>NW_009260608.1:556970-562650 GCF_000687185.1 Egretta garzetta
CCTGCTGTCCAGTTTTGTCTCAAGAACAGAAGGGATGCCAACTTGCATGTGCTCTGCTGTGGTGGAGGGGATCCTGCTGGAGACAGTGCTGGCAAGGCGAGCTTCAGGGGTGCTGTGGCTGCTGTGTCAGACAGGGAGTCTTCAGAGCGCAAATGCTGATTGCGGAAAGGCCCATGCTTGGCTAAACAGACTCTTTAGAGAAGAAAGGAATAAAGCGAAGATGGTATCTTTGCTCCTGACCACATGTTGTTTTCTGCTCTGTTGGTACTGAGTTACTACGTTGGAGTTTAGAAAGCACCTGTGCTGTAAAGCTGAATAAGCACTTTAGAGCAGGGATTTTGGCTCAAACAGAAGCGGGGCATCTGCCAAGATGCTTATCTATTGTTCTCATCTGGCTAAGCCTTTGGAAATACTTTCTTTGCATACCTGTCTCAGGTATCAGAGTTCATCATTGTATTGTATAGCAGACCAGGACTTAGGACTTCTATAGATAAATAGGACGTGGCCATTTTGATTTAAAATCAGGTTACCCGTGGGAGTCTGACAGAGCATGTGTGACTTGAGGTTTACTTGAGTCTACATATTTAAGAGTCTAAATGCAGTTTTACTAAGACTTTAATCTAGACTTGAGCAGATTGTTACCTATCCCCAATAAGCAAATTCTTCAGTCAGAGGACCACTGTTTGGGACAAAAATTTTCAGTGGTGGTTTAAGCACAGAGAAATTGTCTAATGTGAAGAACAGAACTGACCCAAAACTTCATTCAAAATTCAAGTCTGTTCAAGATGTAGCCCTTTCAGCAGTGGAAAAGAAGATTTTTTTTTTTTTCTTTTTATATCTGACATTCCAGCTTTGACTCGGGTAGAAGAGCCAGTGCATATGCTGAAGAGGTAATAAATGTTATGTTAAGGACATGTATGTTGGGATAACTGTGGTAAGAGTGTAGTGAGTTATTTAGTCATACTGTCCAATGATAATCCCATTAGATGTTTGGTTTAGGTTGTTAAATTGGTCTCTATTTTGTATTAAAAATAATCAGTCCCACTGATTTGATACATCTATTGTGTTGAAGAAATGTGTGTAGTTCATAAGCCTATGTATTTCTCCTCAAGTCTTACGAAGTAAACAAGCTTTAACTTATAATTGTAGGGATTGGAATAGAAATATTGGCTTTAGAACTGTTTGCTGAATCTGATTATATTTTATATTCCTGAATATTTATGGATTGTGTGGTGTCCATTGAAACAGTACTTCTCTAGCCCTTTGTTAGACCTGTGATAAATTCTTCTGTATCTCACTTAAATTGAACTGCAATGTATTCTTAATTCTGAAAAAAGTATTGATTGGTACATCCTACATAAAAATAACTTTGGTTCTTTGATTTTCCACAGTCAAATGTATTTTGCAGGATTTTTTTTTGTATTTGTGTTGTTTGTACTGTGGAAGGGGGCAGAGGGAGCCAGGTGAAGAGGAGTTACCTATTCTCAATTTATATTTTGTTCAGTTTCTCTTCTTTCTCTTGGTAGTTTGTGCTTTATCCATCTGTCCAATTCAGTTTTGTGAAACCAGGATGCCTCTTTTGAACTGCACATAACCTTGGGTTGACATCTGTTTCCTTCTGTTTTACTCTGCATCTATATCATTGGGGTTTTAATCCTGAAAATAAAAGTTCAACTTGAGTTAATCATCTTTACTGCGTGTTCTGTACTGCTGATTGTTTTGATACATGATGATTACATTGTGAGTCAATTAACATCAGTTGGGCTCAGTTACTTTTCTGATGCAGAATGGTGTCATTGAAGGTTGAGTTTTGAGGTGCCACATCTTGCTGCACTCGTGTCCCCTGGGTGGTCAGACCTGGACAACATGCTTATTTTTAGGGTGTGCTGAGAACTTTTCTGTGGAAGCGGTGGTGCAGAGTGACTAGAAAACTTGGTATGCTTGCACTTGCATGCATGCTCAGTTGCATCTCTGCCTGAACACGCTGGGATAAAAGCATGCTAATGCTTGCGTCCAGTTGTATCTTGAAAGGCAAGTACAATTTTTGTGCAGCCTCTATGGCTGTAATACAGGCAATGAAGCTCCATGGGAACACTTAATCGGGAAACAAAATAATGATTCACAGAGCCTGGTCTAATGTTGGATGCTTGTGAGATCAGGAAGACCCTTCTTTTGGGTTGCCTGTCTTGAGAATGTGGGGGTACCAGGGATGGGGAGAAGGGATGACCCCAATTCTCTCATGTTTTCAGACACTGGTAACTGATGGGTGCTGTGTTTGTAGATTTTTTTTTTTTTTTTTTTTTAAATCCTAAAGGTAGAGCTGGGAGTTGAGAGCTTAATCACTGCTGTCCCTACCTGTAGCCTCAGACCTCGAGGTAAGTGTTTACATGCCAGACTAGCTTAACAGTGACTCATGTGCATAGCTTGCCAATGGTTTCAGTAGTCTGTCTGAAATGTGCTGTAGGCGGGGAGTGTGCCACTAGTTTTTTACAGAATACATAGCTATGCAGCATGAGTCTAATGTGAACAGCAGAAGCTGCCAGTGTGTTTAAAAAAAAAGTTGATGGTTAAATAACTTGCAGTAGCAGTGTTACTTTTTTCCCCTCCAGAAACTGTTTCCCCAGGCCAGGAATCGTATACTTTAGAGAGGACTTTGGGCACAAGAGTGAGCATGATTTCATCATACTGCTTTCCTAGGGGGTTTAATTGATTTTTTTTGTTTGTTTTAGTCTCTGTGCCTTTCAGCAATGCTGCACAAGGGCACATGTGCATATATGTGTACATATATGCGCAAAGTAGATAACTTCTATGAAGCGTATAATGAGACTGCAAAAACTAGACGCATGTTCTGTGACAAACTTATGCATGCCCTTTATACCTAGTTTTGTTGTTGCCACAAACCTGTGATTAGCTGTTCAAACAGAACCATTCCTGACCGGCACGTGGCTTAGTGTTTGCCTCTTAGGAGACACTGCTGACCCTGCATGCAGATTTTTAGCAGCGGAGGATCAACTCTTCCATGCTGTCTGAAGGAAAGCCAGCTTGAAACCCGGTGTGCGCTGCCAAGAGCTCTCGTGCACGTGTAGCTGGAAGGTGAGCAAAATGCTGGCAGGCTCTGGAGCTAAGCAATGGTAACATCACCGATTCATCTGATCACTTAAGTGACACACCAGTCGCTTGCTTAGGGTTTGTGTTTGACCAAAAAGCCCCTCTCCAATTTAAATGTAGTAAGTGGGGTTGGTTTGTCAGGTCGTCAGGTGAGCAAATGCTGGGAAAAGAAACCCAAGTGATTTTTGGAACTACTGCTGGTTAGTGAGTCCAGCTGCTCTTCTCGGGGATCCAGGGCTTGATGCTTGTTTCTGCTCTGTACAGCTGATAGCAGTGCCACTGCCATCAGAGTCCAGAGGAAGTGGAACCATCTGGAGAAGACCGTGAGAGTGACCAGGATCATTAACAGGTAACTTGCTGTATGGATAAACTGTTAAGAAAATCATGCTTAAAATCAACTTTCCCTCAATTTAGAGATTTGCTTAATTAAATTAAAAGCAAAGGTTGCTTAGAGTAGAAAACAGCTGGTTGTTTGTCTGTTCTCATATATCTCTTATCTGCAGTAGAAGTAAATAGACCTTGGGGGAAGAACTGCAGGATGGTGCAGGGTCTGCCAGAGGGAGAAGCTACTGTCAGGCACGTAGCTGTGTAGGTTTATATCTGCAGGTTTGAAAATAATTCGGCCCCAGTGAGTAGGTACCATTCCTTTCAGCGACCAGTGAGAACCCATGCCTGTGGCAGAACTGTTCACATAGCCAAATTTGTGAATTAAAAAGTTTTCAGCAAAATAACCGATGGGCTGAAATTGCATACAGTTGTGAATTAGGTAGTACTTCAGAGGGGTGAATGCTTCTCTTGTCTACTTTGTAATTATTTGTTTTCAGTTGTTTAAAATTAAACCAGACTTGTTTGTCGCAAGATACCATTTCTTGGCCTGGCATCTAATTTAGAACCAGAGGTGGTAGAGGGGTGACTTTGTCCTGCCGTATCTGTAGCACGTGGTTTCTTGGTGGAAGAAAGGAAGCGACTGGCAGTATCCTAGGCACTAGTGCGTCAAGGTAGCTAGCTGGTACTTGCATAAAGTGGAAACTGTATGACACAATGTTGGCACAGACTGTCCCTTTGTAATTGAGGCAGACACCTTAGGTGCTGAATGAACCTTTGAAAGAGTCCTGGTGACTCAGGAGATGCTGAACAAGGAATCAGTTGGTCTTCATGCAAAGACTTGCAGGTTTCACTGAAATGGCTTAAAAACTCGACTGGTGCATGCAAAGCCCAGATGCTGTGTCATGCTTGGGTGTGAAAGGGTAATTTCTGTGTTTGATCAGAGTTGTAGATGCCTTTGTTTCCCCTCTGTTATAATCACAAGGAAGTTCTGATGCTGTTTGTGGCAGATGCTGTTTGGGTTGCTCAGCAGAAGGGCAGGCAAACAGCAGGCCCAGCCATGTTCCCTCAGCCCCTCACTTTGAACTGCAAATAGTCGGTACCTTGGTACTTCAGATGTTTTTTCTGTCTCCAAGAACAATTCCTCTTGGGTTGAAAATTTGGGAATGCAAAGGACAGAAGAAATTGTGAGCTGAGTTGTTTTCCATCATGTTGCTTCTTGCAAATAATGCTTTAAGAAAAGGTAAATAAAAGACTGATGCAGGGAGGAACATCCCCTCAGGCAAAGTCATCTGACAGACTGGGTGGAGAAAAGCATACATTGTTTGGTGAGCTCTGTGTAAATGAGAATTAAAGATGGTAAAAATGTGTGTGTCGAACTTTCTGCTACTGAGCATCCACTTTTCTTTTTGCTTGTAGCAACTGCGCAAAGGGTTGGCTTTTGGTTTTCCTGGGTGTCATGGTTTTATCCCAGCTGGCAGCTCAGCACCACCCAGCTGCTCGTGCGCTCCTCCCTGGTGAGATGGGGGAGAGAACTGGAAGGGTAAAAGTGAGAAAACTCATGGGTTGAGGTAAGGACAGATTAAGTAAAGTAAAAGCTGCGCACAAAAGGAATTCATTCCCTACTTCCCATGGGCAGGCAGATGTCCAGCCATCTCCAGGAAAGCAGGGCTCCATTATGTGTAATGTTTACTCAGGAAGACAAAAGACATCACTCTGAACACCCCCACACACACCTTCCTCCTTCCCTCAGCTTTATATCCTGAGCATGATGTCATATGGTGTGGGATATCCCTTGGGTCAGTTGGGGTCAGCTGTCCTGGCTGTGCCCCCTCCTAGCTTCTTTTGCCCCCCCCCCAACCCCCTCGCTGGTGGGGTGGGGTGAGAGGTAAAAAAGTCCTTGACTCTGTGTAAGCCCTGCTCAGCAACAACGAAAACATCCCTGTGTTATCAACACTACTTCCAAAATATAGCCCCATATCAGCTACTGTGAAGAAAATTAACTCTACCCCAGCCAAAACCAGCACACTGGGTTTTCTTCCAGTTGGGAATTGCAAAACCTAAAATCACAAGTGCAAGAGGGAAAAAAAAAGCATTCTCAGAAAGAGAGGCTGGAGCAGGAGAAAGTGTCGTGGTTTAACCCGGCTGGCAACTCAGCACCACGCAGCTGCTCGCTCACTCCCCCCTCCCTCAGTGGGATGGGGGAGAGAATCAGAAAGAAAATAAAAGGTTAGAGCCGAGGGCTGAG
>NW_009260608.1:562835-598816 GCF_000687185.1 Egretta garzetta
TTATATGGTATGGAATAGCTCTTTGGTCAGTTTGGGTTAGCTGTGCTAGCTGTGCTCCCTCCCAGCTTGTTATGCACCTGGCCGAGCAGGAGAAGCTCAAAAAGTCCTTGAGTAGTCTGAGCACTACTTGGCAACAGCTGAAAACATCAGTGTGTTATCAACATTCTTCTGGTACTAAATCCAAAACACAGCACTATGCTAGCTACTATGAAGAAAATTAACTCTATCCCAGCCGAAACCAGGACAGAAAGGGAGGAGGAAAGGTATGCAGTAGAGATGGTGCTGCAACTTGCCCTTTGGAACAGATAAAAAAGCTCTTTTGGTTTGGAGCTTTTTTGAGATGGAACAAATTATTACATGAAGCTTACGCTTTGAATCGCATCCAGTACAAAGTTCATCTGATATCCTAAATGCAGTTCCACGTTTACAAAAGTGCTGCATTTGACTTGATTGCATCCTTTGAAAGACTACATTGGCAGCAAATAAAATATTATGTGCCAGGCATTTCTCCTGAGAAAAATAACAATTGCTAGTATTTCAGCCTATGTATCTCAAGTGCCAACAGTTTTTTTTTTTCTCTAATTTTGCATTTCTTAGAGGAATCACGATTTGAACGTTGAAGCATTTAAAAGAGGCCAACTCATCCTTGTGATAGTGGTTATTACTGGAAAATGTGCTTTGGTCATTGCCAAAACAAAGCAGTGTATCACAAAGATAATCCTCTTCTGGCCCTTCATAAATCTGTCTTGAAAACTACCCTTAGTAACAGGACTGTCTGAGGATGGATGTCTCGCCACATTGCCACTTTTGTTGCACACCGCAAGCATGTTTATAGAGTGATGAACTGGTATTTTTTAAGACTGATTTCCCCCCCTCCCCATGTACTGGATGTGTTCACTGGACAGCCATGCGCAGTGTTGACGATAACACTTGAAACCAGACCAATCTTTACAGGCTTTAAGATTCAAAATGAATCCAAAGCTCAGTATAGGCTTGCTGAAGTGGTATGTCCACGAGGGAAGAGCAAGGCTGCTGCAGGGATAGCTTTACACCAGCAACAGCTAACGCAGTTTGGAGGATCCTAGTAACTCCTACCAGGCAATCACTTGTTTTCATAGTACTACATCTGGAAAGAGACTTGGCAATGCCATCTTTGCGCCATCTAGATTTTGTGCATGAGGAGAATTGCATTCTCAGATGGTTATTTGACTGCCATCTCCTGGAAAGAAATTACTAAAAACTAGACTACTAAAAAATTGTTTATGGCAATAAAAGACAATTAAAATCTCTTCTTCTTGCACTTATTGCCAAGAACAAGGACTTTTGAGTAGCTTAATTTCCTTCTGCATTTAGTTCCTTCCTCCTGTCTTGGGGCTAGGTTTGTACCCGTTCCAAGGCTGAAGGATAATGCAGGCAGTGTTAGTAACACGCACCAGGGAACTGGCTTCTCAAGATCATGATTAGAGTGAAATTCTGTTTACCCAAAAGTGAAATGAAAGAGAACTGGCCAGTGAATTTGCCCTCTTCTGTGTTATTACACTGCAACTCTCGGAGCAGAAGAGGCTGTAGAAGCTGTTACAGCAATGCTTTTAGCAGAGAATGAGGGAAACAAGCTGAAAATCAAGCCTCCGGAGGACACTGGAGCTCTCGCCAGCTGTGTGTAGATGGCTAACAAGCAGTCAATTTGAAATCCTTGTTTTCCTGCCCTGCTTGGCTGCGAGTGGTTGGTTAGGGCACTTCAGAAAAGATGAGAAGGAAAATCCTTTTTATACCCCTTATGCCCACTAAAATGTAATGTTTAATAGACAGGTATGTACTGCTGTCCCCGCCCACCTCCCGGGGGCACTGGTCAGTAGATCCAGAGACTCACCAATGTGGTGCTCCAGGTCTCTACCACATACTTGCTCAGTGTTAGAGGTGTGCAGTTGCCCTGTCCTCTTCTCAGGATCTTGCTTTGCTTGGGTTTGTATAGTTTTAATGGTCTTCGAGCACCCTTTGGGCCTGTGGAACTGATGGGTGGGATTTCCTTTGGGGGTTTCAAGCCCTGCCAATATTAAGAGATGTTCTGAAAGTGATGAAGTGAAATAACTTGTGGTGTTAAGTTTGTTTAGAAGAAAAGTGTGACTACCTTCTAATATGCTGAAAATTACAGTGGTGGGTGATTGCTATACCTGCATAGATCAGAGATGTTGCACTACATTCTTTAAAGCTTGAGACACACTCCTGCTGCGGTACCGAGGACTGCAAATATGTAGACCGATGCAGGCTGTAGGCTAAGCAGACTGAAACCCAACTCCCACATGGGGACTGGAGAACGACGCCTGCCAAGCACAGGGGTGCGTGTCCCACCTGGCTTTTCCAGAGGGCAGGAGCATGACACACCTCCCTGGGGAATGCAGACCCCCAGGCTCAAAGTTGGGCTCAAGCCTACACTCTGAGATACCATCTCTAACACTTGAGGGCACCACACCTTCTTCTCTTCTTGAAGACTCCTGTGCGTGGTAGGACAGGAGAAGAGAGGTGAGTTGATAGCTTCTTGTGTTAGGAATCTCAAGCCCATGCTCAGACCTCTCTCTTGTATCCATTTTGCTGGATTCGTATGGGTCAGGACATGTCTGCTCTGCCCAGTGAGTCTCATGGTTAATGCTGGTGCTGCTTTCCTAACTGCGAGGCAGCTGGCACGTGTAGTCGTGTTCCCCAAGAGAGTTTAATTAGATTAGGTATGGCTTTCTGGCTCCAGGTTGAGGCAGTGTTCAGACTGACTATTTTTTTTTCCAGAGCTGATTGGTCTAGGACTAGTGTTGAAAGCGGCCTTTTAGTTTCAAAAGCACTTAACGGTCCTGCTAAACTATTAGCATTGGCAAGATGCCGCTGAACAGGACGGAGTCCAGTTCCAGGGAGGTGGTAGGGCTGTTCTTACTTTGTTGTTCTTGAATAACAACCACAATAGACCACCTAACACTCATCAAGGTTTTCCCTCCTGATCTGATGGGAGCAGCGTATATTAGCATTGAGTCTGAGGGAAACGTGGGCTTTTGCTTCCTGCGCTTTTCTTTTGTGACTGTGGAGTAAAGGAAACAGAGAATTCAGAAAATGCAAGGAATTTTCTTGTCGCTCTCCTCCCTGCTTGTTTTCGAGTGCCTGAGAGCGAGAAGCTGGTACCTTAGCAGGCTTTCCAGACTTCTCTTTGGAATAGAGTTACTCCGTCACACATTTCACACTTGTTTTCATACCTGGGGAGGGGACATTCTTCCCCAGGGGTATTTTGGACTCCTGTTATCCTGCTGGATGGGTGGATTTGCTGGTGTTTGTAAAACTCCATTTGCTGTCCTGTCTGTTAGCTGTTCTGTTTCAACACACCTTGAGCTGACCTGTGCTCTAGAGCAGTGTTAAGCATTGCAGGCATGCTAAAGGAAGGAAAACAATCTGCCTTTTCACTTGGAGTGCGGCACTTGAACTCACTGGTGTGGCAGAAGGAGCAGAAGATGTGCTGTGGGTGGTGCTCAGCTGGTTTGGAGAGAACTGGGAATGGCATGCAGTGTGGAACTATGAGCTCTATACCATGGTGGGATGGATAAGTTAGCATCTACCTGCTGGCAGAGCTTTTTTTTGTGGGGCTATGAGAGCTTTAAAAGTATTGCAGGTTACAGAAGGAGCACTTGAACAGGGTTTGAGATTGAGCCCTGGTGTTGCCCTTGCCTTGCTTGAGGAAAAGGTCACCAGAGATGGTTAACAAAGCTTTAGCTGCTGAGCTCACTAAACATTCTTCCAGTTCAATGGCCTATGCAGAATGATGTGTTTAGTCAATGTTTAATTTCTAAGCAACAAATGGTGATTGTTGTACTAGAAGGCACTTGTGGTGTTGACTGAAGCAATGGAGGCCGAGGATTAAAAAGGTCGTGCGGGAAGATCTCTTCTGCAGCTTCAAAGCTCTTTCCTCTAGGCCAAGTCCCTTTTGCAGCAGGAGAAAATGGGGAGTTGTTCATGCTGCCTATCATGGCTTAACCCCAGCTGGCAGCTCAGCACCACCCAGCTGCTCACATGCTCCCCCCGGTGAGATGGGGGAGAGAATTGGAAGGGCAAAAGTGAGAACTCGTGGGTTGAGATACGGACAGATTGAGAGGGAAAGATTAATACGGAAAGCAAAAGCCATGTATGCAAGCAGAGCAAAACAAGGGATTCATTCCCTGATTCCCACAGGCATGCAGGTGTTCTGCCATCTCCAGGAAAGCAGGGCTCCATCACATGTAATGGTGACTTGGGAAGACAAACGCCATCACTCCAAACATCACACCCCTTCCTTCTTCCCCCAGCTTTATATGCTGAGCATGACATCCTATAGTGTGGGATATCCCTAGGGTCTGTTGGGGGGTCATCTGTCCTGGCTGTGCCCCTTCCCAACTTCCTGAGCCCCCCCCAGCCTGCTCGCTGGTGGGGTGGGGCGGGGTGAGAGGCAGAAGAGGCCTTGGCTCTGTGTGAGCCCTGCTCAGGAACAACGAAAACATCCTTGTGTTATCAACACCGCTTCCAGCACAAATCCAAAACAGCCCCATACCAGCTACTGTGAAGAAAATTAACTCTACCCCAGCCAAAACCAGCACACTGCCTTAAGGTCCAGAAAGGCTTTCCAGTAAGAAAACAAACCAGCCCTTGTTTAAAAACAAAAAATAAAAATTGGCTATAGGGAAAAAACCAAAAGGAACTGTTAACTGTGGGATCACTGAGGGAAGGTGGGGGAAAGCAGGTGACTGGAAGACATCTACCCTTCTCCTGGTGACTGGAGAGAGCATGTTGCTGCTGCTTTGGTGGGCAGGAGAGGCAGGCTGTGACGGACAGCGGGAGGGGAGAGGTGCAGCGGCTGGGGGGGCTGCGGGCTGCTGGTGCAGCTTGGAGCTGGAGAGGAGATGCAGAGAGATCTGCAAGCAGTGCCCTTGCAGAGCAGGGGAGACCTGGGTGGGATGTCAGGTAGAAAATGAGGAAGCTTTCTTGTTGGATGAGTCAAATGAGCCCTCTCAGCTGAGAGCCTCTAACACCCTGCCTGATTCTTCTCCAGCATCTGCCTGCTCCCAAATGGATATCCTACCTGCCCTTTTAGTGAATACTGTGTTCTTAAAAAGCCACAGCCTCTGTCTGCCCAAAGCACAGACTTCAATGCATGTGTGCTAGAGTGCTTATCTTTTGGATGACTCTACTGAAGGAGGATTGTCGTGGCCAGACCTGGGGGATCTGAGCAGTTGCCAGGGCTGTTTATCCCCAAGTCTGGCCTTTTTTTGTGTCTGAAGCTGCTTTTTCCAAGGATACTGTTAGCTCAGGCTTCATGTGGGGGTGTGACATTTCCACCTCCTATGAAACCAGCTCAAAGCATTTGAAGCTTACAAGTCTGTTTATAAAAGTTCGGCCCAGGTCAATGGGACTGGCTTGGCTATTTTGGCATATGTGTCAAGAGGATCTACAGGGGTTCACTTCTGCATAGGTGCCAGGAGGATCAGTGTGATTTGTCCTTTATTTCCCGTGTTTTATACATCAACATGTACAAATAGCAATTATTTTGTGGTTTTCTAATTCTGATGGGTAAAGTAAACTAGGACCTTGTGATACAGACAGACAAAGAGCAGGTGTTGTTCAAACCACCGCACCTTCCAGACTGTGACTCAGTATTTGGGATGGCTTTGTCTCAAAGGCAGATAGAGCTATTACCAATTTTTCTTTTGTGGGCTGTTACTGGGCCTGGGCATGTGTAATACAGACCAGAGTTTTGCTTCAATTTTAGAAAATTAAGGCAAGACTGAGTTGGATTACTTTTGCTCTACCAAGACTTCTACTGCTTAGCTACTAAGAACAAAGCTGCAAGCTAATGGCAGGGCTTACTTGCGGCCAGGACACACTACTCCTTCCATCTTAGATATTGACTTCAGCACGGATTTAGTGGGCACCAGGAATAAGTTTTCACCCATGCAATTTCCAGCTGCAGGGTAGGTTTAGTGCTAGATTACTGATCTGTATTTCAGTCATGGTGGTGATTTATCTTGCTGATGAGTTGATGCTCTTGTAAATGTGTAGGGCAGCTGTGCGAAAGTTATCATCTGAGGTCTCTGCTTTTTATTTTTTTTACATTTCATGCTGTTTACCTTAAGAATGAAGGAGGAATGCTGTAGGAGCATAAGTGGCATGTCCTGTGAGCCAGTACTGCTTTGCTCAGTGTATCAGCAGGAGTGAGCTGTTCCAGCAGCCAGGGTGCACATTCCAAAGCAATTAGAACAGTTTCATGAGTAAATACTGCTTAGCAGCTGATAAAATGTCTTTCAGATGTCTTTCTAAAACAGACTCAGGTGACCAGCAAAGAACTACTTTCTTTAATCTTTGCAATCAAATGTGAAAATACTTATTTTAACAACTTCTTAATTTTAAATTTGCTGTGAATTGAAAGTAGCTAATTTGTTTTGTTAGAATAGCCTGCAACTGAGTCCCAGGGAAAAGAAAAGGTGGTGATCACAGGTTCCCCACCCCTGTCTGCTTCCCCAGGGTCCCTGCCCTCTTGGAGCATATAGCTACACATGCAACTCATTTGATGCTTGGCTCAGCTGAGAGGATGAAAACTTCTAGGGAGGAGGAACAAGTAGGGGGATGGAAACCATAAAAGGAGGATTTCCTCTGCCTGTAAACTGGTGTGTATGTAACTGCAGTTCATCTGGGAAGCTCAACAAACTCTGAAGCGTGGCTGTTTGCTGCTCAGAAGGAGTGCAGCTGCAAGCTGCCGCACTGCTTCCCAAACTTCTTGGACCAGACAACCCCTTCAGTCCTCAGCTTTTCCCCATGTTGTCCCTTGTCACAGAGCTTTGAATTCCCAACCTCGCAACTGTGGTGTAGTCTCCTCACAGGCCCACCAGCTTTCTGTATTCCCCAGCTGTGAGAACCCCTGACCCAGAGTACCCTTTGGGTATGAACGTAGGGAGTTGGAAATTATGTGCTCCAAGGCCAAAGCTAAAGATCTTTTAGAAACATGCTTTCAGAAACTAAACAAAACAGTCTTTTAGATGTGGGTTGGTTTTTTTTTTTTCTTTTGCCTCCCCCGTTTCCCTGGTTTTCTTTCTTTTCTGTCCTTCATACCCCTTGGCTAGTGTTATTACTTTCTCTGGATTGATTCCTTTCTCCACGTTGCCTCTTTGGGTAGGATGGATAGAAAACTATGGAGGGATAGTTTTCTTTCAAACACTTTTGCTTCTGGAGACCATTGCCATGATGAGTTGCATGAGAAGACAGGCAGTGGGGAAGTTACCCAGGGCACCCCCCTGGAAACTCCCAACACAAGGACGAAGGAGGCCCCACATGTGCAGGGAAAGGAGCACAAGCCCTGTGACCGAGGCTGAGCCTGGAGAGCAATAGGGAATGGAGGTGGGGCTTGAGCAAAGCCAGCTGAAGTTCAGCCTGGACAGTGCATGAAGCCAAACCCCAAGTCTGTTTCCTTTGACTGGGTAAAATAAGACCTGGATTTGGACGCTGCGGTCCAGGCCCTGGCCAAGCACATGAGCATTAGCCTGCCTGAGTACGGGGAAGAAGTCATCACATTTGTCAATCTACAACCCAAGCCTGTCATAAGCATGCCCTGAACTTTAAAGCATGTGTGTAGCCCTGGTCCCAGTACAGCATTTGACAATGTGTCTTCACTCCAGTCCTTCATCCTGATGAAGAGAACAGTACTTACAGAGAAGACTTTAAGCATAAATTTGCCTTTTTGTTCTGTGCTGTACTGAAGCACACAGATAGAAAATGTGCACAAAGATCTGTTTATTTCATTCATGTCAGCTAGCAGAAGTAGGACTAGCATTGGTTTGGTGCTTTTTTTTTTGGTGTTGGTCTTGTTCTGTTTTGATGTGGTTTTCCTGGGGAGGGTTGTATGTGATGTGGTAGCATGAGAAATGTAGGTCAAAGAACTGGCCTTGGCAGTTTTCTGTGGACATCCTGTGGGGTTGCTGGTGGCGCATACCTGGAGAGGTTCCAGACGTGGCCAGCTATAGGAAGATATTTCTGCTGCCTCTTGCCCAAACACTTTCCACTCAGTGCTCTTCCTTCAAGCCTGCTTCCAGAACAGCAGCTCATGGTTGCACTTGGTGGATTACTGTTCTGCTGGAAACCTTGGCCAGCTCTGTCCTGGACCTGGAGCCTGATGTGGATTGTACATATGCAGATACCACTTCTTTGTGTCTCCCAAGTCTCTATATAGAAACCATATTTCCACATGTCCTTTTTTTTTTTTAAATCCTGAGTTAGTCTAAATAGGGAAACAACTGTTGAACATGTTAAGCCTTATTTATGGCACGGTTGTCTTCCTCAGCTTGACTCAGTTTAAAAAAAAAACAAAAAACAAACCAAATGCTTCCAGAATATGAAGTGACTGTGGCTAAAAATTTCCAGCATTTCTGGGGCCTTCAGTTCACAAGAATTGTCCTGGATTTGGCTTGCTGTGAGTTGAAACCTGAAGAAAATCATGAGCTCAACCTTATTTTTGCCCCTGAGCTCCACTGCATTAGAGGCAAATGTACAAATTTTACCCAGATGATTTGAAGAGCTTTTACAGGGCCTTGCTCAGTGTTAAAACCTTGTGGAAAAGCAAGAGGAAGCTTCTATAGTTTTGCATTTAGTTTCAAGCTGCAGTCAGAGCCTCTGTAGTATTTCCTTGCTTCAGCTTGGAGAGGGAGCTGCCTTGGCCATCGGCCAGCTGGCGGAGGGATAGCTTTCAGGCCTCCCCACAGAGCCCTGCTCTTTGCAGGTCAGCAGCCCAGTCAGAGTTGGGTCCTGGCCAATTTGGCATGCTATGGCCCTGCCGGGTAAGTGTGCAACAGGCAAAGACCCCAAGCTCCCAGAAGCTGGGAGAGAGTCTGTATCAGCCCTAGGACCTGGTGCTTTATACCAGCATTAGCTCAGAAGGAAGGAGATGTCTCCATTGTGCAGGACTGGATGGGGGGATTTCTCTGTCTCTGGTTTCTAATCCTGCACTGAGTGGAAGAGTGCTGAAATCTGCTGCAAAATAAGCTCTGAGCCATCCAACTCTCCAAATTATATTCAGACTCATAGCTTTATTAAATTAAATTAATTTTCACCTAGAGAGCATTACAGTACTCTTCAAACAAAGTGTTTTGGCTGAGGAAGACCTCAAAATCAGGCAGTGTTCAGATAGATGCCTCTCTCTGTTTTCACAATTTTGACTGTTTAAAAAGAAAAAAAGAAAATCACCTGTCGTGCTTTTTAAAAGTCTATTAGTTCCTACCTGCTCCAAAGCTCTCGTGTTGGCATGGCCAACAGAATTCATGCAAGGGGGCCTGTGTGACTTGCAAATTTGCCCATAGAGGAAGAACTTCTGAATTCCTCTTATGTTGACTTATCCAAAATTTGTGAGTTTGGATTAGCGTTCTCTCTGTCTTAGTCACATGAAACCTGGATGGTCCTGCTGCATCAATGTAGTTGTCTGGTTCTTTGCTGTAGGCCATGGTCTTGGCTTCAGGTGCAGACCAGTATGATGAGGTCTGCAGTTCTGGGAGTCTGAACCCAGTGACCCTGGATAAACCTGGCCTGTGTCCCTGGTGTCTTGTATGCTATGTGGCAAAAGGTACATCTTTCTCACTTTTAAACTTGTTGGTTTTCCACTTTGCTAAATCTTATTTTGAATCATTTCCTGGAAAAGAAAACCTTTGAAGCTGCTCTTTCACCTTTAATTTGGGCGAGTAGGTTGAGTGCTGCTAATACGACAATGCTTAAAGGGATTAGTTAGCACATTAACAGTTTCAGTTGCTAATCTGCTATAGAACATGGGTTTTTGGAATAACTGCTTCTTTTCCCTAATGACCTTCAGCTGCTTGTTCTGCATAGATACAGGGTATTTCCTCAATATCTACATGAGACGAGCAAGCAGTGCGCTGAGATAAGCAAATGGTATGGTGATTCCACAAAAATCAGTAGTCAGCTGAAGTGCTGAGTCAGCATTAAAGCCACTTTATGGAAGACTATACTGGTGATGATCAAAGAGAAAATGCTTCATGGTATGACCATGTCTTCATTTCTCAGGGAAGCCAAGAGAAGCTTCTCAGTCACGCAATACCCACAATACCTAATCGCTTCTCATAGCTCCTCACTAAATTAGAACAAGTAGCAAAAAATCATTTTTTTTTTCTCTGGGTTTCTGCTTTCACTTCCAGCTTGTTCAGAAATTTATGCTGCTTCCATGTATTCATTGTCTCCATGGTGGTTGTCTTGCACTTGCTGTATGTAAAGCTAAGCAACTGCAGCATACACGTACTTCAGCTGGAACGGTAGGAAGCTGCTTTCTTTTCCCATGTCCCAGATGCTTGTAGTTGCAATGCACATTCATAAGAGGGATCTTGCATGGGAACCCAGACATCAACAGCTGCGTGCTTCTCGGATGTAGTGGGTTGTGAAGCATAGAGTGGTGGAGGACAAGAGGTAATGCATTCATGGTTGAAGAGGCGCAGAGGAACACCAGGTCAGAGTTCCTCCTTAAGAAATGTTTGCAAAGAAGGTATTTTACATGTAGTCACAGAATATTCATTCCATCTTTTCTCCCGTAAATGCCTGATACTTTGTCCCATTAGAGAGACAGACATCTCTGGCTATGCCTTCAGAAGGAAATGAAGTTCATTGAGAGGCTAGAATTAAAATCCTCAGGGACACTCAGTCTGTTGCATAGCCTACTGGTTTCCCTCCTGTGTGTGTTTCAGAAGTGTGCTTGCCTCTAACACGGAGAACATCCTTTCAAGTATCTGTTGGCAAATTGCACCATTTTTATTTCGGATGGAACTTTAACGCTGTCATCTTCAGCATCAGTTCCCATCACTGCTCTCAGCCTTGGTCTCCCACCACTTCATCTACTTAAAGCTCACTTGTGCTCCAAAATATTTTTGGGGAAGTTAGGTATTCAGGGCAAAGTAATAAAAAGAAAGCTTTGCAACATCCTCTGTTTAACAAAAGGTTAACAAATCCAAAAATAGCTCCTCAAAGCTGTGGGTGATTTCAGGCCAAGTTTGCATTTTCTAGATTCTTGCTTTACCTTATTTGGCCATGCAAAATGGGATCCAGCGGTCCCTGAGGACTTCAGCTGTGAGGAGACGGGGCTTTGTTAAGATGAAAGTATGTGCTTTTTACTTGGGAGACACATGGCTAAATATGGGCTGTGTTAATAACAAATGAGTCTGCTGTCTGGCAGAGTTACAGCTTCCCAACATCCCTCGAGTTGAAAAGGCAAGTGCCCAGCAGCCCTTCAGCATCAAGCGTTGACTTTGACAGCGACTGTATTGGAAGGTGAGGGGAGCAGAGGGATGTGCCAATGTTGACAGTGACAAAGCTTGTTTTGATTTCTGTGAGTAGTTTGGGTGCAAGATAGCTAGAGTTGTCTAAAACAACAATTTGAAATGAAACCAAGCAGGACAGAGGATGAGAGTTGAGTATTTTCTGTGAGCCGAGACCGTATGTCATCTTTTTTCTCTTCTATCTCTTGCTCCATTTTCCATTTCTTTTTTTAGTCCTTTTCCTGTCAACAGCTATTCTCCATCTGAAAAATACAAGGAGACAAACTGTAAGATGGCCAAATAGTATGCATACTTTTGGGGAATAAATACTGACTTAGGATCTGATACTGGTCAAGTGATACAACTGAGGTGTGCTCTTGGGAAAGGAGCAGTATCAGATTAAAAAACCTCTGCTGGCTGCACACTTCATTTACCTATTCACAAGTGTTACCTAAAATATTGCCCCTCGGTGCTTTGTTAGGTGTGAAACCTGTTGGTGCTTGGGCTGAGGCGAAGAGCGTAAAGTGGATGGTAACGGAGAAGCATAGACATATTAAAGCATGGGTTGCATAAAGCATTGTCTGTATAACCACTTTTTTAAAATCTAACAACAAGGTTGGGGAATTCTTGCAAGGGCAAGGGGAGGGTATGGCTAGAGGCTGTCAGGGAGCTGTCAGGCCCAGAGCAGACCTTAAGAACAAGGTGTAAGTAGTGAAACAGCTCCTACTGCTTGCCTGGGCACTGCTGATAGGACAATATAAGCTAGATCCTCATAACAAAGAGATTTAGCTCCTCAGAAGTAATTGCAGGCCAAAATCTGTATAGATAGGCCTCTGCTCCCAAAAAGAAAATTTCAAAAACACAGCAGACGTTTACCTTCTCATGAAGGAAAGACTGAGACGGTAGGTCACAGTGAAACTTTGATTAGGAACACATTACGTCTCCAGCTCCATTGCTTCACGAGCTTACTATGCAGGTGATGAAAACATGAATTGTCTAAAATGCTTTTTGGAGATGTTGAGAACAAGACAGCCACAAGCGCTTGCAGGCATGCCGATGACACGGTGCATGTCAGCACAGCTGCATCATGAGCAGAAGCAGATGGGGGGTCAGTGCACCGTGGCTGCAACCCTGCCTTGATAGCTGTTCTTGAGAAAGTAATTATAAACTTTGCCACAGCCTCCTTGTGTGTTTATACGTTGCCCCCTGGAATGTACAAATGTTTTGAGTAGGGCTGGTTGAAATTTTCTTGCAAGAAGAGTCTTGCAGAAAAGGATTTTACTGAAAAATAAAACTTTCACATGAAAAAGGAAAACTCTTCTGGACAGTGAATTTGGGGTTTTCTTGCACTCTGTTCAAAATATTTTCCACAAAAAGGAGACAGATTTTAAAGTTAAGGAGTCTTGCCTTCAGACTTCCTGTGAATATGTGAATATTTGTGCTTTGTGGTGGGATGGAAGAGAATGTTGGTTGTGTGGATTAAAGTCTCGGCAGACCTCTGAACGTGTGAAGTGTTACAAAACTTCTGTTACTTCTTTACTTGATGACATTCTCGGGTTTTTTGTAAATGGTTTTGAAACCCAGAGAGCACAGAGCTCCAAAAAAGCCAAGTGCTGGCATGTTTACTCTAATGCATTTTCATGTCCAATGTAACTTTACTGGCCACTGATTTTTGTCATTTTTTTTTTTTTTTTTTTTTTTTTGCCCCGGTTTTCCAGGTTTGTACCTGAATATTTGTGGGAGTGAATGACTTTGGAGTTGCAGGTGGTTCAGGACTATCTCAAGTTATGCTCAAGGCCTCTCAGGTTCCACGCCAAGATCAGGGATTTTCTTCCAGAAGTTTTGCTGCAACTTTGTTGTCACAGCTGGTGCTGTTTTTACACCACTACTGCATGATGATATTGGGGGAAGGTGACTGCTGATGACTGATTTCACTTGTCTACATGATGGTTATGACTTTGAAACATGTGACCAGCTCAGGAGCCTGCCCTAGGCTGAAGTCCTGAGGTTGCTAGAAAAGGGGCGAGTGAAGGACTGAGCTGAATATAATCAGTCCCCTTAAAATGGTGGCTTGTTTTACTCCCTATGGCCACATACCCAAGGCTAGTGACTTTGACTCCTTCTTCTTCTGCATTATACATAAAGACAAGCTATAGGATTTTCATTTGCTGTAGCTTCTCATGCACTCGGAGACTGCCAAGAAACTGTATATCTCTGCAAAGGTGGGGATGATCTGGGAAAGATCTGGGTAGGAGCCAATCCGTTCTTCTAGAATGCTTCTTGGGCAAAGCAGGCCACAGAACTGAAACTGCTCCTGCAGCCCCCGTGAGCTTTTTAGTGAGTTTCAGTAAATGTGGTTATTGGATTTCTGCAATGCTAATGTTATCGCTGTTCATGCTGCCTCTGTTTTGACTCTGAGCACCGCCCACGTTCTCAGAGTGTGGACATGGTTTGCGAGGCGTTCTCCGCGCTGGCTGGCTGTGCCCACGTACCGAGGTACGTTGGGACAAGGCTGGGATTCATGCCTGAAATGCCTGGTGCATACCGACAAACCCACTCCCACTGCCCATCTGCTTGGAGGAGGCACTGGCAGACCAAAGGGCCCTCACAGCCTCTGATAAGTTAATTTCTGGTGGCTTAAATGTTTATGGGGTGGAACGTGCCTTCCATTCAGCATCTGACCTGTGCTGAGAAGCTGCCTTTGATGTGTTGTTTCATGTGTGAATGGTTTAAAGTGTCTGTGCAAAGTCAAAAGCTGTTTGAATGATGCGTTATCAGTGCTCCTTTTTAACACTGAGGCTTCTTTACTGTCTGTTTTAAAATATTAATAAGCACAGTGCATTGGAGGTAGGCTTATCTGGCATATGGGTTCTTATGAAGCAGCCACGTAGCCCCCTCAAAACAAGTATTTTGTGTGTGCAATTGCACTGCTGCTAATTACAAGGGAGTCATTGTTTATAACCTTATCTCCCCTTCCGGCTTCCTTCGTCTTGGAAGGATGGGCATAGCTCCAGCTCCCCAAGGCAACCGGAGGCAACATGCCATGGCTGATGGTGGTTGGCCGCACCAGCCAAAACATGACACTCAAGAGGGGAATATTTGAGTTGGGACCCAAAACTTCCTCTTCAGCTAGTCCTAACTAAGAGTAGGACAGGGAGGAGCAGCTCTTCATGTGGGAGGGGAGGCTTGCAGGGTGAAAAGGGGACTGAGGGAACGGGGTCTTGTCCAACATTTAAAAAAAAAAAATATTCTGTAGCAAAGTAGAATATGAACTCTAAGCAGAATAGTTAATTTGAAACAACTCCATGGATAAATGAGTGTTAGATTCTTGAATCAGGGAATAGGTTTTTTTCAGGAAATGAGAAGAAAGAAGGGAAGCATGCTTTTCCTTTGGAAACAATAATGTGGTATTTGGATTATCAGATAGCAGCTGTATTGATGCAGACACAATAGCTGTCCTCTAAGAGCACACGGACAGCTTAAGGACAAAATTGCAATGCTCCCAGCAAACACTGGTATCCGCTGTGGGAGGAGGCATTGCTGATGGCCACTGATGAAGCCTTTCCCAGGTAGAAGGTTTCTCCAGCATTACAGCTCAATGTGCTTGGGAAAGTTTTGATGAAAAGGTTTTCTGTAGGAGAGAGAATGCATTTTTACCAAAATTAAAACACTTCCTATGGAACTTTGGATCTTGGAAAAAAATTATTTGGCAAAAATTGGAGTGATTAGTTTCCTCTATTCGACTTGAGCTGAATAAAATCAAAATACCTCATTTTGAAGTGAAACGATTATACCTAATCAGTCATGTTTTGAGTAAGTGGCATGTTTCGTTTGGTTTGTTAGACAGTATACTTAACCCAAGCTGTACTTGATATTTTAAGATGTATTTGAAAGTGAAGAAAGAATGTTTGAGACAGTGTGTCCCTTGACTGAAATCAGAAATTTGCATCTAAAAGAGATTTTTATTGGTCTTAACTTAGGATTGAGACTTTTTCAGCCTTTCATCCTTGTTGAGACTGAATTATTCTTAAACATCACAATGTTTTTTGAGACAGAAACTGATTCTTGACTGGCCTATATACAATAAGGTATTTAATTTAAATATCTACCTAACTGCTGAAGAGCCTTTGGGACACTACTCTCGGTTATTTTGTTTAGGCTCTAACCTCTAAATTTTAAATAGCATCCCCCTCTCCAGTCACAGCATTTTGCCAAGACCTTATTGCACCACGTGGGAAGAAGGAACAGGCAGAGGAGACAAAACCAACCCAGTGCCACCCAGCACATCTGAGCTTGACTGGGTTTAGACTCCCAGGAAGAAAAAAAAAAAAGGTGCAGCACAGGTAAGCTGTGCAGGATCAAAACCCCCATCCGTGTCAGTGATCGCAGAGGGGCAGATGGGGGGAGCTTTTTGTCAGTGTGACTGTACTAATGATCAGGTGTCCTGGGCGCCTTGTCTGCTGTTGCTGGCTGGTGGACCCACCTGCTCTGCAAGGTCTCTTAGGGCTGACTGATACAGTAGGCAAAGGAGAGGGGAAGAAGGAAGGAGGTGGCTGTAAACACCGAAACACCACCCACAGAAGACCCTGTGGGTCTGTGACCTGCCTTCTCTTCTGTGAAAAATGACATTTGGAGTAGGTTGATAACTGCTGTTACTGCAGGGCACCTGTATGCAGACCTCATGGTGTGGCTCCTGCTGGGTGGAGCTGTTATTTTGGGCTTTGTGCACATCTTGGTGCTGAAAGCAGAAGGAGCAGCAACCTTAATGGAGAGCAGAGCCTTTTCCAGAGCTGAACCTCGGGGGAGCAATGCAAGGATCTGCTAGAGGTGTTGCTGGGGAAGAGGGGGGAGTGTGAATAGGACTCTCCTTGGTAGCTTCCTGCAACATAAGGGAACATACTTAAAAACTATCACATTCGTGGACACCTCTTTGTCTGCGTGATATGCTCGTTGTCCTCAGAAACATAGGAAGGATAATGAGGATGCTGCTGTAGTGGTCCAGGAGGATGCCATAGTCAGATGGAAAAAAAAGTAAGATTAAAAGATTCAAAGTATGTTTTTGATCGGGAAATGAAGTGTGAGAGACAAAACAGGAGTGGAAATTAGAAATCCCTGACGGGCACACCTTGCTTTAGGAGGAGTCAGCAGAGGCCCCCTCCCCAGCAGCAGGGCCACTGGCCTCCAGCAGACTGGAAAATGATTACGGACTGAGTGTTAAGCAAAACACAGGGCCTGGGAAAGGGCATGTTCTTCAGTAGGGTTTGAGAGCTATTTCCCTCTGTCTATTCTTGTCTTGCATAAATATTCTAAACTGGCACCAGTCTGTAGCCAGTTGCAGCCAACGTTGCATATTTTACATCTACCAGCTTTTTGTAAATGTGACTTAGAACTGCTTAGATCTGAAACTTAGGTTTAATTTTAAAATGGGAGGGATGGCTTATAAGCCTTCGTGTAAAAGGAAATGTTTTCATACGTGGTTATTTTTAAACGTTTTGGCGGTGCAAAGTGATGCAAATCAAGCATTGATTCTCATGTTGTACCTAGAAATAGGCACATGGCTGTATGGAAGAGTCAAAGAACACTGCAATTCAAGAGGTTAAACTAGCAGCAAAAAGGGGGTTAACGCAAGTAAATAATAACATGACTTCTAAGGGCGCAGATCAGACCTGCTATGGTTTTGGCCTGTCTTTTTCTGCCTGAAAACCTCTTTGCATCTGTTGTCCAACTTTGGTTAAGCATGACAGAGGGAGGAATGTACTCAACGTAATTAAATTTTGCCAAGGTTTATGAAAGCCAACAAAAGGGTGGAGAAGCCATTGCTGTCCCCCAGAGAGAGCTTAGACGTGATTGCAAACTTCCCTAGGCACTGGAGAATCCTTGCAGGGGAGCCCTTGTGAACGCCTCCGCTGCAGGGAAAGCCACCTTGGGAGGTTGCTATCCCCCCCTTGGGCTTCATCAGCCCCCGCTGCCTCAGGAACTGCTTCTACTATAGCTGAGAGATCCCTGTGTTGTGAGAGGAGCACAGGCAGTGTTGGAATAGATGCGGAGATGCCATAAGGCTTTGTAAAAAGCAATTTAAAAAAATTAAATAGAAGCAATAAAAAGCAAATAAAAAGAAGCAATTAAAAAGCAAGCAGCTATGTGTGTAGGCAGAGTCTGCTGTGCTCTCTGCCTGCCTCCCTTGTCTGTGGATGGGGGGCCCCGGCCCCTGCCGGGGGAGAGAGAAGCAGCCAGTTACTTCCACCTTTGTACTGGGGGTAAGCTCTACTCTCAGCATATTTGTGGAAAATATTTGTAGTGGGATGGTCACACAATTACGTAGCTGAGCAGAGCCCTGTTCATTGGAGAATAGGGATGGTGGAGTGTGGCAATGGTGGTGGGCACTGTCTCCTCCATGCACACCCAAAGGTAATACATACCTAAACTGCTATGAACACAGCTAAGATTGCTCAGTTGTCTGAGCTCCTATCGGCAGCATGGTGGGGGGAAAAATTATGCCTCTAGCAACAGATGAGAAGTCAAGATGTGCAAATTCCCACCCTGGGGATTGTTGCATTAGGGTATGAAGCAGTTATGAAATTACAGAGAATCTGCTGGACTCTCCACTGCTTGCTATCTGCAATTACAGACACATGTTATTAAGTTAATGATTATTATTAATAGTAATTCTATGGCCCACGTTCTGGGGAAGAGGATAGATTTAAGGCTACCTCTGTCTTTTAAAAATTCTGTGAACGTGTGAAAAAAAGGGGAAGGAGGGAGGAAAAAGACTCTGCCTTTTACAAGGTTGCATTTCACAGATGCAAATTGTAACACATTTCAGCATGCTTCTCCTAGTACTGCTTTCCCAGTGCTAAATGGTGCAGTTGTTCACTGGACCGGCTAAGGAGAGGTGCAGTTTAGAGGTCCTGCATAACTTGATTGTCAAGAATCTCATTGCAAGGCTGGGCTTCAGAGTGCTTATTGCTTCTTGCCATGGGGATTGACCATGGTTGCAATCAGGTGGCACATGTGACCGTGGATTTTCAGTGAGAGAGGGCAACTCTTTGGGAGGGGTGAAAAATAACTCCTGCAAGCTCATAGAGGTTTGTGTGAAGCAGGCTCAGTGTTGGATGGTGAGCCTGGTGTTGGTACTTAGCCTTCCTTATGGCTCATCTAAGTCTCTTCTTTGAGCTTATAGGGAAGAAAACTGCTCCAAAGTGTCCTGAAGCCTGTGTGAGGGTGGGATGTGACAGTGCTGGGACGATGCTCGACGAGACTGAACTTAAAGTATCCCACACCATGGTGGCTGAGTTATGAAATGGTGAAAAGCCTGTTCCTTAGCAAGCAGAGCTTGCATATTCCTGATGATGGCCAAAATAGGAATATTTTGCTGTGGCAGGAGATCATGCTAAAGCAGCAGTATGGTGTAGATGGCAGGTTTGGTGCTGACTATTTTCACCACGGAAAAGCTATGCTCTTAAAAGATTCTCATAAAGACCAAGTTACCACTTTATAGTTCACTTTCCATACTGTGAAAGTGATGTGCTAGCCATGTTATTTTATGGAGTAATACGTAATGGTGTTAAATTTTTGGCTTTAGCAAAATAGTAAGATTTATGAAACACTGAAGTTTATAAGTGAAGGAAAAAATCACAGGGAAGTAGGAAGTTTTTAAATCTCTTTGGAACTGTAGTGCTCTAAAAGCTTTCATTATGACAAGGTGCCTCTCGATTTCCAGCTTTAAGTACATTTTGAAGGCAAATATAATAGTTTTTTCATGCAAATCAAGTTACCATATTTACTTTGGTCTTTTGAAGTCTGAGATCCATTGACCAGTGTTAATGACAAATGGTGCTATTAGAATCAACAAGCAATAGTTTATACAATGCCATGCTTGGCTGTAGAAGAGAATAGTACAACTGTGAGCAGTAAAACAGAATTTTGCTGCAAAGAGGTTTTGTTCAGCAGTTTAGGAAATCCAGGTTTTGAGTTTCTCTTAGACTCAGGTGATGGAAATTTTTTCTGTGTGTCAAAGAATAATTTTAGATCCAGGCCTTTTAGATATCTGGTTTCATCATGCTATTGTTGGAAATTAATGGGAAATAAAACTAAGCATGTGCAAGCCATGTCGATCATTTACACTGTCAGCTGATGTCTTTCAAATTAAGCTGCACTGTATTTTTGGTGCTGCTCCTTTCCTATTCTTCTTATGTTCTTTTTGGATCCTGGCTTTGTTGAAACTGGTTGGACCCTAAGCTTTTACACTTATGGGTGCAATTCTTCTTTCACCTTGTTTTCTGCAGGGCGCAGCAAGAAAAATATGGTTTTGTTCCATTCAGCACAAACACCAGACGACACCTGGCTCTGTGTGTGTGCAAAGGGGAGCAGGATCTGGTGTGCAAAGGAGCAGTGATGGCCTGCGAGGCTGGTTTGCTTCTCGTGAGCGCTGCAGGCATGTCCTTGGTCTGCAGTTGGCATGAGCTTTGCTGTCAGCCAAAATCTCTTGAACTGTGAAAAAAGGAGGTTTTGTTTGATGCAGCAGCAAATCAAACTTCTCCAGTCCTCTTGAAGAATGATGATTATGATGAGGGTGGTGAGACACAGGAACAGGTTGCCCAGGGACTTTGTGGATGCCTCATCGCTGGAAGTGTTCCAGATAAGGTTGGATGGGGCTTTGAGCAACCTGGTCTAGTGAAAGATGTCCCTGCCCATGGCAGAGGGGGTGACTAGATGATCTTCAAAGGTCCTTTCCAACCCAAACCATTCTATAATTCTGTAAGAACATCTCAGGGGCCTGTTCTTCAAGGGGGCGGTGGAAATAGCTGAGCAACCACTAAGCCAATTCGCTTGAGAGAGGGCTCAAGGGACAGATATTAAGAGATCAGTTTTTGGAAGAGAGGGCATAAGGTGACTGCATCTTTAGAGAGGGAACATGTGACGCTTGTCACTCCCCCTCTTCTCCTTGGTAAATCTCTGCTTGCTGCAGATGTTTTAATCTGCCTGTTTTCTGCCAGTACTCTGCTGAGGGAAGCATTTTGACCATCCCTTTTCAACACCAGAATGGTTTACATCAGTCTTTAAAAGACTATAAAGCCAGTGTGAATGTGTCCTTTATTAATCAAACCTTCTAACTAAACGTTGGTATTGCCTTGCTTGATAAGTCTAGGGAAACATGGTACAATAAAACAGTGGATCAGAAAAGTGCTCTTCAGGTAGTAGTAGGGGGACCATCATCCAAATGAGGGAATGCATCAGAGAGGCCTGTAGTCAGTCAGTATTTTCTCTGACTTGGACAATGGAACAGTGATTCACAATTAAATACATTTAATGCAAAATTCAGGCTAGGGGGTGGGGCTCAGGAGTTTTAAGCAACAAGCTTCTGATTCAAAATAACTGAAACTGGAAAAATTATTTGAAAATAGATTCTAGTCCAGGGAAGATAAATGTAAACTTGTGCATTGTAACAAGCAATAATCGGTCAGTTGGTTACAAGGTGGGAAACAACTGGATAGGTTGCAGTTCTGCAGAAAAAACTCAAAATGACAGTGACTGAGGCAATGTGTTATGGCAAAACATTCAGTTATTCCACAAGGTTAGACAGGCAGAGGTGACAGGACATGCAAAGGGATCCTACTCCATGTGGAGATAATAGTGGTAACTCCTTGGCAAGACTAGCTGGAGGGGCTTGAAAGAAATGAGAAGAAAGATCAGGGCCCTATACCCTGAAGAGAAAGACAAGGGGTTGTGTAATTTAGGGAAGGTAAGGTTGAAAAAAATGAAAGGTTTCAAGTAAAAGAATTGCTTGCAAAGACAAAAGCTATAATCTGTTTGCTGGTCCACGGTGGCCAGAACAGGCATTGAGATGATTTTGCTGAGAGTAACAGTAGTTGGGATGGGCAACCCGCAGAATCTGTTCACACCACGCAGATCGTGTCTATCAGGGATGGCACCGGTGCAGCTGATCCTGCCTGGGGGCATGGCTACGTCGTGTGAATTCATGAGGTGCCACTCAGTCTGCGAGTCAAATGAGGGGGTCTGGGGGGTGGAATCCTTAACCTGAGGTGATGCAACATTTTGGCCAGTGCTTTCTTCTGCCTTTCTTCAACCCCACACCTCCGATTCCTGAACTCGGACTCCTCCTCTTTGCCTGGTTGTTGACATAAATTATGCAGCAAGTCCTTTCAGGCAGGGTCTGTGTTTACCTGCCTATTTATCTGGCATCAGTGGGACTCCAGTTTTGACTGGAGCTTCAAGCATAAACAATAAGTGTTGTCAGAGAGCAGAGCAATCTGAAGTCATTTGGTTATGAAAGGCTCCCCAGAGCATGAGTGCTTGCTGTGACCCAGAAATGTTGGCATGAAAATCGATTGCATGGTAGGATTTATGTGGCAAACTTGCAGTTCTTCCTTGTGCAGACGGCACACGGTGCCATGGAGATGGTGCCTATTGTGTGAAACGTATGTGCAACCTTCCAAAGGGGAGCACAAACCCTGGCCATGGGAAAGAGGGCTGAAGGAGCACGTTTGTTGGGAAAAGGGGCGATGAAGCTAGAGAAGGGAGTCTTTGGAGTTTCTGAAGTGAGAGGACATGAACAATAATTGCTGGGGAGGGGGTGAGATGTAGGGGCCAAAGATACAGGGTATGAAGCCGAGGGACTCTCTTCAGACATGTTTTCTGAAGGGACGGCAGCTCTGTTGCTTGAGCACTGGTTAGATGAAGCACTGAAGAATCCACAGATGTTTGAAATGGGCCAAAAGCCCTTTTCCTCTTCCGTTGTTCTGCTGCTGTGTGCCTCTGATGAATGTTCCTGCCAAATCCTGCTTGCTTTTTGGTTGGTGGGGAGAACCCAGCCATAACTGCTCATATCATCTGCCCTGTTGCAGGCACCTTTGCTGCTGTTACTGCTGCAGCCTGGCAGCAGCTGAAAGTACAGCATCTCTTGAATGGGGATTCAGGCCTTGGAAACCACAGTTGTGTTCCCCACCAAAATTGTGGGACTTGTTGAGAAGGTCCCCAGCTGTTTTACCTAGTGGGTCTCAGAGCTGTTAAGGACAGCCACCTGGGCACCTGGGGGCACTACACAAAAAATTCTTAAAATCCTGGATTTCTGTAAAACTAATTTTAAAATGCAAAATTTGTGCTTCAGACAACAACAGAGAAAAGCCAACCAACCTCCCCAAAATGGCTAACGGTCTTAATGGGGACCGTGTTAAGTCTTAATCTGAAATGATAAATCTGCCCCAAAGACTAAACACAGGAGAACAGCTCTGAAGATGATCAAAGCCATTCTTCCAGTGCACTTTAACTAGTACAGCAAGGGAATTTCCTAGCAAGTCATTATTAGTATGTGAAAGTGCAACGTGTTAAATATCCACAAAGTGCACTCAGCTCAGAGCAACGAAACTGTTGCCTTGATTTCTGCTCTGGACAAGGTTCAAAAATATGGAGCCAGTGAAATAAAGCAGCAAGGAGAAGTCGTGCATGTCCAGCATCCATGTCACTGGCCGTGGCAAATACCCAATTCTTGAGGCTACAGCAAAGAAACCACTATCAGAGCTATGAATGTGTGTGATAAGTTTCATATGCAGCAAGACACGGTTTCTTTCCTAATCTATATGGTGATCAGTTTAAACCATGAAGTGTGAAATGTGATTACCCTTGTCCAGTGTTTGAATTAGGGGGCTGTAAGGAAAGGCTCATTGCTCCAGCTTGCATGAGGGAGGGGAAAAATGAAGGGAAAAGAGGCACAAGGACCAAGAGCTGCTTCTGCATGTCTCTGTGAGGCAGGACAGAAATAAATTCCTCTTCCATTTACTTGCTGAGATTTAAGTATGGTGAAATAGAAGCATTAAAATTGTCTCAGGAGGGGTTTAATGGGGATCTTCAGTATGGACATCAGCTGCTATGGAGGACAAATGAATGACATGTTAGTCTTTCCCCACAAACTGGAAATCAGTTCTTAGGAAAAACAAGGCACTTGGAAAGGAACATTTAGCTAGTGCCAGGCTTTGTGCAGATCGTAACCTCTTACTTACACCATAGATATGGTCACAGTCTTATCTTTGCTTTACCTGAACACCTGGTTAGTTGGCACAAAAGTCAGAGCGCAGCTGCCTATGAATTAACCTGTGTTTGCAGATTATTTTTTTTCCCCTGGAAACCCCATCCATTTTGAGTGGGCCTGCTGGTTATGTTAGCAGAGAAGTTGACAGGAACCTTTGTTTCATTTTTCAACAGTTGACAGGATACCGTGTCTGCTTTGGCACACTTCTGATGCTGCTGTATCTGAGTAGGAGCAGTGGTGGGGAAAGACTACCACTTCTGTCTTCTGTAGAACAGAACCGGGGATGCCTTATTGTATTGCTTTGAGCTCGCAAATAGGTGTCAGTTTTGCCCAAAAAAGCGGTTTATGCTATGTCTAAATGAAACAGATACAAGTATATCTAAAGAAGTACAGAAAATAGTACTGACAGTGGGCTTCAGTTTGCAATGCACTGACTTGGAGCACCTTCCCCTACCCTGCCCCGAAAGGTCTGTAGTACTAATTAATAGAAAACATGGTGTGCTTCGCTGTTGATCTAACAGTGGTACTTTTCACACCACGAGGCTGGGAAATTCACTTTGGGGTGGGATAACCTTTCTTGAGTCTGTGCTGCTATTTGAGCTGTTAGCTTCATAGGGAAGCCACGGTATTCGCTAAACTGCGTATGTCAGGCTGGAACGTGTAAATGAGAACAGCTGAAAACTCGTGCTGGTTGTCATTGAAAAAATACCAAGTGAAATTTCCTGTTGCTTCTTCACTTGCTTTGCTTTTCTAGACTGAATTTCCACAGTTATCTAACCAGCTATGGTAGCTTTCTAGAGTCGGAAAAGTCACTGCCCTGTGCTGGAAGCAGCTGTGTGAAATGTTTAGATTTTAACAGTGTGGTTTCATCTTGGGGCACTGGCATCTGGTAATTGCCTTTAGAGAGACAAATCCCATAAATACCAGTGTTCATAGCCCTGTTTGCTGTAACGGACTGCTTGCAAGCACTTGACTCTGCTTGCAGTTGCTTGGGCTTGGACATGTTATAATATTCATGAGATATCAGTGGTCTGTATCAAGGGAGAAAAGTCCATTTTGCTAGCCAAGCCTCAAAGCTAGACTTAAAGAAATCCACACAATAAAAAAAAAAGTCTCAGCTTTATTTTGGTGGGCTGCTAATACGTGGTGGGCCTATCTGAGGACAGAACGGTGTTTTCCACCTGCCCATAAAATGCTGCACAACAAATACATGAGTCTTTACTCTTACTCTTTCTCAGAGGCCTTCTGCTGGCCTTTGTAAACAAACTTATTTTTATCCTTTCAGTATTCACTTCATGCAAGCTATTGTGTAGACTATTGGCAAGCTACCTACAAAGAGATTCCATTGTGGTTTCCTGTCGCCCTTTTGTATCGCATTATTGAGGTATTAGCATCTTTTCAAGCATAAGTCTGTGCACTGAGATGTTCTAGAGCTTTTTTTTTCCCAGTCTGCTGTGTCCCTGAAGAAATTCTGGGGGGATGCTGGAGAGTTGTCGTCACGCTGGGTGAGTCTCACTGCTGAGCGCAGGGATTCTCCCTCGTGAGCTGAAGCCTCTGACTGGCCTCCTTGACCCAATGTGGTGGCTTCGCTGCTCAGAAGGAAAAGGTAGTGGAGGAAATGGGGTGGCTTCAGGCTGGAAGCCAGGAGAGGTGGAGAGATCCCTATGTTTGGCCCACTGTGGATTTGGCTGGGGTTCTGGAGTGCCTTTAGTGAGCCCCTCCCTGTTCAGCAGCAACAGCTTTTTTCATTCATGCCCTGCCCTAGGCTTGGACTGCCAGCATGCAAGCGCAAGGCTGTGGATCCCATGCCAGTTAGGCAGTATTTAAAATGTTCATTATTTATTATGAAATAAGCAAGTACAGGTAGGAATGACATGGCTTTATGTATGAATCATGTCTGACTCGCATTAAAGGTTACAAGTCCAATTCTACTTTCATCTGTACCAAGTGCTGTTCTGCTATTGGTGCTAATACACGCAAAACCAGGAGTTAGTACAAGAAAGCTTTTAATGTGAAATATGCATCTTCTCTTGTTTCAGACCAGGTATTTCAAGTGTGTCATCGCTCGTATTTAACAGTTGTCAAAACAGTTGAATGCGGCAGAGGGGTTGTTTCTCATCAGCAAACTTTGCAGCCTGCCTGACTTCAGATAATAAATCCCTTCATGGCATAAAATGTTTTCCTATGGAGAAACCAGTTATTAACTTCTGCCTTCATCGAAGTTTTAGTAATATGCTGCATACAGGAGATATCTGTGGTTTGGATGGGAGAGAGATTAGAAGAAATGTAGCAATTTATGTTTACATATTAGGCAATACGTCTGGATGATGGGGGATGTGATAGAATTAATTACGCAGAGCTGCAGCGACAGCAGTATGGAGCATGCAAATATGGACCTGTCTTTTGACTGTTGCTAGCGCTGGCCACCACAAATAAGAGCGACTATGAAGCTGGCCCTGCTTGGTTAGTTCATTATTTCAAATTAACTCTAATTTCCTCCAGATGTATGTGACATTAGTCATTTTCATATGCTATATATAGTTTGCTTAATATTTTCTGGATTATTTGCTATTCTTACTCCGGGCTTGGTTTAGAAACCCTGATGATGCTATTTCTATCCCCTCGCTACATGGCTGAAACATGCTGGAGGGAGCATTAGGGGAGGAAAGGAAATGCACTTGGGCATTTGAAATTTCATAATCCTGTTAATATTGATCGATGTTTTAGGAGCCACAAGCACTTTTACAAATACTCGTTGATCTCCAAATATTTGCAAGCAATTAATATTCTTGTCTGGTAAATGCTAAGCTATGGGTTTAATTTCTTTTGAAAGTTGTGCTTTATTTTTAGTTTTCTTTCCTGCTCCCATGTATTTGATGACCTCGCCGCTAGCGACAGGGGTTTGCGTTTGTCACAGGGTATCATTTTCCATGGGAAGTTAAGAGCCTTTGGGTTCATAAGGCTGGGAGCTCTCTTAGAGCGTGGCTGGACAGCACTGGGCTCTAGCCATCTCTGCCATAAGCAAGGCCACACTCACAGCTGCTTTGCCAGCTTCTTTTCTTTTTTTGTTGCTATTACATGAACTCTACTGAGTGCAAGAAATGCATTTTTTTGGCATTGGTAGTTGCTCTGATGGTCCTCCTGCCTATGGGCTGGTGCACAAAGCATGGGAGGCTCCTGACCGGTGCCTCCAGGCTGCTCTCACACCTCGACTCAGCAAGCACTGCCTGCCCACATAAATCCTTTATCTTCTGCTGGAACTCCCTCTGCCCTCCGCCATCTCCTTATTGTTCATTGCTGATGCTAGATCTTCACTTCGAAGCATGTTTCCCCAAATTAGTTTACACCAGTATTGCCACTGGTGGTAGCAGCAGTAGCTGGCAGCAGCTCTGAGCTCTGTGCGTTGTATGTGAGCACAAAGAGATGGTTGTCTGTTCAGGCAGTGTTTCAGTAACGTGTGAAGTATCTGGCATGCAGCTTGTCTGGGAAACCCTAATTAAAACCATTCAGGTCCTGCAGCTTTGGTCATCTATGTCTGGTTGTAGAGAGTTGAGGAGATGTCACGGACCGACCCCTAGAGCCTCAGCTGTGAGCTCTCACTCTTGGTTCCAGAGCTCAAAATGCTCTCTGCTTTTCCTGAATCCTTGGAAAAAAAAGTTAACAAGTGACATCTGTCTTGTGCATCCCTTCTTGGCATGCAAGCAATGGATCTAATGACTACCAAAGGAGATTTTGAGAGTGGAACAGGCAACAGAGAGGCACAGGCTTAAAACTTTGCAAGAATTCTAGCTGTGTAGCTTCTTGGGATGTTTGTTTCATTTGTGTGGCTGTTAAAATCTAGGGTTAATTATCTGAAGCAGAATATATATAATTATATAAGTCCCTTAGTAGCCTCTGGAAATCAAAACTGTTTTGCTGTTAAGTCCTGCTAATCTGGGGAGGGAAAACACAGCTCTTCTGATCTGAGGAGGGAAACACAGCTTTAGCGTATCAGGCAAGAAAATGAAACTTTACCCTAGCTGAGACCTCCTTGGATGTTTGTACAACTTTGCATGAAGTTTTGGAAATGGCCGACGTACACGAGCATAATAAATCTCCTCCTGTGTCTCAGCTGTAGGTAAATGGCTCCATCTCTGAATGGTCCGTGCAAATGGTTTGCTACACGTGAGGGGAAAACATTGTATGATTAGGCAATTAATAGTAAAAACTTTGCTCTTCCCCACTGGAGTGCAACAATATTCAGCTGAATGTATTGCTCGTTTGCTCCTTGAATTTTTCTTTTGCTTCTTCAACAGTCAGCACTGGGTGAGTAATCTTTTTTTTCATATAAGAAAAACAGCTCTGATTGCAGAGTCACTGCTTTCTGTAGTCCCATACTGAATACATCTCAGACTCATTTCTCCTGTCGGGCCTACATGTTAGAGTCATCATCAACACAAGATACTTTGCAATTACCTCTGCTTGTTCAGAGAAGGCAATTAAGCATGTGATTCTTCATCTTGTAAAGTGATGCTTTGTCTTAATGGATAATTTTGCAAACATATTCTGACGATCCATTGAGCACACGGCTTGAAGTGCCGCAGTCTTGTGCTGAGTACTGCTGCAGCCACAGGTGGTAAATAAGGCAAAGGGATGTAGAGGTGGTAGCAGCCTTTCTGTGAGGGTGTGTGATGTGGTTGAGGGAGAAAACTATTAGCATGGGGGGAAAAAAAGTAATCGTCCATCCCTCACAGAGTCAGTGGTATCCAGAAGTAATTACATCACTGCCTCAATCTTTCCGATGTCATCAGTTTTGATAATTATGTATGTGCCTGTCTCTAATCAGCAGTGGAACTTACCTAAACCAGAGTATGTCTTTTTGGCAAGCCATTACTTCTGCTTGGAAAGGGCTATGTGTGTTTGTGGCCTCATTTGGCATAGGTACATGATTATTTTCCTTTGTTAGATCATCTTGGAAAACCATCTTCAAATATTATTTGGTTTGTGAGCTCAAACAGCCCTGCGACTGGCACAGAGAGTAAATAGACCAGAGGAGGATGTTTAATCTGTCAGTTTGTCATTAATAAAGCAAAATCTAAAGAAAAGAGTGAGGATGGACTCTAGTATGGCTGAATTTGATCTGGTACTATGAGATATTGCCTGTTCATGCTGTCTAGCTCTGGTACCTATTTAAAGTTGAGATGCCCAATGTGCATGAGCAGGACCTCTGCCCAGTGCCTCCCAGCCTCTAGGGACAGCTCCTTCTGATTGGTTAAAAAAATACACGTATTAGTCATGAGAGTCAGCCAGAAAAGCAGTCTTTTCAATTTTTTAAGGACTTCAGATACACCTGCATAAAGTTGTAGCTGACTTAGGGTTTGAATCAACAGAAACATTCCTTAGGCTATTTCTGCTGACAGATGATTTTTGCATAGGAACAGTTCTCAAGCTTATACAGGATCTGTTTTCAATTTCAAATCTCGTTCTTTATTTTAGCTAGCTTTAAACACTGATACTTCTAATGTATTTATATTCTTCATCCAAATCATCTCATGCATAACCTTACCTTTTCTGCACTGCCAGAAGATACTCCTGATTTTTTTCAACTTGTCTGACCACATTACTTGGGACCCCTGTTTGATGTCGGTGAACATGGGCAGCCCCGGTGTACTGGGGGAATAGAAAGAGAGGTGGCTGAGTGCCCCCTGCCACCCCCACTTACAGCAGGGATGGCCTAGGGGCCTGGAACTGGGAGAAGACACTGCAGGCAGGCGCACACCCATGTCCGCGCCTGGCTTCTCCACAGCCATGCAGCTCCTCTGGAATTTTGAAGGATGTGGGCACGCAAGAGATGTCTGCAAGGATGGGAAAGTAGGACAGGCATGAGGGTTGGTGGGAGAGGCTGAGACACCCAGTGAATCCCTGTGTGTGCTGGATGCTGTGGAGGTCAGTGACTGCACTCCTGAAGGCGAATGTCAGCTGGCCAGAAAATCCAGGACTCAGACTGGATGTCTGCAGGGGTTTTGTATTGTCCAGCTGAGCACCTGGGGTACTTGGCCCACCTCAGTAGTTGGGCAAGGCAGGGAAAGCCTTTCCTCAGGCAGGCAGCTTGGAGCAGGAGCATTGCTTTGGCGAAGGGCAGGGCTGCTCCCTTCATCTCGGATGTGATGGGCAGCCGGCAGATGTTGCAGCAGCTGGATAGGGGTGCGTCCTCTTGCGGCAGTCAGTGGTCCCACAGGGATGACACCTAGGGTTCAGGCCATTGCTGTCCCAGGCAACCTGCACCATGAGTAATTGGCAGAGGAGGCCACCTCATGCTGTTGCTTCCCGCTGGGATTAAAAATCCCCTTGGACCAGAGCTGCCCCTGCCATGTGGCACGCAGTGATCAGACAGGTATCTGGCAGCCCAGGAAGGAAGCAAAAAAGGATTCCTAGGATGTGACTCATAGATACTCTGTTGTCCCTTCTCCAAAGGTTTATTGGTGCCACCATTTGCTTACACATCTGTGATGTGAAAGACTGAGAAGGTGCATGAGACTGGTCCTGCAGTAGGTCCCTAAGGTAGATGCTGCAACTACCCCCATCCTTCCCCTGGCCATGAAAAGAGCTGTTTAAAATTTACTTTGAGTATTGTGACCTAAACCTGCATGTGGATCATGGATGATCCACGAAGACTTCACTGCTATAGGCACAGGCTGGAATTGCATGGCATGATTTGCCAAAATGAGTATTGGTGTTGTCTGCCAATAGTTTTAAGGCACCATGCGGGATCTGGGTTTTCAGAGAGGAAGTCCTCAATGCTGCCTGAAGCCTTCTGAGCTGCTCTGCATGCTGCCTATGCAGAATCGGGGAGATTCAAGATCACAGTTACTTTAGAAAATATAGACTGGAATATTTCAAAATGAATTCTTCGTCTTTTAATTTCTGGGAATAATGCTGTTGACATCACCACCGACATAGAAACTGTCAGTCTTTCAGTTTAGTTACTGTTGCCGTGGGTACCATAGCAATGGGAGTGTTATAATACTTCCGACTCTTATAACACAGAGAAAATCTCAGCCTTTTTTAAAAGACTTGTTTTGGCCTTTGCTTTTATTTGGTTTGGGTATCAAAATCAGAAGTTTGGTTGAGTGATGACTTTTTGCAATCTTTTTCTGATATCTAGATTTATTCTTGCATGTATCACAAATCAAAAACTAAAGCGTAGCAGGACTTTAAAGTATCAGCTGTTTCAGATGTGACACTTGAGCACAAGATGTTCAAGAAAAGGTTTTTGGCTTTCTACCAAGATGTCGAAGACATTTGGGATGAATTAAAATAAGTGTTGTTAATTGCTGAAGACTAAATGGAAAAAGAAAACACTTTGTATAGAGATAGAAAATTATTCTGACTCTTTTCCATTACACTGATGATAAGGTCTAAGTTCTCTACTCGGACTGAAATTCTGAATTCAATACCTAACCTGTATTTACACTGCTGTTCAGGCAACTGAGCTGAATATTGCTCAGGTGCTCTCTGCAACTCTGATAAAAGACTGCAGTTCTCTTAGGCAAATCACCTCAGATTAAGCTTTTAAAAGGATTACATTAGCCTTGAAATGTATGTTTATTGGTTCATCATTTCAAGTTGAAAGAAAAGACAGATCAGTCTGTGGAAAATGTAACCAGTATCAACTAAATCATGGCTCTATCCTGCTAAAATATTTTCTGAAACTTAACAGTAAGTGGAAACCTGTGTTTAGAAAACCAGAAAGCTGCTTATTCGAGAGGCATGGATGCATCATATACCATTAATTAAATATGTTTTAACAGCCTAGTTGCAGGCATGGAGCAGGAGAAGTAGTAACCAATGAAAAGGAAGACTTCAAATAAAAATGGTAAAGTTAAAGTCTTCTTTTGGATTAATCTCTAAAAGGACAGCTTGCTTGTTAAAACCAAATAGAAAAACCTGCTATTCTTTTACCAAAAAAAATTCCCCAAAACCAAAACAAAAAAAAACCCCAACCCCAAAACCTGGTAAAATACTGGATGATTCTCCCATTACAATCCTTACAATGGTTCCTAGATAATGGGAGTTACTTGCTTCAAGTAAGTCCCCGATTGCACATATCACTTTACCACATTTCCCAGATCCAGCAGGATACATTTTGAGCTTCTGTGCTGAGATGAAAGATAACATTGAAAATTTGCCTAAACCACATGGGATGTCAGCTCTTGCAAACTGAAGGTACTCTGTCAGTGTTAATGTTTCTCTGGGGCCAGTCCTTCCTGGCAGAATCCCTGCTTGGTCATTAGCCCCTTTCTGGGCAGCAGCACGGCTCTTTGGGTGGCATGTATTGCCCACAAGCACGGCTGCTTGTCCGAATGGTTCCTGCTTAAAGATAATAAAAATTAGAGAGGTTTGCTGCTGGACATACTAATGTGGAACTGCACCCTTCTGAAATGCAACTCTAAGGGACTCTGAACAAGCTAGGAAGTGTTAAAATGTCATTAATTTGCCTCCTAGAAAGTGAATCTAAAAAATTTCCATGGTTTGCTTTTCTTTCTAATAGCATGCATTCAGTGTCCACCAAAAGAAGCACACAAAACTGACTTGGTGGCCCTTGTGCTCTTTTGTATTTGGTCTAAAATGGTTTATTGAACTTGATCTGAATTTGTGCTTTTACTTCCCTCAAATCTGTGTATTCTGAAAATAAGTTGGTCATTATATTACATTAATACTCATTTCTATTGCTATTTCTAAGAAAAGAATTGTCTTTGTGCATCAAATTTCATGAAGCAGGAGTGCAGAGCATGCTCTGTGGTTAAATTATTAAATACAGTGTATAATACAAATGACAGAAATAGCAGGGTAAGGTAATTTTTATATGGCATTTATTGTATGTTAAACAAGAAAAGCCTTCAGTCATGATTAATATAGGTGAGAGAATAAAATCAAGAATCAGAGGAAAAAAGAATATGAGCGGATTTTTAAATATTAGCTTAAGTTTATGTTAAAGGAATATTACATTCTTTAAATGCAAATCCTGTCTCCTAAATCACCCCCCCCCCCTCCATCCCCAATCAAAAGGGACAGATTCAACATTAAAACCTCACCTTGCAAGGCAGAAGATTTAGAGCTCTTCTCACCAGGCCCCCAGCTGTGTTCCTCCAACAATGTAGCTATATGCCTACCTTTGCATGGGTGCTTTGAAGGCAGAAAATGCATCGCAGACTACTTTAGCTTCTGAAGAAATAATCCAATCATGCAGAAGAAATGACAGTACTGAGTAAAGAAAAAGATGGGCAGTGAAGCTCATTACACCTTCATTTCAAAATCCCAGTACTTCTGTGATTCTGTGTTTTGACCTCTTCTTGTGGCACTGAGTCTGGGAACATGCAAGGTGGAGAACTTCTGTGATCCTGGTTTGCTATAAGCTTTCCTGCCTTCGGCAGAGGCTCTTCTGCTTGCTGTTTTCTGCAGTAAAAATAATGGGGCATTTGTTAAAATTGGGAGCTGAAAGCAAAAAGCTGATAGGACTTGTACTGGTCACTCTAAGGCATGTTGATAGTTATAATCTTGGTATAATTTCACTTAGGGGCAATATATCATATAATATGTTGAAATGTGGTGATTCATAACAACTTTCAGAGGGGGTCATGCACATTTATTGGCACGATCATCTTGCACTGTGAATAGATGACTGGCTTTTTTGAATGACTGAGGTGACAGCACCTTCTTAGGATGCCTTGAGCAAAGGATGTCCTGTTTTTTCATTATTATTACCTCACTGCTATCATGTTACTGTTGAATCTGATTAAAAGTTAAAAAGAAAAAATGTCTGTGGAATAGGTCATGGTGGGAGAGGAAGCCAAGTAACTGATAAATGAGTGGCTGGCATAGTCTTAAGGCTTACAACCTATGGCTCCTGGTGCCCAAACCTCACCTTTGGAAGGAATGAGTAAGGTCTTTCAGGGACACTGTGCTGGTTTCCCTTGGTCCTACGGGCATGAGAGCTTCTGGAAATGATCCTGTCTTGGTGCTGTTTGGGTGCCTGTTACTCATGATTAGGTTTCCAGACTACTTTGTCATTGTTTGTGTTTTGAAGAAAGCTGAGAATGAAAACAAAATACCTCATCTTTTGTTTTTCACTTGAAATGTTTTGATAGAAACTAAACAAGCCTGCTTTTTGTTTTTAGCTATGGAAGAAGCTGGACTTCTCTGAGGGACAAAATAGGATAGCATGAGAAATGGCATGGTTTAGTATTTGCTTTTTTTTTACAATAGATGAAGATGACAGATATCGCTTGCTTTCATTTAGAAGCCTCCTTTGGTTAGAGCCACCTTTGTTTCAGCCTGACCTTTATGCAGCAACTTACTGACTGAAATTAATTCATTTAAAATATACAGTATAAGCCTGCACAGAATTTACAGCTTCAGGTAGATGTTCCTGTCTTAAACTGTTTTTATCTGAATCTTCAAAGATTCTTTGACCTGGGCTCTCTATCACTTTCTTCTCCTCTTCTTTATGTTCAGTCCAGTTTTCATTCCATTTACCTGACTGCCTCACACAGATGCTGAAACACATACTATTCTTACTTACCTTGGGCTGTAATTTCTGTATCTCTGGGGAGTTTTTTTCCCCACCCCCAGCCAGGAAACAAAAAACAGGGTGTGCTTCTAAAGGCGGGAAAGTAGCTTTAAATATTGTGATGGCAGAGATGTGAGCTCTTTTTTTTCTTAAAAAAAAAAAAAAGCAGCATTATTTTCTTTAAGACTCTCCAAATTTGTAGCTTTGTGAAATGTTTATTTTAAAGTCCCTTTCTGAGTCTAGAAGTGAAGCTTCTTCTAACAACACAAGCAGGACTTCCTTTTCTCCTCTTGTCCCCTTGCCTTCCCGGGGCCTTACAAATAGCATTTTTCCTGTAGAATAAATAACTTCACCAAAATAGATCTATAAACCTGCTGTAAAACTCGGTCTGTTTATAGCTGAAATCCAACTGCTATTTTGCAGCTGGTCTCTGTAGTTTATGCTGAACCTCACAGAAGGTTGTTAGCTTCTCTGAGATCTTTGTTTTGCACATTAGTTCCTTTTGAATGAGAAATCAGCCTTGTTCCTGACCTTTCTCAAAGCTCGTTTCTACAAGCAATAGTTACAGGAAGGCTCAATAAAAACAGCTGGGGCTTTGTTAAGGCTTGCAAACTGTTCACCACACACTTTTCCTAACTGGAAGCTGCACCAGAGGCAGGAGCTGGTGTCGGGGCTGGATGCAGCTCTGGCATCCATGGAGGGGAGCAGAGGAAGGTGGTGGCCATGCCATGGCTGTGTGACCGGCTGCCCCTGCGGCGTTCCCAGGAAGGTGGTGTGAGCCCTGCCAGCATGCCTCTGCTGCCTCCCTGCCCTTGGACAGCAAAGGAAGCAATTAAAATTGGGGTAAGCCAGAGGCTGGAAATCGCGTCAGATGAGACACACGTGTGGCACTGGTCTGTGGTGTAACACCCATGAGGCGCACATGTCCCTAGGCTGCATCTCTTGCGGTGAAGGTCATTAGTCATGTGCTCGGTAATGGAATCCTTAAAGAGTATCAGTAGCTCAGTACCAGGCTTCCTTTGCAGCCTATTACTTAACTTCTTTGAGACAGGCAGCTTAAGCCCATTCAACGATGCTTGTATCGCATGGTCTCATTTCCCTACGGAGCATGCAGAAGGGTTCAGGCCAAACAGAACTGGTCCCCTGACGACTCCTCACCTGTGAACAGAACTGGGGCCTTGCAGTGCTGAGATAATACAAACCAAGCAGAAGCTCCATGTAATTATCATTATTCCTCCTCTACTGAGCTATGTTGCTTTGCTTCTTGTGGTTTTGAGGTGGGGAAAGGGAGACAGAGAAGACTTAATGAAGTAATCTGTGCAGGACCTTTTGTGGGTGAGTTGAGGACAGAGCTAGCATCTTCATTTCATAATAAACTGTAATTTCCAAGCTATAGGTCATGGTCATAAAAGGTTCACGATCCTGGAGGTGATGTTGTGTGCCTAGAAGCATGAATAGGAAATATATTTACAAAGGAAAAATTTTGGGAAGCAGCCCTCTCTTTTTGTCAGAGCTACTCTTAGGTTCTGACCACAAGAAAGCAAAGTGTGGAGACAACTGGAAAATTATGTTGCTGTTCCAGTTTGGGTGGTGTTGTCAGAATATGCAAGACCTAACAAGATTAGAGTGGTTTTGCCCTTTAATTTGAACAGATGCGAGTTGGAGTCACTAGTAGATTTGCATCATAACTCTGGTTCAACCCTGAGTCATGGGATTATTTAATTCTGCTGTATTTATTTTTAATGAACCACTTTGCTCCTTTTTTTGTGAGGGTGGGTTAAGCAAATGCTAATTCCTCAATGAAATACTTCTCCCTTGTTGAAACTTGAATGGGATATTTGCCAGAGTGCAAGATCAGAAACCACCCTTTACACAAGAGCTCTGCCAGAAATGGCTTACCAGGAAAGCAGATTGGCCTAGGGGTGGGTAACATTAATGCAATGGGCAAGGGGTGGCTTTTCAAGGAGTGTTTGTATTTTGATGTTTCTTACCTCATGACATTAGTCTAATTTTTTTTTGCACTGAATCAAATTGGATGTCGCACATCTCTTTGGTCCAAGTTGTTACAATTCCCAGCTCTTGCTCAAGC
>NW_009260608.1:598851-617068 GCF_000687185.1 Egretta garzetta
TCATAGAAAAAGTATTTTGTGTCATAGAAAAAGCTCAGATTGTGGCTTTCCTAGTTGCGAACAGCAGATGGGATCATATTTACCTGACTGCTAAACCAAGTCCAGGACCAGGTAGCGACTTCGTGGGTTTTACAGGAACCCACATGTTCAGATGCCTACAAGGTGAAATGGGCCGGAGTGCAGGAGCACAGCGCCTACCTCACCCCAGCTGAGCAGCAGGCCCGGGGCATTTGCAAAGCATGAGTCATCTGCGCAGTTCCAGATTGCAGCTGCTGCAGCATCCTAGGAAAGCACTAAATTGGGCCTTAAAAACGAGGGGAAGAGACAAAGTCAGTGCGCAAAGAAACTACAAGATAGCTGAAGGATGCAAAGAGGTTTTTAAGAGACACCTGTAAGATTTTCTTGTAAGTCCAAGCCTTTAATGAAGAGATGCATTTGTCCAAGGATGGAAGATAAGATACAGCTACGTCTATAGTCAAGCTAGGCTTGACTGTGGTTGCTAATGTAAATGGAGAATGGATTTTTTTTTCCAAGTCCGTGTATTTAACCCAGAGTTAAAATGTCTGAAGAAAAGACCATCCTAGCCTAGCACTGATTTTCCTTTTACACTTCACCTACGTTTAAATCTGTTTTGCTTTTTCCCCTAGAAATTCAATCCTCCCCAAAGCAGACTATGTAGCTATAGGAGCAAGACTGCACTGCTCTTGGAAAAATCTGCATGCCTTTGTGCTTAGATTTCCTTGCTTTTGCGTCCGAGCTGAGCCCCTGACAATTGAAAATATTTAAAGAAGGAAAACTAAACCCTAATAAATGTGAAAGGCATTTGTACAAAAACATAAGCCTTCTTCCCTTGGCCTTAATCGAAATACCTTAAAAGGCTTGCATGGGCTATACAAATAAACACAAGTGCTGCTTCCCTCTATGCTCGTGTGCACCAGTTTTGAATGTCTTTGTTTCTATCTTTGGCTCTTTGCTCTTTACCCTAATAAAGATCCGTAAGTAAAATTTCTGTCTGGGTCTAAGCTCAGCAGCTACGTGGTCACATCTCCTCCATATCATTTTTCCTGTGAACTTTCAGTTCCTTCTCTTTTCCTTGGAATAACATCAAGCACTCTGTTAATGGCCAGAAGCCTGCAGTGGGAGGGCTGTACCAGAGTGTATCTGGGCCTGGGGATGCAATAGGTGAAATGCTCTTCGTCTACTGAAACAGGGGTGGGTATCTTCAAAGTTGCTTTCTTACAACAGCAACTTAGTTTAAGAGCAGAAAAAGCGCTGGCGTGCTTCACGACTCCTTCAAGACCTGTTTTCGCCATGTAAAGTCAATTGGCTGTAAGCTGAGGACCCAGCTTGGCTTCAAAGTGGGCCGGGCTCTTCATTCACAAACTAAATGCTCTAGAGAGCTGCCAAATGAGGGAGATTATTCTGTCTCGTTTTCTGGCAAGCTGCGACTGCGTGTATCACTTCATTTATATGCTAATTGAGGCCAAGCCTCCAAATAGACATACACTATCAGTGTGGCTTGGCTCTGTCTGCATGGTTATTCTGCCTTCCAGCAGCCTCAGCGGGTGCGCTCCCAGCCGGACAGGGTTCAGGATGTCTTCATCAGTGAAGCCCTGCGTCCTGACCCCGGCTCTCAGAAAGTGAGGATTAAACTCGAGGTGGGTGGGTCACTCACGCCAAGGATTACCACGTCGCTGCGAAGGTGAGCTTATGCCATTTCTTGATGGGCACTCTCCCCATTTCAGCTCTGGGGAGATGCTGGTGTTTCTTAGGCCAGCTGGCCTAATAAGAGGTTGCAGAGGGCACAGCTAATTATGGGGGCAATGTGTTGATGAGCCAGCTTGGTAGAACAGCTGGGTTTGTTACCTCCTCTCCTCTGCCAGTTTGTGCATGATTGCATGGCAAAAGCTCCCTCTCCTCCAGACTGCCCATTTTTAAAGCCCAGTGAGGATCCATGCTTTGTCAGCCATTCCTTGAGGAGTGCTGTATTGTTATGGAAAGAGCAGGTACAAATATATGCATTCAGGGCTACTTCAAAATATAGACATTAATGGCTCCGTTTATTTGTTTAGGATGTTATGAATTTCAAAAGCCAAGGATGAACTAGTCAGTAAACGGATGCATGTCTCGTGCTGAATTTTATGGGATGTTTCACTGAAGGCTACTGAACTTAGGTTGGGAAACGCATGTGCTTGTGATACAAATTCTTTGAACCTTTTCAAAGGGAAGTATTAGTACCTCGTGCTTTAAAGCAGAGATGTGACACTGGCTCACAGGCATACTTTACCATTAACCCCGGGCATTAGAGGTCCATGCTAAGTTCTGAAGTTTCTGTGTGAGATCATTTCCATACTTTTTTAAACTTTCTTTTAGAAACATATCAAGGTGTGTTTTTAAAATCTTCTTAAAAGAGAACTGAGCACTTTGAACGCTAGAAAATTCCCAGCTGGCAGTCACCTGTGTGAAACCTTTGTGGGCCTGCACTGCAGCGCAGGCATGGGAACACGGAGCTGCAACATGCCTAACTTTTAAAAACCCAGGGCTTGTACTGCAATTCCCAGTCCTGCTGGAGAGAGCAAATGGCCAAGGAAAGGCTGTTGACAAGAATAAAAATGTGTCAAAAATTCCTATGCTCTCCCAGGCTGAGCGCATGCTCACAGCTTTTGAAATAAGGGATTACTTGAAATCGGGATTCATGGTCTTGGTCTCAGGTGCCTGTGTTGTCTCTTTATATACGGGGGATTTGCTGTTCTCTTCTGTGTTGTGGCAGTGCCCACCTCTCATCCGGGAAGCAAGGAGTATCAAGTCAGCATGAGCTCTTCCTCTGCCTGAGGCAGCTCAAATTTACACCTTGTATGCAGGATAATTGGCTTATCCAGTGAAGGAATTGGCACAGAGGTGCTCTCCACCTCACCTGTGGATGTGGAGTCATGATCTGGTCAGGAAAGGAGGGCAGACTCATCAAGCCACAGAGAAAAAAGCAAGAGGTAGCAGGACTGTTTTGCCTAACGATGAGGCAATTTCCTGGGATGGAGCAGTTATGGGATCTGGTACTTCCCAGAAGTACTTAAGCGTTTTTGCAATCTGCTCATCACTCATCAGAAAAAACTTCCATGGGATTTCCAAAGCCTGCCCATGCAGTCCATTTTCTGTGTTCCTGCCAACAGTTTGTGTCTGTTCTCAACAGCGTGTTGCCTCCGGGTTATGACCTGCTGGTTGACAAAAATAGGTGCCAGGTGAGGTTCCTGCCGGGGCATGACCGCCAGGCTGAAGAATACCACCCTGCTTGTGCAAGGAAGCACATTTATTTCCATGACACCCTGCTCCTTTGTGTGCTCCGTGGTGGAGCAGGTCTTGGCAAGCGGCATTCACACAGGTCTCTCTGTTTTAAGTGGAAAAGCTCCAAAGCTGATAAATTTCCTGTGTCAGATGGGTCAGAGAAAGGACATCCTTGTTCTAGACCAGGATGGTGTCGTTAGGTAAGTGGGGGTTGTTCCTCAGCCCAGGAACTGGCCCAATCTAGGTGTGAGCATTCGGAAGCTGTGCTAAAGGAGGTAGTTGCAAAGGGCCGGATGGCGGTGGGCGATCAGCCACACTGCCAGGGCACATGGCTGAGGGAGGAGAGCTTGCTGCTGTGCTCACAGCACCATCCTGCGCTTTGGGAAGCCCTGCAAGGGGCAGCAGTCCTCCTTCCATCACCTGGCAGCCTCTGCCCAGGAAGCAAAGGCTGGGGAGCGCCAAGTTGGCACAAGTCAGTTCCTAGGAGACTCCTAGCTGAAGCACCATCCAAAAGTCTGGAAATACCATATGAACAGCGGAAACCTAAAGGTTTCTGCCTGAACTCTGTTACTACCAGTGCTGCAGTTCTGTTGCTGCCAGAGTATGATGCTTGCTCCTCAGCAGCACTGGAGGTTTGGAATTTGTTTATTCCATGCTGGAGTGAAAGGAGGACTGTTTGAAATGTTACTCTTTTTTTTACATATATATTTTTCTTGTTAACTCAGTTGTATTAATGTCTGCTTTTGTGTGCTAATGGGATGTTTTGATTTGTGAAGGTTTGTTTTGTGGTACCGGACACTGGCCTGGTACAGGCTGCATCCCACTTCAAAGTGGTAGTTCTGCCTAACTTGAAGCAGAGATTTTCAACTCCAGACCTTCTCAGATGAACATAGCAGGAACTTGAACGTGGGTGTCCCATTGACAAAGCTCTCCAGAGTATGAAAATAGCTTCTATTCATTGCCAAAAATGCCAATTACCTTTGACCGAAAGGTAAAAAACTCCTTTCCCCCCCTGCCCCCCCTCCCCCCAAGATATTCTGGCTACGCTGTGACTTACCACATTGAGGCTAGCCAATGATACAGGTTAATTTTGAAATGTGTAGAGTTGTGTTTCACAAAGTTATGAATCTACAGTAAGGGAAAATCCAGCTCTTGCAGGAAAGAGAACAGCCCATTGGCAGATTTAATTGGAAAAGGGAATTAGCAGGGGAGAGGAGAGTGATTTAAAGGGCAGGAGGAAGAGTGGGACAGGCTGGTTTCTTGTAGTACTCAAATTCTATCTTTGTCAAGAAAAAGGGAGCTGCTGCATTTAAATACAGGGCTGGTTTACTGCAGGAAGATAGAAGAAGGTGGTCTGCAGCTCCAGAAGTTTTTATGGGAAGAGATTTGCGTGTCTGAGGAAACTTCATGGTGGAGGTTAGTGTCCTGTTGAGTAGTTCTGAGGGACGTAGATGCAATGGCTTGCCTGGGTGCTAAAAATGCACATCTTGTGATGCTGGCAGTTGCATGAAGTCTTGCTGAAGGTAGTGGGTGTAACAACCACCCTTCATTTGAGTCAACTGCAAAGTGTAATTAAGCTTTATGGAACAGATAGCTGAAACAATAGGAGCTACCACCCCAAAAATGAGGGTATGTACAAAGCTGCTCAGGAATGTGTTGTGTAGGTGGTGGGTTTGATAACAGGCTGAGTTAACGTGCAGGTGGCTGAATATTGTTCATGTGGAAGAGAAACCAGAAAGACATCAGGGCAGCATGCAGAGAAGGCATCAAGAAAGTCTCAGCAAAATACCTATTTGCTTCCTGACTGAATAAAAGCTGAGTTTTCAGAAGTCAGGCACCTGGAGCACCAAGCAAGCAAGGTGTTACCGGCTCTGAATTTCTCACTGATATGTGAGGACTTGTGTTTAAGGGGTGGCTCTAAAATCAGAAGGTTTTGTATCGGAAAAATCCAAGTACCAGGTTCCAATATCTGTCCATCTTCCAGAGAGAAATGATGCAGAAGTACTGACCGGCTCAGAATGTGGTAACGCTCTGATGGATCTCCTCATGATTGCAGTGGCAAAGAAGCAGGTATCTCTGCTGCTAGCTGTAGTTAAGCAAGCGGATCTTTCATAGGGAATGCAACTTCAGATTGCAGTATGGAAAATGTAAACGAACATCAATTAGAAGGGAAAGGCCAGGTCAGACTAAAACACAAACCAGGCCCACCTGGCCTAAGTAGATTCTACTGAAGCTTTCCATGTAGGAATATTTACTTGCTGCCGAGTTGAATTTGGCAAAGTGAGACTTGCACTTGGGTTTGGAGGTTTGCTTTTTCTCTTTATTGTACAGCCAGCTTGTTCACAGTTAACCTTTACTCATCTTTCTGATTCCTACAGTGTCCCTGACACTCTCTCTCGAATGAGCTTTATTTCATTATTCACTTATCTCATTGCTTAGAAGAAACCAGATTTTTTGCACAATGTTTGCTTTGTTGACTCAATTTAGCATGTGAATGGGTTGTCTGGCTGTGACAGAAGAGATGTCCCTTATTTGAAAAAGACTTTTGACAGTCTATTTATAACCATGACCTTAAGAGATTTCTAACATTATGAGTTTGGGCTGTAACTGAGACAAAGTTCAAGACCATCTAAACAGTGCCTTCCACAGATAGTTCCTCTGGTTTTGAAGCGTCTGCAGGCTCCATGTAATTTCCCATACAACTGAGTGACTTCTATTAAAGGACTGTCTGAATCTGACTTTCATTAGTCCCACGAATGATCACTAAGTGTAGACTTAGATTCTTCTTAGCTTACATTGCAGAAAATGCAAAGCGAATGGGCTTAAGGTAAAACCAAAGCAAGGCTGTACATAATTCTGCTGCATTCTTCTGAACCCCAGCTAGCTCTCTGGCAATGCAGTGGCTTTTCTGAGCTTTTCAGAATGCATTACCCAGAGTTCACCCTCCTGACTTTTGTACGCAAACCCGCTTTCATATGTAATAAAGAAGTTTTTAGTCAACTTTCAAAGTGAGAACACAATGAAGGCAATTATTTATTTCTCACAAAATAGCGAGCAATGTGAGATACCACACACCGTACATGGAATAAGCCACCAGAGCCGTCCAATCCAGTCCCTCCCAACCCCAGGGGTAACAGCTGGTTAGACCCAAAAGGTCTACAAATCACCCATTCTGCATATACCACAAGCCACAAAACACTCCCCAATGCTCTATAACAGCTTGAAGATATATAGTACAACCCATTCAAAGCCACAGGCTGTTGTTTGCCACAGTCAGGCTGTTGCAATCACAGCGATCTAGCATCTCCTCCAGTGTACCACAAGGGGATAGCAAAGAGATCTAAGGCATTTTTGACATCCTAAGCACCGAACACCCTGAAGACCTCTAAACAAAAATGCACTAAGCAATACATTCTACCCTTTTCTTTAGCCAGACTTTTGCGCTCTGCTGGTATTGCATGTGCTCAATAGAGGATGCACACCTTGTACTTGAGCATGCACGTGCATAAACACATTCCCCAGTGATCTTCCTGAAATGACTTTTCCATCTTTATGGCACAATTGTGCTGTGTCTTCTGGCCTCTGCAGAGCCAGAGAAAAGAGGTGGCACCTCTGTCCTTCCCAAGCACTTTCAAAGCCTGTCAGCAAGCTGCCTGGGGGCTTGGCAGCCTTGGCCGTGATCCAGCCCAGAGGTTAAAGCTTTACTGGTCTCTTCCATCGCTGGGGAAAGACAAAAGTTCTAATCTGTGTTTGAGGTGAAGCAAGTTTTGGGTCCCAACCATTTGAGTAGACACATCTCCTGGGACTTTCACTGCCCAGATGCAAGAGCTTTTTGTCCTCTCATGTCCTGCTGGTGGCTTTCATTTCCATGAATAATTAGGTGTGAATTTCCAGGAAGATTTCCCTCCTCATGAAAAACTACTTTCTGCAATTCCAGAAACAGTTGTGTATGTTTAATATCACCATATCTGGGTGTTTCTGGCAGAGTCGCTGTGCCCTGTACATGTGCAGAAGAGATAGAGTATTCTCAATTGCTTTCTCCCCTTCTCAGACCAAAATGTCAAATACAGTAACAAAAAAGATATGTGCTGTGCAGGACCCTACAGAAAGTAGGTATGTTTTCAAAATGTTCGAAGTTTGGTTTTAATTTTGAGATTTAGTCCAGTTTAGGTCTTCATTTACCCAAAACAGTTGTATCCATCTTAATTTAACACATGTAAGGAGTGGCTCTGGTAGGGACCCGAAAGCTAATTCTCTAAAGCTACTTCCAAATAAAATGGGTCAGGGGAAAAAAATAATCTGAGGGCAGTACTATTCTGACAGTAGGTAGATGAGAGCTTTGCTTCACATGGAGGGTAGACTTGGTCTATTGGCATCTGAACAGATCAGCTGTGTGACATTTGTTTCTCACAGGAAAATCCTTTCCCTAGGGTGCAGACAGGAAATCCAAAATGAGAGGAGGTAAATACCAAAGGACCGCTGAGGAAAGGGGAGGAGAAAGAGCAGAAAGAACAGTGTTCGCTTGTTGTGTCGGCTAAAGAAAGGCTCAGGAAAGAAAACTGCGTGAGAAATAAGTGCTTATTTTGATATTACATGAAGTGCTCTGATTGCAGGATGAGCCACTTCCGTGCTGCAAAGCCGTAGTGCGGATTCCTATGCTGCCTGGTGAAGTCTTTATTTACTGTGTTCTTTGTTTCCTTAAAAAGCACTGAATTCCTTTAGGGAAAAAAATGTCAAAATTAATCTTATCCAACTAATGCAGGAGAGAGACCCTTAAGTTTTTTTCTGACTACTGTCCACTGTCAACCAGCAGCTTCTGCGAAGTTCTTGACTCTTTCACGTTAGAAATTTTGATGCAAACTCAGCGATTCGGTAGCGGGATAGGACTTACAGCAGCACATGCGTATTTAACTCAGGGACCTTTTGCTGACCGTATGTTGCCTGGGCTAACACAGCCCTCTCCAGCTGCTTCCCTCTGAGTAGGGGATGCCACATTACAGGTGGAGACAGGAGCTGATCCATTGAGCTTTGCAATCGCTCCTTGAACCCACTGACAGGAGCTTCGTTTTGGACCGATGCTGTTGCCATCAGCCTCCCCCAGCGCTCAGCGTGCAAACGCTGGGCAGCAACGGGTGGGTAACGAGAGCTAATTAGTTAAGCATGAGGGACAGAGTAAGGATGATTCACCTTGTAAGGAAGGGCCACGCAAGGCTCTTCTGTGTGGTGCTACTGCGATGCTCTGTGACAGGGAGACTGTGAAAAGGGCTCCGAAAAGGACATTCCTCCCATTGGATTTGCTGACTTGAGGTTTTTGTCAAGCTGGATCTTTGGGCTTCTTGCCAGCCCAGAAAAAACTAACAAAGGCTGCTTCTCTGTTTCTTCAGTTGCATATGATCAGGGAAGAAGGAGAGGAGGAAGAAAAGAAATGAGGGACTGTAATATTTTTGAAAGAGAAACATTTTTTTCCAGAGTAGTAAAAAGCCTTATTTATATAGATACTCAGCCTCTGGTTACTGTGAGACCCGGCATAAGTCTTAAATCTCTGCAAAGTGGCATGGATCACATTGCCTTAACGTAGTACAGATGCCATTTCGCACTACATGGAAAGTTAGGACAGTCTTGGAACTGGACCTACAATCCTACTGTGGTCAAAAATTAGAAAATAAAAGATGCAACATTAAGACCAAGAGGGAATTGTTTGAACTGAATTTGTCCATCAAAGGCAAATTTATAACTTGATATATCAAATTATAAATTAAAGGCTTATTTCTACTTACTCAACATTTTTTCCACTTGGTTTGCTAGGTTCTTTTGAGTGTTTGTGCTCTTAAGACAATGTTTATCAGGGCTGGGTGATTTCTGTGCCTTCAAATAAAGAAATAAATAGGGTATTCATATAACCCTGGTTTTCAAAACCCCCATTTCAGTTTTTCAGTCATTTAAAAGCTGTCTGACTGAGCTCAGTGATTTCATGGTGCTCGTAGCCCCTGGCCACGGTGTATTTGACGAAAGTTGAGCTGTTAGATAGCCTTTCCCGAACAAATTCCAGTACAGCTACATTTTCACATTCTCTCCCTGAGCTGTGACCAGATACAAGTGGCACCATTTTAAGCATTGCTAAATTCTATCCAACTTCTCCTTTTTTTTTTTTTTTTAAAAAGAGGTGAAAACAACATTTTTAATAGTGAAGTATAACTAACTATTGCTGTCCTTTCTCTGTATAAGCTGTTATCAAGTCTTTGAAGTTCTGCCAGCTTGTTTCCATTACAAGGAAAACCTGATACCAGCTGGAATTTTTGGAGTACAGAGGGAGCGATGGCAATGGTCCTGTTGACTTAAAAAACCTGTGCGTAATGTCCTGCTTTTTACAAACGCAGAATAAGGAAACTGGAAACAGTTTTCTTTTTAGACGTGTCTGCCTTTTCAGCAGTGCTGCACCCTAAGAAGCTCCATCTCTTTAAAACTTCTTTCTAATGTGATATCCACAGCAACTTTTCTCATTCTCTCACTTGTTTTCAAGGCTTTTATTTTTCGTCTCTCCTGCCCATCGGTACTTCAAGCTATCGAATGTTCCAGCCCTGTGTTTATCTGCCCCGCGAGAAGCCTCCCGGCTCACATAGCGTAGCTTCTACTTCACGTTTTGGGTGTTAGCTTCTGGGCTTTTTCTGCCATCACTACCCCCGAGAGTCTTTGAGTCCTCCAGTTTGCTTAATGCAAGCCTGGGACTGATGATAATGGTTATTAACGCTTCCAGTCTAACAGCTGGCTGCATCCAGTGACAGACGAACCAGCTGCCATGCTCCGCATCAGTGGGCAGGTAAAGCTTTAGAATCGACATAATCTGCGGTCAGGATCCTTCCTAGCGTGCACAGTATGCACAGCCAAGCTACAGCCCTGCTTTATCTACAAAACAGGGTTCAGTTTCAAACTGTGTACTGTATTAAGCTTTCTTTGCATCAATGTAAAAAAAAAAAATCTTCTGCAATATGTCGTGATTTGAGCCATGTGGCGTGTGAGAAACAGGTGGAGCAAAGGCTGAGCAAAAAGCATGAAAGGAGGAAAAAAACCATTTTTTTGTAGTAGTCAAGGACTACACTTGTGGCCATCACCCTCCCAACAGTTATTATCAGAATAAATAGTCAAGCCCTCCCTAACAAAGAACTTATCCAGAGAACGGAGGCTGAATATAAGAAGTTAGCCACTGGCATGCTGCATACTTGGGAGAGGTTCTGCTCATGGTTCCTCGGTGCATGTTATATCTGGCCACGAACTGCTACAGGACTGTTGTCTCTGACTTACACGTTGAGTGTTCGCAATCTGCTCTTTTTGCTATGATTTTTTTCACCTCCATCGGGGAGTTTTATTTGAACGTCCCGGTTGTGTGATTCTCAAACCTGCGAAGACTCTTTTCAAAGTGGTTGCTGGAGCCCTTCCCGAGTAAATATTTGTTGAAGTCCTTATTAGCAAGACGATTTCCTTGTATATTTTCTGTTTCCACGAACATTCTTATTAGAAATGTTAACAGAAATGAGAGGCAATTTGCAAAATGTGTTGATGTTTCTAGCATAGTTGAATAGGATCGTTTAATCGGGGTATTTACAATTGCAAGCCGCCTTTTTATTTTGCCTTTTGCTTGACGTCTGTTTTCTTTTTATAAGAAAAAAAAGCACGCAGTTGCATGTTCCTATGGCAAGTAAAAGCCAAAGCAGCCATCCAGCTGTTAAAATTAGTGTTAGATCTGAATTTTCTATGGATTTCCCACTGCATGGCAGGAAATCAGCTTTCATTGCTGCTTCCCCCTCCTCCCCATCTAGCCTCCTATTAGATTAATACCAGAAGCATGAAGTAACGTTTAACAGAAAGTTGTTGCTTTTAGCTCTGGGAAAACTTGGCAGCCTCTCCAGAACTGAAGGGGGGGAGGGGGAACCTGAAACCTCCGTTAACTAAAGAGGAGATCTGAGGCATAAAGAAACATTTTTCTCCTGTTAAACTTCTGAGGTTTAAAAAGGCACGCTAATGACAAACCGTTCCTAAGTCTAACGAGGATCCGCTGTCAGCCCTCTCCCCTCTCTACGCATGAATCGCCTGGCTCCTGCGGGCTACTTTCGTGTCCCCATTTCACATTGCTACCTAATTTATGTCCTGTCAGCAAAGTGTATCGTGAAGAGAGCGCATTTCTCTTCTTGGTTAGAACGGGTTTCTAGTTTACAGGATGGTCCGGGGGAGCTTGCAACCAAAACGGAGGTTGTTGCTCACGAACGCTGGGATGCCTCCCCAACTGTTTGAAGGTTTCAGTAGTACAAAGAGGAAGGGGGGGGAAAAAAAAAAAAAAAAAACAAACAGAAAGCAACGTGCAAACAGGGCATTATGAAAAAGAAGCGAGACCACCCCCAGTTTCCTATCTCCAATTTCACAGTGGTCTTTAAACTACAGTTACAAAATTACGATTTATTAAAACAATGTGTTAAAGATTGTCATATGTTAATTTTCTGTGATACTCTGGGATCAGCAAGCATATTTTATTGCTTCCTGTGGGCCTAATCCTACATCAGTCAGTGGGAATTTCATTGGAGGCGCGTGGTGCCGTGGCCGCAGCGGTGCAAACCCAGACCGAAGAGCGTGTCGAGGGCTTCTCCGCAAACAGGCTACCCAGGCTGCCGGGAGCAGCACCGCTGCAGGGTGCAGACAGATGCTCTTGGGTGAGCAAGGTAGGCAAGAATACCTGCATGAATCAGCTGGCTTTACGTGGTCCATCTCCTGTAAAATAGCATTTCCAAACTTCTCATATTCCCTGAATAGCTGAGTTCGTTTGCTTTTTGGTTTACCATCATACCATTAGCTGAGGTGTTGGCCCATAAAGCTTCAGCTTCTGCTTAAAATGCAGGGGCCCAGCCACCACGGGCTGAGCAGGTGGAGAGATGCAGAGCTTTGAATCTGAAGTACCCAAGTGCTTTATTTTCCCTAGAGCAAGCTCACGGTGCCAACAGCTCTTCCAGCAGTTTGCAGCCTCCCCGCAGGCGTGGAGGGGAGGTCATCCAGAGCCCTCCCATGGTTTCACCCTCTGCCCTGCCTGCTGGAGGCCAATCCTGTTACTGGCACGCCAGCAGAGCCCATGGCGAAGGTGGCATACCTAGCACTGCCAGTAGGATCTAGCTAAAGGTGTCCCTTGCTCACTGCAGGGGGGTTGGACTAGATGATCTCTAAAGGTCCCTTCCAACCCAAAACATTCTATGATTCTGTGGTCCCCCGTTATTCCCCAGGGTAACCCAAAATGTGCCTGACATCAGGAGGAAAGGGAAGAACAGGATATGGATTAATCTGGCACTGGGCACATGCGAGGTTTATATGCCATGTCATGCCTTGCTGTCTGGTACAGAAGCTGCTCTGGCCTCAGGAGCCAGATTCCTAAAGCACCCATCAGTTAAAACCTGTGGGGAGATGCTGGTCCATCTCCCCTCTTCCCCTGCGCAACCCAAACATATTTCATTCTGCGACCCTCTCCTCCACCCTGCTATATTTTTAGGATTTTGTTGAAGGGGGTGCAACTGCAGTGGGGAGGTTGTAACTTGGCTGCTACTTTGGTTTAGGTTGATTTTGCATTGGGAATTAGTGCATCTTCAGGATGTTTATCTTTGGGGTTTGTATATTTTGTCTAAGCACGTAAGGCAGTTTTGAGTAAGGGCTACATAGGGAGAAAATGGTTATAATTTATATTTTTCAGTTGCTTTTCATCCCACCCCTATTTGGAGAAGAAAAAAAAAAACAAACAACAGAAAGCTGAGGCTGAAATACATCTCTGCATCTTATTCTGTCCCTATTAGTGCGGGAAAGTAGTAGCAATACTGTATCATCCTTTGTGCTGCTAATGGGACTTAATTCCACATTTGGGGGCCATCTGCTGAGAAAATACCTCTACAGCCCTTCTCAATGCACATATAAAAACTTGTCAGCAAAGGCTGCTTCATGTATCAGTTGTGAGGATATATTTTATCTAAACTTTGTTAGGCAGAGCTTTTTCTTTTATGAAAACCACTACATCAAGCCCAGCCCAAATGACTCCAAACAGAATGAAGTAAATCTTGGCAACCATCTTTCCTTTTGGTATAAATGCGTTGTTTTACCTCTTTTGACTCTGTACTTATTAATTGAGTTTCACCTGAAGGGGAAGAATATTTTTTGCAGGAGGAAGAAACCGAATGAGTATTTATTTCAGCACTGAGATCTATCTTTCCACAGGCGAACTGTGAAATTAAAGTAGTATTCTGGGTTCTTGCATGCAGTGCCTTGCTCCTGCTGAGATTTCTTGTATAACCTCGGACAAGTGGCTTAAACTCTTTTAGATGTCTACTAATTTCCTACTAAAGAAGAAAATACTATCTCACTGACGTGACTCGCCGCATGGTTAGATATATAAAAGACTTCTGCATCCAGATTTGATAGAGACCAAAGGGGAACAGAAAACTTTCCTGGCTTGGCATCAGAGGCAAATCATAAGGCCCTGAACTAGGGTGCATATAGGAACTTAGGGATCGGCTTATTGCTTGTTGGGAAAAAGCTAAGTCTAGAAGGGGCAACTGTAGGATGAAGATACCCTTGTCTCCAACCACGGGGTACCAAATGAGTCGCTGCCCTAACCTGTGACTGTAACTGTAAACCGGTGTAGCCGTGGCATTGGCACCACGTCTTCGGCCACCCATTTGCCTACCAACTTAACATCTATGAGGAACACGGATCAAGGTTTTGCCTGTAGACCTAGCGCTTGGAGTTTTCAACATGTCTGCTCACAGGTCACATATCAAAAATGTACTTGTGTACATAAATACTGTAGTAACACTGTAGTGAGCTTAGCTGCAGTATCAGAGTTGGCTAATGAAGCCCTAAGCCACCCCCATTCACCAAAGCATACGGATTCTGGCAAAGGGAAGCAATAAATCAGCCTCAAAGACAGATAGCCATACACAAGCTAATAGGGTAGCGCTCTTGTGATTTGAAGCAGAGTAATGTCTGGCCTGTGTTAGCAAAAATCCTTTTGATTGCTAAAATGTTCCATTTAAAGAAGGAATAGCACGATCTTTTACTGCACTAAATGGTCTAGTTGCTTTAATAAAAATGGTTACCTTTCCAACAAATCTTGTCTTGTTTATATCTTTAGGCCATTACAGCTACAACATTGCTGCTACTTAAATGAGTCATTATGAGTTGTGCAGTTTATTGACAGAGACGTTTTTAAGGTAACTACTTGTTATTAACAGAAAACTAACCGCCTAAATCAGTCGAGTCCTCACTTTAATGGTAGTTCGGCGACGCAGCCGCACTCTGAGCTAAGCAGTCAGCATCGAAGGAAGAGCAGACCTCACAACTGCACTGCCCATCTACGCAAAGCCTCGCAGAAGTGCAACAAAACCCACCGTACCAGACCTGTCCCTTAAGCTCTGAATTCAGCTACAAAAGCAGCCAGCGCTCGATGACTCAGAGGAATGCAAAACCTAACCACTTTCTTGCCTTGCAATTACAACCTAGTTAATTGTGTACAACTGCGCAAAGGAAGAGAGTGAAGAAATTCCTTTCCTGACCCTTCCAGCAATTGACTTGTGCCCTGGAGCATGAGATTTGATTACTCATGTAACTTATTTTTCCCCTGGCAGTTTCTTCTCGATAGCTCTTGTGTGACAGTTGAAGAAAATTTCAGGCCAAATCACAAGCACACTCCGCTGGTTGAACCTCAGCTTGCCTTATCTCTTTTTATTGTTTGATTTACCTCTCTACTGTGTGCTGCAATAAGAGATTTTTACATTTTAAATTAGATGGCCGGTAACTGCAGGGTGTGATTTTTTTTCACTGGAATGGTACTGATGAATGCGGTCATGCTCCAGGTTGCTTTTTTATTTTGCAGAGATTCCCAATGAGCCTTAAAAACCAAGTTTCTTGCAGTACCTGGAATCCAGCCTCAAAATGTCTTCAATGAAGTTACAACAGAAGAATCACCGCTCGCTTTGAAGTTTCACCAGAAGTTCTGGTTGTGACCGTTGTTATTTTCAAGCTATAAACAATTGTGTAGTTTTATTCTGCAATGGCAAGCAACGGCTGGGCTTCTTCACCGAGGCCGTGGTTCGAAATGCTCTGGTTGCATGCTGCAAAGCACCGAATCCTTACAGCATCGTTTCTTGCCACATGTTTGTTCAAAAAGGGTGCAATTTAATAATCCATTGGCATTCAAGAAACAGAGGCCTGTTCTCAAGCACAGCTGCTCCGATCTGTGCTGTTCTTCTTTTCATCAACCACTCGACTACTTGTTGGCCTTTTTCCATAAGCGGGAGAGGTGCAGGGAAGGAAGAGGTTTCACCTGGATCATTTTCTTGATCTGGTTTTCACAAATAACTGCGTCAGCTGACCAACCAAGGTCACAAACTGCAGATTGGGAGGCCAGATTAATAGTTAAGGCAGGAAGGGGAAGAAACCAGACCAGTTTTGCCGCCAAAGAAAAGACTGGGCGTAGCTAGAGCCAGTCATCGATGGATAGCTTTATCTCAACCGACTTTGTCAGGCTGGGTATTGTCTCTCCTCCAGCAGGCAGCACAGGGCCTGAACCAACTCCCCGCTGTGGGCTCTGGCTCATTTGAGAGAAATGTAGTCGCGTCCACGCCTGAGGTGGATAAAATCTGTAAAGGTGAGGGCCCAGGTAATGCAGAGGTTGTGGTTGTGGGTGCCTGCTCAGAGGTGACTTCAGTTCTGAAGCGGCTGAAGGGATCTCTCCTCCCCTGCTTACAGAAGCATGGCGCTGAAGTATTTTGTTCCTGTTTTTCAATGCCCCCGACTAAAGCCTACTTTTTTGCAAACATTCCAACATTTGATTTCTACTTATATGAATTACCATGGAAACTAAACTTTTATTGGGCATGCTTGCATACTCAGGGGCGGAGAATTTTATAAGCCGCTGTGATATGCAATACAGTTGATGTAGCCGTGCAACTGCCATGAAAACAGTTAAAGCTGGCTAGGTGGACTGTTGAACCCGGCTAAGGCTTGCAGCTCTCGTGCAAGTTTCCATACCCTTTTTTCCTGACTTTCTTTAATAGTAGTATTGTTGCTTTTGTTCCAACAAGAGCTTTCAGTTTTTGGAGTTTCACTTGCTTGCTAATTTTTAAGTATTTCCTACCCGTAAAATGCCCAAGAGAGCATTTTTTTGTTTGTTTTTAAATTGCCAGACTCTTGCCTGTCAGGCATTCCAACTTACCAAGCTATTTTACAGCCTCAGCTATGGCTGGTTTTGAGTACCTCTTGTTATTTTAGAAATAAGCTGTATTCCTTACTTTTTCTCTCCTTTTCTGCCAAGAAACAGATGACACTGACTCGGATAAAATTTTCCCAGCGTACATGTATGAGGGGAAACACATGTTCTGCCTGATTCAGCTTTGCTGCCGCCTCACCTGCTGCATTGGAACTAGCTGAAGGAACATTTCAGCTGGCATATCGGAAGTCCTCCAGAGTAACGGTTTAACCGCAAGTGCAAACTTACTCCTTTCCATATGATCAGGCACCATTTTCCCTAGGGAGATTTTTGCAGACTATTACTTATGGTTTTCCCATTTAAAAGGAGGATCGCGTGAGATGAAGGGAAGGCTGGCTGCTTTTGGCTCTGGCTGTGGCAGGGTTAAAAGCTATTCTCGCCTCTTCCAGCTGTGAGCACATGCGTTACACCTATATGCTTTTTTTTTTTTTAACTGCGCGTACTCCTTCTTGCTTGTTCAGTGAAGAAAACAGAAGAGCCAGGTTCAACACCCATAGTAAATGAAGCGCTTGCACATTTGTGGAGATGTCACGTAAGAAGAGCTCATCTAGTCTCAAAGCTTGTCTTTTTATACGTAAACTAGGACACCAGGACAGCCAAGGCCATTTCCTTTTTTTTTTTTTTAAATATTCTCCAGGACCGTGGGTGTTACTATACAGATTCCAGATTTTAATGAGTTATTACAAAGTTTATGTTGTGGTAAAGTAACAGTTTTAGCCAAGTAAAACATCCCCTGGAACACGCAAGGCAGGAACCGGATCACAAGGTACCCCGTTTCCCCGTGGTGGACGGGGACAGTCAGCGATCGCGGTAGCGGCTGACATCTGCCGAGTGCCGTGCCAGCTTCGACTGATCGCAGGACCCCTGCGCGGCAGGTTCGGGCTGCGATCCCCAAATTTCCTCTTTGGGAAACAAACGGGGAAAGGTTGAATGACGAGGCCACACAGCACGAAACAAGATCGCTATGCAGGATACTCTGGCTCGCTGCCCTGAGCGCGGTCCTGCAGGCTGGCTCCCATCTCTCAGCGCCGGAGTTTTCCTCAGCGAGCTGACACTCGCTACACGTGTGCCAGGGGAGCGAAGGTGCATTACACGCCCTGGGCTCCCAGCACCCACCGATCCCAGGGGTGGGACGACACCTCCCCTTAGGCTCTTTGCCCTTTTTGTTTTCCTGGGCTCCTCAGTGATTAGCCTTGCCGCCTCTGTCGCCGAGCAGCCTCCTCAGCGGGGACCTCCGAAGGGGTCTGGATTGGTGTCCCCCACCACTTGCCAAACACAGGATGGGGGCAAATACGCTTTGCTGAGCGGGTGTTGGTTTGTACTCTTGCTTTGGTTTGAAAGCCCTGCCAGCGAGGCCCTGCTGGGCTCACTGGCATGCTCCCCGCTTTGGGACAGCGAAATGCAGGCGGTGGCAGCAGCCACCCGCATGCATCCTTCACCCATGCGTGGAGTCGGGACGGGGGTCTTTTGGGGGCCCCGTATACGAGTATACACACATAGGTATGGACACGCACACGTGTAGTTTCCTTTCAGGTAAGGCTAAATGGCAGGGAGGCTTCTGGCGGGCGGCAGCGGGGTGTGACCCCGGGCTGGGGTGAGCGGCAGGGGTGCTCCACCAGGGCACGGAGGCAACCCGGCTCCCCTCCGGAG
>NW_009260608.1:618019-622594 GCF_000687185.1 Egretta garzetta
CCCCGCGCGTCCGTGGGCCGAGGAGGCGCGGGAGGAACCGCGGGGTTGGGCTGGGCTTGCCTCGGCGTTTTCCATCGTCAATAATCTACCTGGCGGGGGGACGGGCGTAGGACAGGGCTCTTTGTCCGCGCCTCTTTGTTCGGCTGGTGGCTTTTGAAGCCTCCTGCAGCCCTGGGAAGGCTGCGGTGCCCGGCGGAGACGGGCTCCCCCCGGTGCTGCGCGGGTGATGGATGCCGTCTCGGCATCGCTGGAGTTCAGCAACGGGAGCCCGGCATTACGTCTGATCGGCTTGCGGAAATCGAGGGGTTGGGGCTCGGTCTCCCCTGACAGATTTGGAGCTCGGTAAGTCACCCTTCGCGTAGCCCCGTCAGCAGCCGGGGCCGGGGGCTGCTTCGGCGACGCCCGCAGCCGCCCGCTGGGTGGTGAATTGGGCTTGGAGATCGGAGCCTCTTCGGAAAGCTACCTGCTGCCCACCAGCAAAAGGAGGAGCGGGCTGGAAGCTAGCAGTCCCCGCTCCTTGTCCTCCCACCCCAAAGCTGCCTGAGGAATTTCCCCATGTGCAGAAGTGTAAATAGACTGGCTGTGCTTACATAAAGGCTCGGGAGATGGGCTTTCTGCTCCTGCCACCGAGTGCTTGTGTGATCTTAAACACATGGCTTTTGTCACCAGTTCCTTTTCCCCCAAATGCTCATCTTGTCAACGTGTCATCGTGTCTGCGCGCCTTGGCTCTGCACGTGCCCAAATCCTCCCCATCTGCATCTCCAGGGCGCCTGGGTGGACATGTTGCCAGTCAGAACATGATGAACGTTTCATCTTTGTGCCGTGCGTTCCCTCTCTTTTGGGGGAAGAGGGAGAAGAGAGAGGCGGGTTTGCAAGTTCTCACACTGGGTGAACTTCTCAGTTTTTCCTTTCTCTATATTCCCCTAGATGAGGTCCCCAAAGATAAGGTATTAACGTGGGAAAGGAAGAGGGATGGGAGGAGGTGAGGCACGGTAGTGCCAAATGGAATCGCAAAGGATGAGGATGGGCTCGCTTTCCCACAGCTGAAGGAAGCGATGCAGGGCAAGAAAGGGGATGAAGTAATCGGAAGGTGGAAGAGTGCCTACCTTTGCTGTCAAGGGGAGGGGTAGGCTGAACTACAAGGGTAGGGGAGAAAGAGATACTTTTAGGGCAGTCCAATGGTAACACCATGTAATTTCCAGAACCCGTAGTACCATTTTTGTTTGTTTTACGCAGTTCCTTTTCCACACCAGAAATTTATTTCCCTTCCATTTTGACAAATGCTAAATTGACTCTCGTGTGTGTTCCATGTTTTTACTGAGGGAATGGAAATCTTTGGCAGCAACCAGGACAGGAAGTGTAGTCGTTTTTTCCATTTTTCCCCTATCAGTTGCTGTCAGTGCTTATCAGATACAGTTAGCAACCAGCTCCTTGAAAGTATGCAAAGACACCAGTTGACCATCGTTGGGAAGGAACAAAGTCCATCATGAAAAATTCGGAGTATTTTGGTTTTAGATGGGAAGCAGAGGACGGGTGAGGTAAAGACTGCAGGTCCACCTTGAGGCTGGAGTCAGATCAGGAGGAATAAAGGGGATCGGGTGGGAAAATCTTGTGTGTCTTTTTCCACTTGAAGATCCAGAGAAAAGCTGGAATGGTGAAAGTGGGTGGAGGGAAGTGCTGGTGATCCTTTATGCAGGAATTAATGCTGCGTTCACTGCACGTGGAGTGTATTCTCTCCATTTTCATTTGTTAAAACCAACAGTTACTTCTGATGTGTAGTAACTGCCGGTATAGCAAACAGTGCTTCCCACTGAATTAGCTACACAGCTGCAAGACAGTGCCCCGTTTCGGGAGTTCGGAGCAGATGCTGTTCATTTAGGCTTTGGTTTAGACCAGCGGGGACATCCAAGATGCCACAGAAACCCAAGGGGAGTTTTTCCTGGTAAAAGGGTCCTCCAGAGACTGCAGTATAGGAGTGAACTCCAAAAATGTGACCAGGCTTGGGTTTTTTCTTACTCGGATCTCACGCAGGTGGGATCGGTTTTTAAGTGAACCATTTAACTTCCTTAATTACATTAAATGGTATAACTGCCGGTATAGTACCTGTATTCCTCACTTGGGGGAACGCGGTCCTGGGACTTGCTGATAAATGCTGCCCTGCGTTTGTGCAGGCAGGCCCGTGGCTTGGTAGCCCAACAGCCACGGTGGATGCCGCTTGAGCTGTCGCTGTCATGGTGTGGTTTGCCAAGCACGTGTGATGAGAAGCATTTAGTCTGGGGGCTCGCTGGCTGCCCTGAGAGTGCTGGAAAATGAAGAGGCATTAAAGAGCTAGAGGGGACGTTTGGAAATATGGGGCAAGCATCTCGGGAAGGAGACAAATTGAGGAGAAAGGGACAAACGAAATAAGAGAGACAGCAACTGTCAGAGTAAGTGGGCGCTGGAGGGAACTGATTAACAAAAGGAAGTGACAGGCACAAAGTGGTGGTGAAAGAAATCAGCACAGAGGAAGCCAGTCGTGGGCAAAGGTTGCCCGAGAGAGTGCAAAAATGCAGTAGACAGGAAAAAAATGGTAAAGACATCCAAGAAGGCCAAAAAAAGAAGAAAGAAAAAGGGAGTAGATGATCTCTGAAGCTGTTCTGATTAGTTTTTCTAGCTGCTTAGATTTTCCGGGACTTATGTACCTGCTGTGCATGGCAAGCTTTCATTGAATTTGTTAGGGGCATCCTAGAGGCAAGTTTATCATGTCAGGTAGGATGGGAAAGGAGAAGCTTTTCTTCAGGGTCTTTCTGCTCTTGTACAGTGAGAATTTCTGCTCCTGTACAGTATGAATTTGGTTTCATAACTGCTTTTCACTCAACCCCCTTCCTGAAATTTTAGGTGAAGAAAGTCTGTGTTTTCTGGGCCTCCGGAGTGAGAATAATGCTGGTCTGGAGTATTTAATGCACGTTTATTACTACACCAGCTCTGTTGGTTGTTTCAGGTTTTGTTAGTCTGCACAATGAGATGGAAGCCATCACAGTCCACCAGCCACCAGGAGAGCTTTCTATTTGCCATGTCTGTGTCAAGTTTTGAAGTCTCCATTTGCAAATCTTTCCCGCACTATCAAATTTTCAATAGGAAAGGAGTTAATGAAATAGCATCAGAGTAATAACCAGGGAGCTCGTTGTTACTGGTGTGAGATGAGTCGGTCATTGGGTCAGATAACTGACTCTTCAGCTTATGTACCAGAAAGGTACCAAGATAGAAGAGAGGAGCATGACTTGACATTGGCTTGTCCTCTGCCGGCCCTGTTTTTCTGCATGAAGAAAGGAGTTCGTTGTTCTAACAGAACTGTCTTCTAATGTGTTTCTACCCATCGGTGGCTTTCACTTGGGCAGAAGAGAACTGACTCTCCTTCTCACCTCAGCTTATCTCGGTGAACTAGTCCAGATGAAACAGTGGTTGGTGTGACTGCAAAATAAGGAGGAGGCAGTGATGTCTGCTAAAATAATACGGGTTGAGTAGGTGGTCTAATCTCTTGTCCTACCAAACGCATAGGAATGAGATTAGATTCATTGAAATGCGTACTTTAACAGTTTCTATTTCAGGTAAGAGTAGCTATTATGGCACAAAAGTTATAAAGCTTCAACATTTTCACTGTCGTTTTTATTTGGACACAACTCTGCAGTCAGTGTCTCTTATGTCAATGCTTTAAATCTCAATTTGTAGTCACCAAACTATGGTATTTACATGGTAACGAATGTTTTCATTTTTGATGCGCATTTCAAATTGTCACTTGTCATGACCTGATTAAAATGATTACGTGGCTTCCATCTACAGGAAAGAGCAATTGATTTGACAATGCCTACAACATCAATCCTTATCAAGTAGGAGAAAAGAGTGCTTATAGAGTAGGACAGAATAATGAAAAATGTCATATTTGGGTGCAATTTTTGGAGCGGTTGGGGTAGTTATTCTGGTAAAATAGATGTGGTTTATGAGGGGAATAAAGTTATTTAGGGTGTTCTCTGTTGTTGTTGCATTGCCCTTTTTCTGCTCCTTCTCCAATATCCATCCAGCGCGATAATTTCTCAGAGGAAGAGATAAGCCGTAGGAGCGACTTCCTCTGCCGCTCCCTTTTCCACATCGGAAACCTGCAGGATTACGAGGGAGTGACTTAGTCAAATCTGATTCACAGATATTTGATTTTTAATTTAGCTAGTGTTGGTGAAGGTGCCAAGCTGTGAGCTTTGGGAACTAACATACCCTATGCCTGTAACCAGACCATGTGCTCGCTTGCACCGTGGGGACCAATGTATTGCAGGACCTGTATTGTGAAAGCCAGGGACTAAGCAGACTTCAGGGCTACTCTGGCAGGAAATTAGCTGTAGCTTAGGGTCTAGTATATTGTGTTGTGGGGGAGGAGGAGGAGGAAAAGAAGAAGGATGTTTAAGGTGACCTTTAGATAACAGCCTTGCTGAGTTGCCCGGTTTTTGGCAGAGATGGCTGTGCTCTCTCTTAAGGATGCTTTCATTTGCTAATTTATGGGTACAGAACCTCCACCAAATTATGCAGGTGCCTTTTTGTGAATATATT
>NW_009260608.1:622629-625706 GCF_000687185.1 Egretta garzetta
CAATGAGTTCTACGTTCCGATCAGTTTGAGCCTATCAAGACTTTTGTTTGTAAATAAGCAAAGTCAGTCAGGGGAAAAAACAGGCTTGATTTAATCAGGAGCAAGTACATAGTCCTCGGATTATGCAGGAAAAAGGTAAATCAACTTGGTAAAGTCAGTTTATGCACGGTAGGTGTGCTATACCGTGGGAAAGTTAAATCTCCAGGCACCGAAGCCATCAGCACTCGTTCACCAAATTTCTGTTCAGGGTGTAAAAATTTAAGAGGCTTTCTTGTTTCCAAAACAGTGTGTGTTTTATCGGAACAGTTGAAACAGACCCTAATCATTTGAAAACCTTGTTTCGGAACAAATTAAACTCTAATGATGTGCGGATGGTGGCAATGATGGGTTTTTGTCCTTGCCCTCCATCGCTTGGGGTTCCATCTGTTTTCCATGGGTGGCTGTAGGCTGCTGTAGGAGTTTCTGAAGAGAAGCGTCAGAGGCAGGAGAGGGGCCAGGAGCTGCCGGGAGCCACTGGTAATCTTTTGCGAGAAACTGAAAATGAAAAAACAATGAAGAGCGGAAAAGCCTTAAAGGAGAGATGGCCAAATTTGAGAGCTTTGTTTAAAATTGACTGTTTATTGTCAGTCAGAGGAGCGTTCTAGCAATGCCTGAGGCATTGCTACCCACTCGATTGGTAACGTAAGAGCAAAGTGGGTGCCATGGCAGAGCCTGCTGAAGGGAGGTGGCTATCAGCCCAGGCAGAAGTAAAGGAAGGGGCAAGAAGCTACCTGCCGAGAAAACGTCGCCCTAAATCTATGGCCTAAATGCTGGGTAGAGCTCTACCTGCGGCTTGGTTGAGCTGCAGCTCTGGGCTCCTGTGCCAAGGGAAAGGAGTTTTTGCTGTAAAGCCACCCTCTGTTACAATGTCTTAAAACTGGAATCCTTTGTTTGACTCGCTGCCTGTTTGAGTCGTGAATCACTGTTTCTTCTGGTCGTTAGTGAAACAAAACTTAATTTGGCCTGGGCACTGTAGAGATGAAACATGATTGGTAATGCTGTATACATTCACTTCAGATGACTTTATAAATCCCAGATGAAGTCATCGTGCTTCGTTCCAGCCAAGGCAGAGCGCGGCATGTGCTCCGCAGCGAGAGTCAGCCTCGCTGGTTGTTGGATGAGGCCCTACACAAGCCTCATCTGAAAGAGTATGATTTCATGAGGGCAGCTAAACTGTGGATTTGGAGCTATTCATTTGTTTAGCTCATTAATTCATGAATTGTTTCTTGTTTATGCTCGCAGTGGAGAGTTTTAGAAAGTTCTTCCCCCCAAAAATCCAATTATTGCTAGGGGACGACTTCTCTGATCTCTCATCCTCTAAGAAGAGAGATCTGTAATGAGTTCTCAAACTTGAACTGAAACCATATAAATATTTAACCTTAAAAAAGACATTTTTCCTTTCGGCTATTAGCAAACCCAGGTATTCACCAAACTGAACTGAAGATTGAATTTTCAATTACGTAGAAACCCTTCCCTCTCAGCTGTTCTCTCCTTAAGTGTTTGTCACATTGATTAAGTGGTAGCCATCATCTTATGAAGATAGAAAGAATGGGGTTTTTGGTGATCTTACCGACGATTTTAACCTTAAAGCAGCAATGTCAGAGACACAGGAAATTCAGTTATAACTTTTCCTTTCTTTTAAAGCAACCCTTTCTTCTGACTTTTAATTCCAAGTTGTCCATGTTTTAGCTTTCTGTTCGATGATATAATTACACTTTTTTTACAGAACGGCCTGAAATGTTGAGAGTCGCTAGTTTTCTGTGTCAAGTTGAATGCATTGTCCTGAAAAGTTAAATTTTTGGTTCTGGGCTCAAAGTGCGGTATTTTCAATAGAGATTACACAAGAGATATGCTAAGACAGCAATGTAGTGGCAATTTTAACAGGATTTCTGTCCTAGTCCTTCACGTTTTGTAGGCAGGCAAAAGGCAAAGAGCCAGTTGGACACATGGGAGAACTGCTGCTAACTCTTGCCAGGGTCAAGCTGCCTGTTGGCCGCAGCCCTGCTGGGGGGTCTGCAGGTGGCCCCCTGGCCCCGCTCCTGGCAAGGAGGGTGCCTGGGATGCTACGCAGGTTTCGAGTTTGGAAGATGCAAGGCAAGCTGGAAGGAATTCGGGAAGGAGTGTCTCCATGGGGTGGAAGACCCAGTGGGGTGTGGAAGACGGTAGATGTTTCACGTCAACAAAATAATCTGTTGAGCGTGAAACTTGGGTTGAAAAGCTATCTGCTGTCCAGGCTGTTCCCTGCCGTCGGATCTGAAGAACATCAGTCCGGGGGTGCTGGAGAGGGCAGCCGTAGTGGGTGAGTTCCCCACAAGAGGAGTGGCATTCTGAGGGTCGCCTTCCTCACCCTGGCTCCTTGGAGGGCAGCGCTGTTTTTGGGGAAGGGTAGATTGCATGTTCTTGGAGGAGGCTGTCAGGGTGAAGCCCACCTCTGGCTGTGAGAGGGGGGTGAGGTGCCCTTGGTGGTGAGGTGGAAACTCTCTCCCTTGGAGTGGGAAATGATCTCTGCAGAGAAAGAAAAAGCACTGTGAAGCGAGACCGGTGTGGGGGGGAATTCCTGGGGGAGCAGAGGGGAGGGCGAGGGCCTGGCCCTGCCATGGGAGAGCACCTTGGGGGGAGCAGGCGAGGGAGCCTCCCTCTGCAGGGGTCAGCAGCCAGCTCCCTTCTCCCAGGGCTGTCCTCCCAGGAGAATAAAGCCTGTGCAACGGAGACCTGAAACGTTGCGGCTGTGGCGACTGCGGTTAATTAAATAGGTGGCTCGTCTCTAGACAGCCCCAGACATCTGGCTCCATTCTTCACTTGTTTTTCTGCTGCCTTTCTATTTGCTTGTCCAGAGTTAAAGCCCAGAGGACCTACAGATGGTCACCATTAATTTCGTCACTTGATGCCATTTTTCTTAAAGCTTTTTTGTCGACCTTTTAAAAACAGATGTGTGTATAAAAAAATAAATAAATCTTTTAATAGAGCAACTCACTAGAGATCTCCTATTTGGATTTAGAGTTAATTTTAGTCTTTAGTGGCTGGGGGTTTATTTTTGT
>NW_009260608.1:625739-690322 GCF_000687185.1 Egretta garzetta
TTTTTTTGTAATTTTTTTGTTTTTAATAAACTTTAAAGAACCTCTTTGCATTCCTGGTCTGGCTTCTTTGGAACCTCAGAAATCATTGCACGCCAAAACATTTTCTGTGTTTTGGATCACATACCTGTTTTTGCATAGGTTTCTTCATGATTGCAGGATGCTGGTGTTGCGTGGGCTGAAATTGGGCTATGGGCTTTCAAGAATAAAATCTTCAGCAGAAAAGTCCAACCTTGTTAATGATTTCTTAAGGAAGCCACAAGATTGCAGACAAAACTCGGGAGCTGTGACTAGTAACTGCCTGCACCAAGTCAGGATCATAGAAAATAGTTCATTGTCAGATCAAATTATATGGACTTTTAAATGGATAAAACAAATTTAGACAGTTGGTTTTCTTTTTTTTTTTTTCCACAGTTTCCACATTAGACATGGATTGCCCTTTTCAAATAGCTTTTAACGTATTTCTTTTTGAGTTGTCTCTGGAAATGTTACTATACGAAAAGCCAATTTTGGTTTATGTTGTACACTTGAAAAATGCTCTCGGTCTTCTTAACACAACATTTTTTTTCTTTTGTTACTTTACTTGCAGGTCAAAATTTATCCAGTTCACTCAAATTAGCATTGTTTTAACTATCCTGTAGAAGAGGAATATGATGCCAAATAGAAACAACCTCTCCTCCTTTCAGAATGTCGGATCAGGTAATCAATTAATAAAAACGAAGTTGGTTTGTAAATGTACTGAGATCTTTCAGAATTCGTTATTGATTTTGGTCCTTTAATTCTCCTGACTCATGGATACGGTCGGTGCTCTGTTCTTACTCCATGTCTAACCCCATTTACCAGCCAAAATAAGGCCACAGCTGGATACGCTGCAGACAGCCAACCCTCCCCCATCAGTTTAATGCCTGCCTGGAATAGATATCAGTGACCCCCAGCTATACAACTCGGGAAAGGAAGAAAAGGAATGAGGGGGAAAAAAAAAAAAAAAAACCAACAAAAACCAAAATGAAAATTAAACAAATGGAGGAATTTCCTTCTGTGTAGCTCCAGGCAGCAAATACTTCGCTAAACAGAGGAGCCTTGCGCTGAAGGTTACCAGGTGAAAGCTGGGGCTGACCTGGGTGCAGGACGGGTTCCAGGGCGCGCCACGTGCTGGAGCGCCCGGCCTCAGTCCCTATAGCTGCATGCGGGGGCAGCGTCAGCCAGGATGTGTAACGCATCCTGGCATATTCATAAAGTCCCATCCCAAACATTACCCTAAAAATAAACAAAACAAACAAGATCTGGTTTGTGGGAAGCAGCTACTGTTCAGCCTAAACATGTGCTGTCGTCCAGTTGGGATTTAACCATATGATTGTGGGCACTGTGGGGCTGGAACCAAAAACGCAGGAGAACTGGCATAAGGTAGAGGAGACAAAAGTTGAATCTGAGTGGCTACACAAAGGTATCGTGACCTTTTCTTACTGTACTTGTTTGGATTTCAAGTACAACGAACCCTTCATTGCTGTGGTGAACAGTCCTGAAAGTTTCCATGAGCTAACTTGTTTTTTGGCAAAAGTGTCCAGTCTTTGTAGGATTTAATGTGCCCTACTGGTCTTGCAGGGGAGTAAGAAACAATTATTAATGTCCCGTTAATGTGTCGGCTAAGCTATTTACGTAGCAGCCAGTGAAATTTATGCAAAAACATTTGAACTTCAGCTGTGTTCAAGTTATGATTTGGATAGTACAATTTTGACATGATATTAGCTTTCAATTTTGAGAGAGATTTGGAAGAGGGAAGGAGAAAGAGAGACGAGCATGGAAATTAGGTTCTGTTCCACAATGGAGGGATAAGTATGCAAGGTGTATGTGTTGTGCTTTGTACCCGAGCTCTCAAATAACTTCCACGTCTTGTTCTTCTTCCTTATGATACCACTAATATGACGAATGCTTCATCTTTTCCAGATGATTTTGTCTTGTCCCAATAAGAGTTCTGTTGAACGTGGGTCCCATGCATCCTTTTGTTCATTTGAACTTCATCATTGCTGTTGATGAACAGTTGTGAGAATAGCTAAAAAATGTCCAGTAAAATGTCAAGTTATAAGAAACTGCAGTTTCACCACTCGCAGTGGCAATGGTCTGACAGAAAGCTCTGTGAACTTACTGGTTCAGAGGCAACTTGGATGGTCTTATCATCATAACAAACGTGTTAAAATTACAGCAAATAAAATCATAGTCAGCCTGAAAATATTAAGTTCTGTGAGCGGTAAACCTGAGGCTTGGGTTTTGAAGTTGCAAGTCAGTGTTTTTGGCTACTAGCAGAGATTGTAATTAACACATGTTTAGCCAGGTCTGATGTGCTCAAGGTGTTTGATTTTTTGTTTGTTTGTTTTATATTTCCCTCCGCCCTGCCCCCACCCTAATGCTGACTCCTTTTATCTTCTGCCTATTCGATTACATTATTAGTGATGGTTACCTTTGTTCTTAAACTTATGGGTTTGTTCCTTAAGAATTGAGGAGAATGTGCTGTTACGGACTTAGACTTACCACGGTTTGCATGGAGGAAGCCTGTGCAACAGAAGTCTATTGAATGTTGCCCTGGACAGTAATGAATCCCAGGTGTTTTTGCCTTGCTAGCAAGGAAGGTCCCAGAAATGAGGACCTGCTCAAAGAACGTGTTGCCACCTTCCACTAGGTATCTGAACCTAGTGATCCTCAATGAAACTGGATCATATCAGCTCCAGTGGGGGGTGGGAATCCAAGTTGTGTGTCTAGGTCCACATAATTGTCTGAAGTAGTACTTGGAAGAGGATTTTAAAGGCACTTTACACATTTGGATGTTAGGTTTTCCGTCCCAGTGACAAGCTGAGATTAGGTTTCTCAATAGGTGGCTGAAGTCACAGGTGAAATGTGACTGAGCCAAGAGTGAATCCCAGATTTGACCCTTATTTTCAGAAGCAATGCTCACTGACACTGCAGGAGCTGACACTGAGGAGTGCTTTATTAGTTTGAAGCACAGCCTAGCACATCCGCGGAGCTGCTGTAAATGTTAATGGTACCATTTCTAAATCGGCTGAGGTCTAAGTGCAAGCCTCCTGGAGGTCCTGTTTATCTCCAGCAGTGACGGACACTGTCAGGAGCTGAATTCCTTTCTTTGCTTTCGGCAAACTGGGGCTCAGAACTGTAGGCTGGAGCTTGACACGTTGTTGAACAATAACATCAATAACATCCACCACAGCAAAGGCTTTTTTTGGTTGGTGTCCTCTTCCAGAATACAAATTATAATTCTGAGCAAGTTTTAGGACCTGGAACCATAGACCCCTGTCAGTGTTTTTGATGGTCATATGATTTTGTTGTTGTTTTGAATGAAGTCATGGAGCCTAGCGTTATACTGCCTTAAGGTTATCTTTTAACTAAAGTGCTCTTTGCGGATGTAGTTACAGCTTTGTATTTTAAGAGCAATGAGCTGAAACACCTTGAAAAACAGGCCTCGGTTTTGTACTTTTCCACGAAGCTTTGCAGGACAATCCACAGAGCAAGCAGAAGGGTGACAAACTCCCACCGAGCTTTGGTTTGAGCTCATTAGTATCTTGGGGCTCGGATGCACTGGCTGCACAGGTTAAAAGAAGAGGTGGTCCGGAGCAGTAGCTTATCTTCTGTATCCTGACCCCTGGGAGACCTGTGTTCAGTTACTTACTCTGTTGTCTGCTTTGCATCTTCTCCCTGTTCCTCAGCTGTAAAACGTCAGGACAATAATGCTTCTGTACTTCATGGACATCTTAGGAGGCTCAGGATTATAAAGGCTGAGCCACAGACTCCTACAATAGGATGCCAAAGAAAGAGTCTAGCTTCTTCCTAACTGTGTTGCTGATTTGTAGTATGAATTTGGTGATGTCCCTCTACCCCTTCTTTTTCAGTCTCCACCTTTTGCAAAAACAGAGGTGGGAAAGTTGCGCATCCCCTCCTTTGCTTAATGACCCAAGACGCATTTATTACAAGCACATTAATTATTACAAAAAGTGTTATTTTCAAGTTAATGTGCAGGCATGCACATGCAAGAGGCTACTTACTTGCTAAAACCTTTTTTTTTTTCCTTGTTTTCTCTTCCTTACAGATTCCAGTAAGATTATGGCAGAGTATAGCCACACAGAAAACCAGATGGAATTACAAAATGCTAGTTTGGGAAAGGGTTCTGTGGCGAATTCCCTTGAAAATGGTCTCCAGGATATTATGGAAAACCTCAACCCGAAGAAATATTCATCAAGTCTCAAATTTAAAACAAACGGGGACTATGCTGGCTCGTATTTAACTCTTTCACAACCTGTGCCAGTTAAACCCAATCCTTCCTCCAGTGTTAAAAATACACACTCTATTACCAAAATTCAAGGAGGCAAGCAGTTCCCCTGTGAAAGCCCATATCTTCCAGATAAAAGCATCTCTGTAAAGCATTTGGGTTCTGTATCGGGCATGTCTCCATCCCTCAGTGGGTACGGTTTAGGAAGGACAGACTTTGATATTCATTCCAGCAGAGACAATGAAAAACCCCTTGGACACATGGATAAGTTTCACTACTCAAAGTACAGTCAGAAAAACAAATCGTATGACAACGTCTACTTCCCAGGAATGCTGGAGACAAAGAAGATCTCGGGCTCTCTTCTGACCATGTGGAATGGAAGCTCGGGGAATGAGCTGATGCTTTCACCTGCTGGCAATTCGGGGGCAGCCAGCATGCCTTCTAGCCCCAAGCAAGGCAGGAGGATGAATGTGGAAGACAGCCTGGCCACTCACATAAAACCAGTTAAGCACAAGGATGTGATGATGGAGACTCTGGGTTCACGGCCTAGGAAATACTCTGGTGGATCTCTAAGTCATATGGGAATGTACAGTCGTTCCCTACCCAGACTTTATAAATCAACAGAAAGCCAGCTGGTGCCATTAAGTTTGCCCCCCAGAAGCTCTCTGGGTAATACTAAAAGGAAAAAACTTGGAGAAAAAGATCTACCTCAGAACGCTTTAGATGCTGATAATTACCTGAATTTTTCTTCTTGCAGCTCAGGGGTTTCACCACATGCAAACTCTGTCTCTGGGAATAATCCCTACGTCAGTTCAACTCTTAGTGTTCCTGCAAGCCCTCGAATTGCTAAAAAAATGCTTTTAGCCCCTTCTTCCCCATATCTTTCCGATGATTTAGAGAGACTCGGACTCTCAGGAACAAGTCCCAGTAGTTCTTTCTCCCCACTGGATTTTGACAGGTCGTTCTCTGCCCGAAGAAACCTTTCCACCAGTTCCGTGGAACTCGATGACCCAGATCTGGAAAGTTACAGGCAGACGCCAAACTCGCTGCAAATGTCCATGCGAGAGCGGAAGAACAGCATTAGCTCCATTTCGGGAAGCGAAGACCTCATGGACTATCACAGGAGGCAGAGGGAATAGCGGCTTCGGGAGCAGGAGATGGAACGGCTGGTAATTTTTTTCTCTTCCTTTTGGTTTTTCTTGTGGCAGTTAGCATTTGCAAAATGTCCATCCCAGCTCTGGCCATCAGGAGAGTACGCCAAAGCATAAGCTGCCGTGTTTTGAAATTCAAACGTTGCCTGCTTGGGGTGCCTTGTTTATTATCGCTGTCCACGAAGCTAATGCTTAAATCACGTGCTGCTGTAACAGTTTGGATAGATGGTACCATTCAGCCATCTTAAAAAAATGTTGGAACCCACGGAAATCGTGCTCAGTAGTCCTGTGGGCTCTGTTAAAATGTCTACGTACATAAAACCCACAAATTGCACTGCAGGGATCCGGCACTTTTTGGTTTAGATGATGGCCCTGTTTTGTGGTAAGTGGGTCAAAAAAAAAAAAAAAGACTCCACTATAAGCTGCACAGCCGTGTGTGCTGCGGAGCCAGGTATACATTGGTATGGGTTCAGCATCCATCATCAGAGCTTTCTCTGCATGGTTGTGGTTTTTACTTCTGAGTATTTTCATTAAAATATAGGCCTCCTTGCTTCTCCCCCTCTCCAAATGGAGAGTAGCAGAGGGGGACAGAGTTTCTCTCTTTGTCTCTAGCCAATGTAAAACAGCATGTACTGCTTCAGCTCGGGAGTAAACATGGTAGTAAAGGTAATTTTCTGTGTTATTGAAAGAACTTCTGGGTAGGGGGGAAAAAAAAAAGTTCTTCAGAACACACAAAGGTGGTTGGAGCAATTTCTTATTAAAATTGTCTCTGGAAGGATACTTGGTATTTCTTTAAAAAAAGTTTTTTCTCTTTGGCTACCAGAGTCTCTGACCCTATTAAAATCAGTACAGTGTGGATGCATGTTACCATCCACACAGAAACCAAGGTCGTTAGACAGGCCAATTTGTATTACCGAGTCCTAGATTTGAGACATTAACTTCACATTTGTGTGCTTTAATTCAAATCTTGGGTTTGAGCAAAATGGGGATAGGATACTCTTAAACCTGTCTAGTTTGCCTACAGAGAGAGAGCCTGAAAAGGGGAATTCACTTCCCGGGCAGGCTGGGGTGAGAAGCTGTGGGGAGCGGCGGGATGCGGGAGCAGTGGGAGCAGGGGATGCCCATCAGGGACCACTGAGCAAGGGCCGGGCGCCTGTGCAGGGCCACCCCTCCCATTTCCAGCCTCACCTGCGAGCAGGTTCAGCTGGAGGACTGTAACCCGCCCAGGTGTCTCCCTCCCATCTCACCTACATCCCTTGACGCAAGTTGGTGAGGAACCTGTTTGCGCAGGCAGGAGCCTGCCTTTTCATCCCTAATCCGCTTGACACTGCAGTCTGTAAGATACAGGCTGTTGGTTTGCAAGGTGTGAAAATGTTCATCCTTGCCTGCTTAGAGCCAGGGCTGTGGATCTGAGGCGCGGTGCGAGGGGGCGGCAGGCATTGCCCCTCTCCTCCCCCCCGGTGAGTGAGCAGCAGGGCGTGCAAGCCCCTGCTCTGCCTTGCCCCTCTTGCCCCCCAAAACCTCCGCTGGCTCCTCTTGAAGCCGTGGCTTTTTGGGAGCAGGGGCCGGGGCTCCATGGGGTGTGGAGTTGCGAGTGGAAATGACCGGGGCTTAGGAAAGGTTGTTCCGCTTCTGCACACAAAAGTGGGAAGCATCAGCAGACACTCGGGTGGGTTTTTTCTCTTCTCGCTGCCTTCTCCCTGCTGTTCCCCTGGATGTTCTCGCCTTTCTTCCTAGTCCTGGTGTTTTCTGCGTGCAAAGTGGTGTTTGCTTCTTATCGGAGGGTTTTCCAGACAGTCATGCTGTAAAACCTGAGATAATCAGTCATAAAAGACGAAGGGAACAAAGAGAACAGCTTTTTTTTTTTCCTTGGGGTGGGGGGGGAAGGGAAGAAGTGGAGTTGTTTAAGTATTCAGTAAGTTAAAAATTGTTCTGGTTTTATATTTGGATGTAATGACTACATTCTTCCCCCTCCCCCCATTTCTTTTCTTGCCGGACAATACTTCCTTCAAGTCCTGATTCTTTAAAAAGAGAATTTGCTTACTGTTTTTCCAAGCATGTTGAAGTTTTTTGAAAAAAGATGAGGTTTCATGCGTTGCATGTAATTTGAACATGAAGGAACTTCCTCCTGCTTGAGTTCATGTTCGGGATCCTGCTCAATTTTTTTTTCTCTCCTTGTTAGAGCTGTCTGATGGAAGGGTTGAGTATCAGGGGAGTACCTTCTTCCAATGGTTTGAGAGTCTGAAAAATGACATAAATAGGGTTTTAGATTTCTGAGAAGATGGAATATATTAAAAAAATAAATAAGCCACACCTCAGCTCTTTGTGCATTAGGGCCTATCCTGTTTTGTTTCATTTTTGTCCTTCTGTGTGGATCATGGGTCTATCCAGCCTGGGCTTCCAAAGAGCAGTTTTGTCTGACCTTGTGTACCGTGAGGCATGTGAAGGTTGGAGATCCAGGTCTCTCTTTTTTGGGGGCTGGGTGAAGGTGTGAATAAAACACCCAACTAAACAAGCACCCGTGGATAGCAGAACTGTGTGCTTTGGGTTTTCGGTGCCGAGTAAAAGTTCAGATTGAGTAGCTGGTAGGTAAATGGCGGGGGAAATACAGTCAGTCTGTGCACAAGTGTCAGACTCTTCCATGCTGTGTTTTTGAAGCAAGGTAGGCAGAAGGAAAATGTAGGACTACTCAGACAACTGCATCAGAAACATAAGCCTCCTTTTTAGAGGACTGGAGTGCTCTATGGCCCAGATACAAACTGCAGAGCATCTTTCTTTGCACCAGCACTGGCCCTGCAGCTGCCCTGCTGGCACAGAGTGGTTTGGGGGTGTTGTATTTGATAGCTGCTATTCACTTCTGGATTATTTTATTTATTTATTTATTTTTTTAGTAAAATCTATGCACTTGTTGTAATCTGACCTAGTATCTGCCCTTGGTCTCTTCTATTTGCTTTCACTTTTTTCTTTTCCACATCAATTACTCTGTGAGTTCTGCTTGTGCTTCAGTTTGCTTTTTAAGTGACAGAGGCTGCTCTGGAAGTTTGCATTTTGAGCCGCATATGAAACCAAATGATCTGCTATCATTGCCCAAAGAAATAAACAGAGAATTTTAAAAAAATGGTACAAATAGTGAAAATAAACATTGCAGGGTTGGGGTTTTTTTTGGAATGATGCAAGTGTCTGAGTTTTAATTTGTTCCTGTGCACCAAACAGAAAAGACATGTATGCACTTGTGTAGGATTTAGCGTTTCTCCCTTTCTCTCTCTCTTGATTTGCCTGTTATGGCTGCGTTCACCCAAACCAGCTGAAGGCTGGTGCCGCTTTGGCTTTGCTAGCCTGTTCCTCTGTGACTCAAGGAGCACGAGGACCCAGGGTCCCCCTTGCTGCCACCCCTCCGGTGTTAGAATCATAGAATCATTTAGGTTGGAAAAGACCTTGAAGATCATCAAGTCCAACCGCTACTGCTGAGCGCTGGGGACCGGTGGCTGTGGGAGCTGGTGGTGCGGCGTGAGGTTGCTCCTGGACCTTGCACGGGCGGCGGGCTGGTGGATCACAGTCTCCTTCTGCTTCGTCTCCAGCCCAGCTGACCGGAGATGGCATCTTGGCGTAGGGATGTTTATACAAGCTTTAGACAAGTAGAAGTCTATTAGCTGTCACCGAAGCTAGCCCAGGAACCTTATAAACATGGAAAAAATTTAACACTGTGATCTAAGAATGTTCAATGAGCTTCAGTTAGCTATTGAATTTTTTTGTTTGTTTTTTACAGAGGAAATCTCACTCTTTTTTTCCTATCTGAGATAAAAGCCCAACTGTGGTAGCTGCTGGAACTGAAAGGCAATCTTTCTCTCCAGCTCGTGGGGAGGTCGGGGGGGTGGAACAGCAGAGGCAGCGTAGTCGGATAGATATTAAGGCCATCTGTTTTGTTTGATACCCGCTCATTTGAGTAGCACTGAAATTGATTTTTCTAGTGCTGGTTTTTAGGCAGTACAATGTATTTCCTCTAGATGGTGGTAGGTACTTAAAAGTTAGACATGTGGTATCTGCGTGATACCTTCCATAGCCCAGCTATCTGTACAGATCTGTAAACATATGCTTGTTAATGAAGTTTTGCTAGATGCAGAATTGTGCTGGGAGAGATTTCAGCTTATATGACCAATGCTCAATTGAGCGATAATAAAATTCAAGGAGCTTATTCCGTAGTCTATTTTTTCACACTCAGAAGAGCCTTGAATTCTATTAAGTTTATCCAGCAAGTAGGAAATAATACAGAATATCCCTGTGCCTGGTTTGTATTGATGCATTACAGTTTAGTAAGATGCGCTCATGTGAGGGGAAAATGAAATGAAAATGTTTTGGAATTTTCAGGGTGGTACTGCTGTAAAATTATGCCTAATAGAGCTTATGTAAATCTCCCATACAGCTTGGAAAAACCTCCTGTACATGTTTTACGGATTTATATTGGCGCTGTGTCTTTTTACAGTCCTTTAAACATAAAGTACCCAAGCTGTATGTAAAAGTGTAAGTGACTTACCTCTTCCAGGAACCCCAGCCAAGTAGACAAAGGCTAGATCAAGATAATTTTTCCCACCGTTAGTATTTGACAGTCTCGATAGTGCTGCAGAATAGCTACTTAACATCAGTTTAGTAAATAAACAAGTGCCCTATAATAGGATAAAAAACTCACACAGATTATAAGTGATACTGATGACTCAGTAAATTTTCAGGAAGGTTCAGTTTTAGTTGTGTTCCAAAACATTCCTGCGGGATGGTCAATAATCCAAAGTGTGGCTTACATACACTTAATTTTTGCAGCTATATGTTTTATGTAAATGAACAGCATGGGCCAAGAAGGAATCCGTTTCGGGAGACCTGTTCTCATTTACAGAACTGAAGTCCCACAGTGGAGCTCTAGTCTTCAGGCCCCTGCCCTTGGTGTGATTTGAAAATGAGCGTCTCCGTAGGTACCGTAGGGGCAAAAAGGCACTGGTCTGAACAACGCTGTTATTTTGGAAGCCAACGGCATTTCCTCTGGAGCCGAACACGTGCCTGCAGAGACAGGAGCGAATTCTGCGGGAAGTCATCTGCTCGGTCCCTCCCGGGAGGCTGGCTCTGCTCCATGCCATGGATCTCTCCCTCTTTTACCAGTCCCTTTCTCCTGCGCCTGTGCTGGGGAGGTAAGGACGAGGTGTGCCAGCCTGCTCCCTGCACCCCGTCCTCCCCTCGGAGCTGCGGTGCTCTCCCCTGAGAGACGGACGTGAAATAATACGGGCTCTTTTTCTGAATTCTGTGCTGCTAGTGCTAACCTCAGGGCCAAAAGACTAACAGTAGCAAAACAAGGACTGAAAATGAGAGGGGAAAAGAAAAAAAAAAAAAAAAAAAGAGGCTGGGGTGAGAAACTGGTGCAAACTGGAGGGAAAGGGAAGAAAGTTGGCGAGCTGTTCTCGGACACAGTTGAAGTCTAGCTTTGAAATGAGCTGCTCTGTATTTGACAGGTGTGAAATCACCAGCTCCTTAGAAATGCAGGAAGGAAAGAGAATCCTTTCTCCTGCCTCTCGTCCATGGGGTACTGAACGTATCTGTAAGAAAGAAGGTTTGGGGAGTTTCTGCTGCTCTCTTCCCCGGTCTCTCTGCCTCTTTCTCCCCCATCCTTTTTGACTAGCTGCTGCTCCGAGGTTTTGCTGCGAAGCTGGTTGTTTGCCTGCCCGTGAGGTTTTTAAAGAGCAACAGTAGAAAAGTGCTGCTCTTTGGTAGCTGAAAAGAGCAGCAGCCTCTTCTTTGGGCCAAGGGAGCCCTGGCTGCATGGACCAGCCACAATTCTCGTTAGCCTTGGTCACGAAGGATAGACTGCACATGTATTTTTAATGAAGTCTGGGTTATCCAGTTGCTAATGGCACTTATCTAAAAAGCTTCCTGCTTGCCACAGCTGATTAACCAAGTCTTGCCTCGATACCTAGATACAGCATCGCCTCGATACCTAGAAACAGCATCGCCTCTACGCATTTGTAAAATTCATATGTGTGACATGCAGCAGGTGACAAATCCAGGAAAAAGTGGAAGGAATTTATCTCTGCTATTTGGGAATATTTTTCTTTACAGTGTGCCAGGGATGTCTCTTAATGTCATTGTTAATCACTAACAGAGGAGGGTTGTTATCCCCTTAACCCACCCTTCTCCTTCAGCACCTACATTTGCAGCCACCCATAGGTGATGTGTAGCTTTCTGAAAGCCAGGCGTGGTGAAACTGCTCGGGCAGAAAGTGCACAAGACCTGTGTACCCCTTTTTGTAGCAGGTAAGAGATCCACTGAAAATACAAGGAAATGTTTTAGTCTGATAGAAGGGGTGTTTTATGGGGAAATACACTGACAGGTTTACAAGGCTTGATTCAACACCCCTCCCTCCCGCCAGAGACGATTTTAAACCAGTTTCCTTCTTCTGACATACCTTTTTTTCCCCTCTGCTGTGTTCAGGGTCACAAATAACTCGTGTGGTATTTCTTGCAAAATTATCGAGTGGATTTTCCATGTGCTACTGCTCTTTGCACTTTTCATTGCAGGGGTGCTTTCCTAGCTCGCTGCTTGACTCAGAAATTTATGCTGGAAACAGTTAAATGCAGGTGTGCTGGAGCTGGAATGAGTTGGCCGAGACGAAATGATGAGAATAGAGTGTATAAAATAACCACAGAGCTTCCTGTCCGTAAGCCTCCGGCACATGTCAAAATAGAAGTGAGAGACACCGGTATTTCTGTAATGTGTCTGAAAGTTCACCAGGAATTTTTCAAAGACTGGCAGAGGTTTTCCTGTGATTTTTAAGCTTTCCTGAGCATCTGAGACTTGGGGGGGGAAAAAGACTGGGGGGGGGGTGGGGTGGTGGAAAGAATCCCTTTGTTTGTTTGTTTTTTGTTTTTACCCCTGACTGCTCAGCCAGGGGCAGGTTTGCAGTGAGAGCCCCCGGCCCGAGGGGTGCGGCGATACGCCCTGTTGGCGCAGGGAAGGATGGGACTTTGCATCCTGATGCTGTGTTTCCCGTCTATAACCATTAGGACGACTGTGTGAAAGGACCAGGCCCGGTGCCGTCACAACAGGGAGAGCTGCGTAATTACCGGCGATCCCAGCCAGCACTTGCACAGCGCTTTAGGAATTGGGTTGCCTGGCCAAAAGACTTAGTAAGAGGGAGGATAGCGGCGTTGGAGGGGTAAGGGAAGAGGCTTAGGGTCTGGCAGCGGTTGCCTGGAGGGAACAGGGCTTTGGGGAGTTATAATTATGTCGATCATTTGGGGTTGAAGGATGGCTGCAGAATCTGCTGGACCCATTTCATGGAAAATACAAGCTAGCAATTACTGCCCCGCAGCTGCCCAGGGCTCCGTTATTTCAGCGGCTCGCCTCTGCCGGTGCCGTTTACAGGCGGCTTCAGGGGAAACCTGCAGTGGGAACCTGGGAATAAGCTACCTGAAGGCAAAACTTCCGTCTCGCGGGGCGCTCTCTGTTGGGTAGTGCTTGGAAGCGGATGGGTTCAGATGGGTCCTTCAGCTCAGAAATGCAGCTTTTAACTGCGGGGGATGCGGGGTGATGGGAACGTGTAGTGCGTACAACTGGGTAATCTCTCGGTGGCTGTACAAAAAGCTGGGTGTTTGTAAACCAGTGTTAAATTTTCATAAAGCTCCGGTGGCTTGTTGCAGGGAAAGGGCAGGCGATGCGTTGCCCAAACGGCTTTGCTTGATCCTTGTTATCACTCGCTGTTGGGCATAGGGAGTGTTAGGACGGTCAGAAATAGCTGCTTCGCAAATCCTGTCTGCAAATGTAATGCCAGGTAGAGCTTGGAAAGCGAGTATGCCTGCAGTGGTTCCTGGGGAAGGAGGCTGACTGAGGATTTGGGGGTTCTGGCTTTCTTTTTAAATGCTGCTAACAATAAGAAGGATTTCCTAGAAATCAGAAGTGAGATCATTAGCGCAGGTATTAATGCCAAGCATGAAACTCACAGTGGTCTTTTTTCCAGCAGAATTTTCGATAGGCTTATGGTAAGCAATTTTTTATTTACATTGCTTTTCTTCTTTAGCAAAAGAAACATGAAATTGCATAAAAGCATTACCTCTTAAAAATGGAAAGGTACAAAAAATGTAATCTGAAATAAAAGTTAGAGGAAGCTATGCGTACAGTAAAATAAAACAAATACAGCTTTCTGATACTTTTTATAAAGTATCATAGAGAGCTAGAAATCCTTGGGGAATTAAATGTTTATAGCAACTTGAAGCGTGTCAGGTCAAACTGGCACAGCTATTCAGTTTCTCAAGATTGAAATGTTAGTATGAATCCCCAGGGAATTTGAGTTAACTGGTAAATAAAGAAAAATTCCCCCACTTCTCTGCATTTGACATCAGTTGTATTTTAGATGTGATGCCTCGTTTTTCTGTTAATGCTCCTAAAACTGTGTGTTTCAAAATGTGGACTAATTCTCTCCCAGAAAAGGGAATCAAAGTTAACAAACCAGAAAATCTGAAAAAGTCAGGAATGAGTGAGTTCATAGAAAATCTGAAAAAGTCAGGAATGAGTGAGTTCATAGAAAATCTGCGATATTTTGCAGCTTGGTAGGAGTATAGCGTAAGTGTAAAGTGGAACAGTTCATGATTTATACAGTAAGCTCACTGGACATGTGTACATACAAATGGGCTATGGGTACAACAACCTGAATCAACAATATTAATATTAGAATTTTCTACATTGGAAAGTTAAACATTAGGACGTAGCTATTCATTTCCGTGAAACGAACTTTTTAATTCTTTAAGTTCTTCTTCCATGTTAACTTTGAGTCTTCATCTTGCACTGTAATTTACTTATGTATAACTGTTTATTATCTCTAAGTGGTAGAGACATACATGGAACAGGAGGACTTTACTCTTAAGGAAAAAAAAAAAGATAATGACCAGCAAACTTTTTTTAACTTCATCTTTAGCTCACGTGTAATGCTTAATGCTATTATCTTTTTCTAAACTAGGAACGGCAGCGGCTGGAGACAATCCTCAACTTGTGTGCAGAATACTCCAAATCTGACAGCGACCCCGCTGCAGCTACAACAGTTGCTGATGTTCAAAAAATTAACAAAGAACTCGAAAAACTTCAGCTCTCTGACGAGGATTCGGTCTTCGAAGACTCCCAGATGAATCTGGAGACGAGGTTCAGAAGCCACCTGAAATCATCTGCAAGCGATTCGGATTTCTCGGAGCTGAGCAACCACAGTCGCGGCACTGCTGCTTTCCTCCCCTCCAGAGGGCTGAGAGCCGACGAGCACTTCAACGAAAGCGCAAAGCCTCCACCTTTCGCTGCTCCCGGCTTCCTGAAGGATGCCACCGAGTCGTCCTACCTGAGCATCACACCAAAGGTAACGCACGCTGAGAGAGTGCAATCCAGGCTCAACTGCTCAAAGTCCTCCTCTAGGAGTCGGCTGTCCTGGCAGGGGCCGCAGTTAGGGTGGCTTAGGTGTGAGAATTAATAGCGCAGAGCTCATACAACTTAGCAGGCAGCCAATGATTATTTCATTTTCTGTGGAAGCTATTGGGATTGGAAGTTTTTTGGTTTCTTTTTTTTTTTTTCAGAGGGATGTACAGTTCAGGAAGAGTCTTCAGATTTTCTGAGGGGAGGAGGATTTGCTTGAACAGTTACAGCTACTTAAATAAGGAAGGTTTCGGGCACCCTGCTTAGCACCGTGCTGGGATGTAGGAGGGAAGAATCTGCTGCCTTCTCCCAGCCTGAGGCTCCTGTCCTCTGTAAGAGGAGGATGTTTTCTCGTGGGCAAACCAGAACATTCGCACGGGAGGCAAAGAGGAATTGCCAGAGCTGAATTCACTGTCCCGTCTCCTTTCCTGGGGTTAGACCTGAGCCACTTCTCAAATCGGCTGTTGCCTCTCGTGGGGTGCCCGGCGGTGGCAGCCAGCCTCCTGCCGCTCTATCCCAACTCCTGCCATTAATAAGCTGCAGCTCCTTTCCTCTGTACTTCACGCTGCTGTTCCATTCCTGAAGGGATATTGGCCTTTAAAAAAACTCAGCTAACAGCATTCCTAACATTTGCTTTCAGCTAGGGCAGCAGCGGCCTCCTCCTGGCTGGGGCAGGGGCATTAGGCACTGACCCGAGATGATGCCAGGCTCTGGCGTGCCCGGCCAGCGGTGCAGCGGGTCCTGGTGACGGGCAACGCGTTAAATAACTCTTTGCAAGAGTTAGAATCAGGAGCGTAATAAGACCAAGCAAAGCCGTAAAAGCAGGTTTCTGTTTAACAAATTCACACCTTCAAAATATCTTTGTTTCTCTCCTTTTTACTGCTATTTACATGCTGCATAAGCTTCAGCATGTTTATATGCCTAACGTGAATTGTATTTAACCTTTGCTTAACTTGCGTACGTCTTTATAGTCAACAGAAGCGATATGTGTAAAAGAAGAGAGAGGTGTGATAGAAAAACACTTCACCTCATAAAGGGCTATCTCTCTGGAAATCTGTATGCAGAGTCTTTCAGTGTGAAATTACGTTGAACACAGATGTGCTGTTGTGGCTTTACTGGGTCTTACCAGGTCTCTCTGTGTGGAAAAGGTAGTGAGACGTTTCATTTACAAGTTACCGTGGTCTTGCATTTCTTTCCCATTTGTTGCTTTCTTCGTGCAAGTCGGAGATCCTATTTTAAATCCTTATTAGGAAGTGGAAATCAAAGCTGTTGTGTCAGCATTATCCGAACAGGACACCGGACAACAAGAGGCTTTCCTGCTAGGATTACTAATGCTCATCAAGGAATACCATTCATTCATTCATTGTAAGGGGTGTTCTGCTAAGCCCTGAGAAAAGCAGTAACAAGCCACTGTGTTAATGAAACACAGCTCATTGTTTTAAAATACCGAGATGGGATTTGTCCAGGATAAAATGCCTGCTCTCAGAATAGCCGTGCAGTAGCTGGGCCGAGCCTCCTTTGAGCAAGGCTGTGTGGTCTAGTGGTTAACACGAAGCCCTGCGTGCAGCCCACTTGTAATTCTGCTGGGGGACAATGAGTGAGCAGCCATACCAGAGTAATTGGATCGCAAGCCCCGGGGGTCAGATGAACAAGAAGAACACATTGGAAACTCAATACGCTTTGATCTAGCTTTTGCTGGTATAAGATCATGGGTATTTTCTTAATCATGTTGTTCAGTTCTTGGCACAGTTGTCTCGTAAGGGAATGGCAATGAAAAGAGCAACGTTAAGGGTACTGCTTCCTCAGTGCTAACTAGGGAGACAGAACCAACTTTTGTCTTTGTTTTACAGAAGCTGCCCATCTTAATGGCTGATTACAAAAATGTCCTATCCCACCTCCTGGCTTCTATTATACGAACAGCTGAGATTTACATAAAAAGCATCTTCATCTATCTGTGTTGGTTTCATAAGGGAAAAATTGGGCTTTTGCAACCTCAATAGCACAGCATGTAAAGCGTTCTCAAAGGTTAGGTTTTAATAATTCCTGTAGCGTGAATAGTACTTACTGTTAAGTATAGTATTTACTTCCAATGCCTGGAAGTAAAGTATCATGTTTGTTTCTCTTGTACACTTTCTAAATATAGAAATAGCAATATAGTAGATATGAAATATGTAACGGGTTCAAAACCAGCAGTACAGTACTTGTCTAAAGTGAACACAATATGAAAAGGGGAAGGAAAGACGGTGTTTAACTCTTCCTAATGAACCTCTTGTAACATGCAACTGCAGATACCGGAATGCACAAGTGATGAGCAAAGAGGTCAGGAGCTTGGTCGATTGGAGGAGGAGCGCATAGTAATACTAAATAACTTGGAAGAACTCGAGCAGAAGATCAAAGATCTAAATGACCAGATGGATGAATCCTCAAGAGAGGTATGAAATATGTTTTGGTTTTAAATGCCTTGCTTGTTAGGTACGTCTGCCTAGTGTAAGTCTGATGGGTTCAGCAAGTACATAGGGAACCCATGGATGTGTGTAGCCTTTGCATTCTGTGCTTTTTCACCAGGATTAGGCACAGAATCAGGGACCCAGCAAACTCCTACGATGAAGGTTATTTTTCCCCAGCTGGGAGATAGATGTGATGCTGGGATTAGCCTTTCCCAGCTGTAACCATTATACTCCTAAGTGGAATTAGAACAATCTTGCTTGTTCAATGGCCACTCAATTGATCTAAATACCTTGTGTCACTTAGGAGTTTTATGGTGGTATCTCCTGTGGCTGTTTAAAGAGAAAGGAAGTGAGACAACTTCCTGTCAGACCTCCTTGGCTTTACGGTGGCAAGGGTATGTTGGCACCCTCTTGACTTCTGGAATCTCAGAGCGGCAGACTAAGCTGGCCAGGCATTTGGGTTGTGCTTGCTCCAATTATCAGTGACAGGAAAGAAACAGCTGTTCCAGAAGGGTTTCCTACGAAGCCTGGGCACAGAGAGTTGGTACAGGATCGTAACAGGCGGAAGCACAGAGAATAGATAGAAAAGAAACAGTTTTGGAAAAAAAAGAATCTTCAAACTAAAGTTGGTTTGGACTTTATTTTGCAGTATTTTTTTATGTTGCAGTTTTACTTTTTCTTAGATTTGTGATTTTTTTTTTTTTTTTTTTTTAACTTTTGTGGCAGTAAACTTTCCTTTTTTTTTTTTCCCCCCCCCCCCCAACTTTTAAAAATGTTTCTCTCCTGTGAATAATCACCAATTCACTCCCCTTCCCCCAGAAAATAACGTGTATCAAGATTTCTTCTTAATCTGGACTGCTTCTGAAAAATGTTTTGTGTTCCTAGTTGGATATGGAATGTGCCCTTTTGGATGGGGAACAGAAATCTGAAACAACAGAGCTGCTGAAAGAGAAGGAAATATTGGATCATCTAAACAGAAAAATAGCTGAGCTGGAGAGAAATGTTATTGGTGAAAAGACAAAGGTAATTGAGTTATCTTAGCTGGCTGTGTGTTCTGTTCCCCTTGATCTTCCAAATACATTTATGTGATTAACATATTGGTGGAGGTTGTTTTATGAAGTACTGTCTATAAGTAAATTTACTTGATAAATATGGAATAAAAAAATAGTTGTCTCGCCATCATATCCCTGCAATAGTCATTTCCCAAAGTTTGATTGACAAGCAAAATATAGTACGCTTAAGCAAGAAGACCTGACCTACTGTGAAGATATTTTTGATTACTAAAAAAATACATGCAGGGCTTGGATTTGGGCTACCTGTTGTTTAAAAGAACAGTATTGTATGTTCCACTGCCCTCTGTTGTAGGTTATATATTTTGAATTTAAAAAAAATAGAAGTCTTTTTTCAGCAAAGGAATAGAATGAAAGAAGGCTGCAGTTTCAGAAGGTGGCTTTATCTATTATCCTATAGAATGGTACATAAGACATCTGTCAAGTACATAGTTTTCAGGCAATTATGTTGGTTTATTTTGTTTGCTGACTAACTGACAATTTTAGTGCTGCAGAATATTCTCTTTGGGATTAAGTCACAGGAATTAATTAGTTCTGTACAGTCAGATACTTACTTAGTTGCTGTCAAATACGTGGCAAATATATATAAGCATATATTTGCAAAATAAGATAGCACTGTGGTAAGATTTTTAAGTACGGAAATGAAAAGGGCCTGCAAGATGAAGCTGTCCCCCTCAAGCCAGGGAGAGCCTGTTCCCACCAGCAGACTTGCCGCCAGCCTCTCCGGGCGGGCAGTTCCCTTCTCCACAGGGGATGTGCCATGGCCAATAATATCTCAAGGTCAGGAATTTTTTTCCAGGGCTTTCAGCCAGTAATGTTTCCTTTTAAAATTTCATCCTCTACCTCATAATTTAAATCTGTCACTTGTGGAAATACTCTAGCTAGTCTCTCTCCTCTCCTTTTTTTTTTTTTTTTTTTTTTTTTTTTTTTTTTTTTAAGCTTTCCAGAAATATCTGGAAGTCTTCCGCATTATTTGCTTTTGCTTAGACAAGCTGCACGTTTTTAGCTCTCTCTCAGTTCCCATCTAATTCACGCCTTACAGCTTGCATTGCTCTATTCTGAGCTTTTTGTCTTTAATTTCTGCCTACCCTGTTGTGAGCGTGAATGCTGGTTTGCGGCTGTGCTCGTCAAGCCTGTGTCTGAGGAGAATGGTGCTCCCACCTCTCTGCCCTGTGGAGCGACAGCGCGCATCCAGCTTAAGCTTGGACTTCTGTGGACTTCCCTGTCTGCACTTTTCCTTGTTCTCGTGTACCCCTCAGTGATCCTTCAGCTTTTGGTGTTGCCTGTAGTCATGTTTTAAGTTGTCCATGGAACTTGCTTTTTAGTCTGAAGAGGCGTTTAAAGTTGGTAACAGCAGATGGGGTGGTGCAAGCAGATACCCTCCAAAAGGATGACGCTAGAAGTTTTGGTTGGTAGGTGGTAACAAATAACACATCCAGAAATTCAAGAGACCTTTTGCCTTTTACATTTGTTCTCTGCTAGCCTCAAAGTTCAACGAAACTAATGGAAATTATTCTAAAACCTGTAGGTTGTTTAAATTTCCTTGCAATCATATGATGGAACAGTGGTGTGTAGCAGTCGGAAAATTAAAATGACAGGTCTAGTTTAAATTTTCAGTTGAACTGAAACAGCCTAGAAAAAGGACTTTTGTTATATAAAAGGCAAGTTCACTCTAAACATTTTTTTCAGTATGAAGCATGCCACTAGTCAGATCGGTTATAATATTTGAGTTGTCTTTTCTTTTGTGTTCCTTTTTTTGTTCTTTAGACAAGGTAACAAAAAAACCAGCTGTGAGTACGTGTTCTAGACTTAAAGCCATGGGCCATGGCTCAGTTAATACTGAAATTATCTTTGTAGAAATAAACTCTTAAGAGAGCCAACAGGTTTTGCTCTGGAAGATGTCTGAAAGCGTTGCATGAAAGTGAAAGTTGAAAAAAGAAATGGGAGACAAGCTTCTGCGAACAGGCAAAATATAAAGTGACAGCTGAAGTGTTCTAGGGAAAGTAGTGTCAGCCAGCAAAACAGATGGTCCTCATCATGTCAACAAATAAAACTTCTGGCTGACTTGGAACAACAGTGTTTTTCAAAGCTTGATTTGTGTGTCTGTACATTTACGTTCGCAGCCCTGCAGATCTGATCCAAGATAGGCAACATCTTGGCTCTGTAGTAGTACAGGACTAGAAGAGAGGTGCTGGGGGCGGGGGGCGAGGGCAAGTGCTAGGTGGTCCTTGTTGCTGAAATAATTTGAAACTTATGACCTCCTCGACAGAATTAAGGCTCCGGTTTTGGCCGTTAGTTGCTACCCTGCTGATGGTACTTTTTGTGTTGTTTCTTCCAAGAGCGAGTGTCCCAGTGTCCTCGCAGTGGTCACAGTTTCTTCTAGTTGCCCAAATATTTCACCCCTAATAATACTGGTGGTCTTGGGTTTGGTGGTGCTTCCTGGCAAGAAGCTGTCGGGTCCCATCGCTTAGAGAGTGGTTACCTTTCTGTCAGGGCAAGGGGGAGATATCCAAATATGCTGGCTGGTGTCATCTTGAGGTGAGAGGGAGGGTTAATTTTGCTCACAAAGCGATGCTGGGGCGTTAGTGCCATGCATGATGGCACTTGTCTCTGGAGCGACTTGAGCGGCTCCTGGAATTTGCCACTGATCTCGGCACCTGTTTGACAGGAAACCTCTGCCTAGTTGTATTTCATCCCTGCCCGTGCACCTGTTTGAAAAACTTGTGAAATTCTTAAAAAGAGAGATCATAAATGACAATCTAATTATTGTGCCATCCTAAGTACTTTAAATAGACTGTAGGTGGAAGTTTCTGTGCTACTTTCTACCTGATTCTTTTGTGTTTTGTTTTTTTTTTTCTTTATGCCCTGTGCACAACTCATTTAGATGAGGGCACAAAGTTTTGCCAACTCTTGCACAGTTTGAAAGCCACAGTTTAAAAATAAGTTTCTAGCCCTTGCAAGGCAAGAGAATCAACTGGAAAATGTACTTGAAGGTGGAAGGCAAAGAGAGTTGTGTGTTCAGTTTTGGGGTGTGCCGGTGTCCTCTTTGCTGTGGTAGAAAGTCTCTGCATCCCAACACCTTGCTTGTCAATCAGGAATGGATTTTGCAGGTGGGTTTGTACATTATATGGTACGCTGCATCCCGATCTCGTTCGAGTCCTGTGCTCAGCCCTGCCTGAACGCGTGGCAGGACTGACGGCGAGGAAGAGCGAATGAGTCGGTGGGGAGGATAAGGTAGCACACGCCCTGGGGTGAGCGGAAAGCATTTCCCTTGCTTTTGTGAGCATGCCACCGCACGCGTTGTAAGGAACGAAGCAATTAGTGTTGATTTATTTTGGTTTTGGAAATAAGAGCTATGAGCGGTTGCTGTTTGGGAGAGAAGATGACAAAGCCTTTCAGCACCATTGCAGAACTCGGCGTGATTCTGGCTGTGGTGCATCTCTGCCAGGTACAGGCGCTGACAGGACTCCGTTGTCCTGACTGGGCTAGCTGCTTCCAGCGCTGGGGAATGGGAATGCTGATTGGCATGGCCTGTGCTTTCAGCTATGCTGGAAAGTGTGTTAGTGTTTGGAGGAAGGTCTAGCTTTGCCTCCATGGTTGTGCTTCTTGAGCACAGCTTACAAGCACCTCATTCTTTTTTCTTTTTTTTTTTTTTTAACTACCACACGCTGCATATTCGGGTTCATCCACAGAAGATGATGAGCAACTAGATATTTGAATAGCGGCATTTAAGCTATTAACTGCAGGTTCCAGTTACGCAGGGACAGCCCTGATAAGTCACTAGTAACACAGTTTGACAGATGTCGCTTGAAGCTCTCTGGGAGAGAGCTTTGCTACAGATACTGACAAAATTACTTTGAGGGCAGCCTCCTCTGGAGAGAGCCGAGCTGGACGGTACCCAGAAACAAGAAAGCAGGTGAGCCATCTCCCTTTTTCGCTGCCACCCGTCCTGGCTTCCTGCAATTACCGCGGCAGTCACTTGCCTTACTGTACTGTAGGTGCACAATAAAGATAGTATTATTTCAAGTGGAAATGTACCTCAGGTCCGCGGCGCTATTTGCAATTATGACTTCCTCCCAATGACTCTTCGCTCACGAGACTTAGTTCAGGATTGCCGTTTGTCTATAAGGAAGCTGGAGAAAATTGTATTTACTTGGTTGGCTGTAATCCAGATTTGCAAAGTACTTTCTTTTCGTACAATGCTTCCTCAGTCTTTGTAGTCTTAAAACATGCAGTCCGGCGTGTGTGGAGAAGGATGCTTAATGATTCGCCATGCCTGATGTCTCCAAGTTAAAGCATGGAGTTGAAAGCAACAACATAGCCAGGGAAAGAAAGAATAGATCAGTGAGCAGGAATAACTGAAAATGAGTAATGAATTCAGCAGAAGTGCTGTGGGAGGCAATCATAGCTAAACGGGAGTTTTGGCAGAGAGTTTCAAAACAATTATTTATGCAAAGGTTTAGACTGCATTTGAGGAGAGGGAGGTTATTCTTCTTTTTCTGGAGGACCTTTGCCTTATGTTGTGGTAGAAATACAGACTCTGGGTCTCTTCTGTCAAACTGGGTTTCCTGTCCCCTTTTCGCGAGCAGAAATCAGGAGCAGCTGGCAGCGGATCATGCATCCTTTTTTGGAATACATTTTATTTTGTCCGCATGCTTTTGTGGAAATATTTTTCAGTCATTAACAGAATATCCCAGACATGCCAAATTGTTTGAAGCTTGGCTTCTTTGCTGAATTAGTACTGCGAAGACTTGCATGAATTGAGCCAAGGAAAGAGCAGCTCTCTGATGAGCCATATGTAGGGGGACACCAGCAATCAAAGTTAAATATACTGGTGGTCTCTCCTCGGTCCTTTTTCTCCTGGATTCAAAATTCCTGCTCTTGTTTTTTATCCTGATTGAATCTGACAAATTTATGCCTCATAGCATAGCTTTTTAATCTTTCCTGGTCAGATTCCAGTTCAGCAAGGTGTAAGCAAGTGTTTAAGTGGATGAGTTACTGTGTCTATAACATTATTAGCCTCCTTAAGACAAGATACACAAGATTCTGAGGAATACTTGCATCCACTGGGTATATCCACGTAAGGACGTCCTTTAACGAGAACACTAGCAAGGAAAAAGATGATTATGAAGACTCAAGGAGAAAAATCTGAATTCACAAGCTTTCTTGTAAAACGGTCATGAGGAAATTAGCAGAATGGGTTGTACCACTAAGGGAGATCCTCTTACTGTCATCTAGATGTTGAAGACTATGGAATTTTAATTTTCTCACTTGAAACTTTTTTTCTTCTGGTTTGGATGATTATTGCCTCTTCTTCTCCATTCATGAAGGAACAGCGCTCTAGAATTAGGGGTTTTCTTTTGCCTCCCCATCTGTTCACTAGCACAACATGTTGCAGTGGTCAGAGAATGAGATTAGAAATTCCAAAAATCTTGAATCGTTTTAGGAGCAAGTTAGTGTGTCCAACTACCGTGAATTTTTTACTAACAGCAGGGGGATTGCTTACTCCAATTTAAAATGCTTTTTAACATTAGCTTTACACGTGCTGTAACCATTGAAATACCTCATTCAGATACTGTTGCTGTATATAGTCTGTTATGGTGCATATAATAAATTAGTTACTACTAATACAATAAAAAGAACTATTGCAAAATACCTTCTTCTATCATATCGTGCTCCTTTTCATATGCCCAGCATACTTCTTTTTTCCTTCTCTCTCTTAATGGCTTCTTTCATGAAACCCCAGGGGTTTTAGTGACAATTAACTAAATCATGACAAGTTTCATGCTTCTGTCCTGAAAGAGATCAAAGAATGCAGGGAAGAGTAGTCGGAAAAGTGCAGAAGAGGAGCATGTACAGTTTGTGCACAGCAGGATCTCTTTAATTTCAACAGTGTTTTTTTAATCAGAGTTGTATGCAGTCTGATTTGTGTCAGCCATAGCATTGGAAATGCTTTCCATTTGCAAGAGGGCTGGAAGAGTTGGTAGACCTCAGGTTTAAGGCTTTCCCTGTGTGTAGTTGGCCCCTTCCAGCAAGTGCCCACTGAAGAGCAGGTAATGTTTCCTAGCCTGCTTTTCTGTTAGGGACTAGACTATATTCTTACAAATTCACGTCAAGGGTTAGGCCAGTTTCATCAGTGAGTTGTTAAAAGTCAAGTATTTTTACTCTTTCACTTATTTTCCAAAATGTTTTACTGAATGGACAAACTCTGTAGCATCACACCACTTCAAGTGGAAAGGAATAATTTCTGTAGTCTGCTCTTTCTCCTCCACTTCTAGCTTTTGCAGTCCTTCTGTTTGCTGTAGATTATTTTGGAGAAGGGGAAGGATGTTCTTTTGGAGTGCAAAAGAATAAAGTTTGGCTAGAGGTGAAAGCGTGGAGATGAGACGGAGAAGCTTTTCAGAACAAAGAGCTGCATGTGCTTCTCCTTACTTCTCAGAAACCTATGAGAGTTGCGAGACTAGAGCTGACTGCACACTGAGAGACAGGCCGAGCATGTGTGAAGCTTGGTGTGGGTAATGAGATGTTGCTACCTTAAAACATGATGATTTGCAGGTTGGACTGAGGAAGATCCTGGAGTACCTCAGACTGGAGAATTTAAAGTCTAAGAGCCTGTTGGATGGGAAGGCATTCAGTATTTTTTTTTTCTTCACTTATGGCTTGTAGGTTTCTTTGCCGTTTCTCTTTCTTTCTGAAAATAACACATACCTTGGGTTTTTGTTGGGTTTTTTTGGGTGGGGGGTGCGGGGTGGGCTTGGAAGGTTGTAGAGTGAGCCCAATTCACCTAGCCATACGAGCCATTTCACAGTGACCTGGTAAAAATGGTAGGTTTCTTGTTTGGTTGTTTTTTTCTTTTCAATTTCTATCTGGATTTTTGTGAAGCTTTCTCTGTTTCATCCACGTTTACTCTGACTCATTTCTGCAGAGTCTACCAGTTTATGCAGGAGGGTTGGTTCAGAAGGCACACACACATGCAGACACGTGCTGCTCTACAATTTTAGCCTGCCTGCCTGCCTGCGGTAGCAGAATGTGATGAGTGACAAGACTGAAAAGTAGGATGACTTCTCTGCAGAAGGGGTGTGGGGACCTGCTGGGGTTTTAAGTAGCAGTATTGATCAGGTATAGGGCATCCTTAACCACAGGAGACAATGCTGAAGCAGTTGGTTTCTCTCTTTCTTTCTGTTGTTCCCATTCTTCTAGGGGCGATGATTGTCTTTACCATCCTTTTATCTCCTCTGTGTCATCATCATCTATGAGATGTGTTGGATATATATTCTTTTTTTTCCCCTCCCTTTGCCCAAAGGTCAATTCTACCAGACGTAAAGGTTGATTTCCTTGTGACCCATGTTGATCACTTAGCTCTACGTTCGTACCACTGGTCCTCTGCTGACATCCTGTGCCTGGGCTCTTGGGGGACAGTGTCACACCTCCAGTTCTTTCTCCTGCCATCCTTCACAATACTCACATACCCTCCAAAACTGATCCAAGCTGTGCCCAGCATCGTCAAACCCTAAGTCAGTCCTGCTTTATATCCTGGCTGACCCCAAGTGTATTTAACATGTATCTAGAGGCAGACCATAGGCCAAGTTGGGCAGTAGGCTAAGACCAGATGTTACGCTTCACTGAGCCGTACTTCTTTTCTCTGGAAAGAGGATGTTAGGAATGCAGCCAGACTACAGTTAGTGTGACTCCGGAGTCAACGCTGGGGCTGGGAAGCAGTTGTCCCCAGAGAGATGTTTAACACGTACAAGCTCACGTGGTTAAGAGGAGGATGAGCAGCTGGAGCACATGGGTTCTGTTCACAGCTCTGCCACTGGCTGCTCTTGAGCAAACAGCCTGCGGAGTCAGCCGCAGGCCTCCCTCAGCTGCATCTTGCACTTAGTTTGCAAAGTTATTAAACTTTTCCCTGCTAAAGGAAGTCGCCTTGATCCGTTTTTAGAAGAGACTGCATGAAAAAATTCTCATTACTCATTTTTTTATAAGATTACTTTTGTGAATTAAATCAACCTTACCGATGCGCAGTCAGAGATGTCAGTGAACTTAACTCCGCAGCTGCAAAACATACAATGCCCCTCTCGCTGCTGAAAGTGATATTTCCTGCTAAGGCTGCTCGTCTTGAAGGGAGCCAGTCTGGTGGGATGTTAGCACTTCCTATGCTATAAATAGACCAGATAAGTATCACTTTCAATCTCAGAGGAACACATTTCCAATTTCTCGAGGGAAGTAACAGTATCTCTGGCAGGATTCTCAGGGAGTTTTATACTTGCTGATGATGCCTCCTCACGCTTGAGGTTTGACTTGCTTGCTAATGAATGAGCGTGCTTGTTGCAGCGTGCTGACATTTAGGGGGCTATTAATAGCTCAGAGGCACGATACTGCAGCTAATGTCAGAAGTCCTTGCTGCTTTAGATTGCTAGATGGGCAGAAAAGGAAAGCAAGGAACAATGTGGCAGGCCATAGGTTGAATGTTAAATGGACAGCAAGGTTTGTGAAGAGGGGAACTACCAGTGTATTCATAATTTCCTTCTGTGCTGGAAGTCAGGATGACTTGGCAAACAGGGTTCCTTGGGGACAGAGGGCTAGAGGTAACCTCTCAGGAGTTGCATACTTCTCACTACAAGAAAGAAACTGAGATGCTGGAGGAGTGCGTCCAAAGGAGAGCAGGGAAGCTGGTGAGGGGTCTGGAGCACAAGTCTTGCGAGGGGTGGCTGAGGGAACTGGGGTTGTGGAGAAGAAGAGGCTAAGGGGAGACCTTACTGCCTTCTACGACTCCCTGAAAGGAGGGTATAGCAGGGTGGGTGCTAGGACGAGAGGAAGTGGCCTCAGGTTGCGCCAAGGGAGGTTTAGATTGATGATTAGGAAAAAATTGTTCACCGAAAGGGTTGTCAAACACTGGAGTGGGCCGCCCAGGGAAGCGGTGGAGTCCCCATCCCTGCAGGTATTTACAAGACGTGTAGACGTGGCGCTCAGGGACACGGTCTAGTGGTGGCGTTGGCAGTGCTAGGTTAAGGGTTGGACTTGGTGGCCTTAAGGGTCTTTTCCAACCTAAGAGATCCTCCTCCCTCATTGTGCAGCTTGCATGTGCTACATCCTCCGTCTTTCTGAGCCCTGCTGCTGCTGTTGTAAGGCAGAGGCTCGTACAGGAAGTCCAGGTAATTGAATATGCTGGCTCAGTTGCTCATTTTTACAAGCTTAAAAAAAAAAATCTTTTGTGTTCGGCCTTTTGTTCATCTGATTATATGAGCTGAGAAGCTGCATGTGTAAATGAAAATAACAGAGCTGGGAATTTGGTTGCCGTTGGGCTTGAATGAGAATGCTTCCTGCTGTTGTTTTTAAATACTGGGAAAATGAAATCCCAGCCCCTTGATCCCACTCAGGTTTAGAGATAAAACCATAAAGAAAGCAGACAGCTAATACGTGTTTGATATTGTGCCTCTACCATGTGTGAGGGTTTGAGAACCTTGTCAGGAGCAACAAAGAGAAGGTTTGGGGGAAAGACCATCCCACAGTTTGAAATGGCAAGTACTGTATACTAAAAGTAGTTTCTTATCTATGGTGTGTGCTGTCAGGGTGCTGCGGAGCACCTGATCATACAGCACCTGCTGAGCCATGCATTTGATGTTAAAATTAAATAATAGTTGGGACTGGAAAGAGGGTAAAGGAGTGGATGGCATGACAGAAATCAGATATTCTTGGAGGATCCAAAAGAAGCTGAAACTTTGGGGCTGATACTGTTAAATTTTTGAGTATTAAGGAGAGTTAGAGACCATCTGAGAGGAGATGCGTAACTACAGAACAAGAAATAGGGAAAGGGAACTATACCAGTGTGATGCTAGAAGGTAGCAGAGCACTGGGCTTCAGGGCCTCACTTGATTATTTATGCCTGGCATATCAGGGGTACAGGTTTTTTTCCACTTATTAACTGCTCAGTTGGAGAAAACGCGCCTGCTGTGTTGGCCAGCGTGGATGCAAGTAAAAGGCATTGAAAGAATTCTTCATACTCTGGTTTATTCGTTCCCAAACTTTGGTCAACAGATAAATAATAGTCTACAAGGTAGTTTTAAGTGATCTACAGCCAGTCTTCAGAGCAGTGCTGCACGGTAAATCATGTAGTGTTTTATTACAAAGGCTTAAAGGTTAAAGGCTTTTGAGGGTGAGAAGTAGCGTGTCGAGTACTGCCGCTCGAGTGGGATGAGAGGAAAGCTGAACTAGTTGGAGGAGACCAGGGAGGTCGACCATTCCCCTCTGATCCCCAAGAACAGGTTAGAGTTCCTGTACCCTGAAGCAAATGAATTAATTTGCTAAATCACTTGGTGTTTCTGCTGCAACAGGATTTCCTGGTGGAGTTACTTCTCTCTAAAACCCTGTCTTGTTCTGGTCTTTCAGTGCTTGCTAAATGTAATTCTCTGTATGGAGGCACATAGGAGTCTCATAATTCATTCTCCTGGGAAGATCCATTTTCCCCTCACTGCCAGACTACAGTCATTCTCTATCGATTTTGCTTTCTAAAAGCTACGCTTTTTTTCCTCTCCTTCACCAGTTTCCTCACTAACATGACTACCATTTCCTCATTATTATTTTTTTTTTCATTAGGTGAGACAAGTTTTTGGGCAGTGGGCTTTAACGGCATCATCCAGGGACGGGTACAAAACACAGTGACGAGGGAGACAATTAATCACCGCACTAAAATGATGAATGTTTTGTTTTGATCATTTTGCATCCCACCATTGCATTTCAACTAACAAGAGGTTTCTGTCTTTGGACCTACGCGATTCAACTGTTCGTTAAGGTTTTGCCACGCACTGTCGTAATCACTAACAACTGCTTGGGTTTGAAGGTAATTGTGTTTTATTTTCTGGTTCATGCTTCAGGAAAAATTAAAACTTGATGCTGAGAGGGAAAAACTAGAGAGGCTTCAGGAGCTTTACTCCGAGCAGAAGACGCAGCTTGATAATTGCCCTGAGTCCATGAGGGAACAATTACAGCAGCAGCTGAAGAGGGTCAGTAGCAAGTTTCAAGATTGCACTAACTTTTTTTGTTGCATTTTTTTCTTTTTTCTTAGAGCTAAGTGTAATATATTCTGCTTTGAGTATCCAACAAAGCGTCTGAACGTATTTGCAACTTATACGTGTTAATTGTAACGAGGGTTATGGTTTTTTGTGGAATGCTTGTAGTAGATGACGTGCATGGTGGCAAAAGTAGAGTGCAAACGGGTGGATTAGAAATCATTTTGTGTTGAATGTTTTTAAACTGCTGGGCTACTTGCCTGTAATTAGCACCTTAGGCCTGCTGGGTGGCGTGAAAGCTGTTGTGATGTTTTTTAGGTGGATGGTGGTGGAGCGTTGCTCTTTACCTGCGTGAGCAAAGACAGGAACTGAACTTTGGTCAGTGGCATCAGCCATTTTGGCAGCACTTTCCTGCCGCTATCATGCGATTCTGTCGTGCGCTCCTGCTTTGCAATGCTGTAAATGGCTGTCTCGGTGAAGCCATGGATAACTTCTTTTTTTCAGTATATAACTTAGCTGTTAGCCTGAACTGTGCTTTAAACAATTCATTTTGAAGTTTATACCACTTATTTTAATAGCTTTATTTTTTCCTACATTTTCAACAGTTGCACATTGGTATAATAAGCTTTGCATGAACTCTATTTGCAACTTGATTTTATTTTGTAGTATTTGTAACCAAAAAAGCTACCATATCATCTGCGAAGGTACAGTTATTTTCTGTGGAAAGATTTTAGTATTCATTAATGTTAAGTGGGTTCTACAGCACATACAGCTAGCTTTAGTGGGGGGAGAAATAATTTTCAAAGCATCAGTACAGCGAGCTCAAGAGGCCATCTGAAAGTCAAGCTAGGTTGTGCGTTTGTGGTTTTTGTTTTTTTTTTTTTTTTTGTCTGGCTTGAGTGTTTACGTCAGGAATAAGGTCTGTAATAGCAGTGACCAAAAAAGGGCTTTTTTGCTTTACAGGAAATATTCTTTAGATTTTGGGTTATTTGCAGAATTCTGTTTCATTTTTTTCAAGGAGCAAAAAGTAAAAAAAAAAAGTCTAGCTTTGGAAATAACAATGTTAAATTCTTCTGTAGTAACTGGGAAGTTTGCTGGTTTTGAGACCCTTAAGGATTTTTTGTAAGTTACCTTCAAAAAGAAAAAATCAGTATTGTATAATCTTTCACGCATTTTAAAAGGAAAGGAAGCCTTCCCTGTGCAGTCACATACTTGAAGGTAAAAATTTGGCAAGTTGCAGTCTTGTTGCTATGGGATGGCAATAAATCCTTGTTCACTACTGACCACCGAGAAGCTTCTAGAAATCTGTTTGGTTAATTTTTATTTTTTTTTTTCCAGTTGGCTTAATAACAATTTTGGATTTGAAAGTGGGGTGAAACTTGAAGTGCGGGGGTGCAGTTAAACGCACCTCTGGTCCCATTACATTATTCCAGGCCAGTCAGTCAGCTGTGGCTGCTGTGGTTGAAGCAGTAGAAGTTATCACTGAATTAGTGCACAGTATCTCTCAAACAGATACCAAGTGTGAGAGCAGTTACGAAATTACTGTAAGCATCGTCCCCAAAATATAGAAAATATCTTCTTCCACTCCCCCAGTCAGCCCAGCCCAGGATTAAATACCTGCGTTTGCAGCAGGGTATGTTGTGCTACTTTGCTGCCAGTGCAGTAGGTGTCAAGGTGATGAATTCCCTTAGTTCTTTATCTCTGGGACTTCAGTAACTTCCTAATTTGCGCCCAGGGGAGCGGGCAGCCAATTTCACTGTAGCAGCTTGCTGCAGGGTGGGTCTGGAGTTGGGGTTGGGGTTGGCAGTGGGCAGCTGGCACGCTCCATGCTTCCCAGTCTCCATAATGAATATATACTCTCCTTGCTGGGCAGCAGGGGACACTTCATCAGAGTCTGGTGAAACCTGTGGGCTTGTAGAATGCACTGAGGGAAAGAATTGATCTTCCCAATGGCTTACTTAAAGTTAATTAGCATGCTTCATCCTTCACTGTTAGTATGAAAGCACCAAAGCTTGTTTGTTCTCATGTGCTTGGGTTTTTATAGAGATATGCATAAAAGGAGAATGAGAATAGATGCTTGGATTCCTGCAGAGACATGAGAGGACACTGGCCAGTGGTAGGAAATGCCTTACTCTTCAGATAAAATTCTTCTAATTTTTGCAGATGTTGTGGTCCTATGGACCTCCCACCACATTCTGGAGTAAGAGCCAGGTTCTCTCCCATCAAATTTTCTCCAGTGCCCTTACAAAAGTAAAGGAGATGCCAGAGAAGTTTCTGGTTTGGAAATCCAATATGGAAACATTGTGTCTGTTGTTTGTTATTAGATTATAAGTTACAGTGTTTTGATGTCAATTGTTTTACTAAAGGGTGGGAGTGTACTTGCTACTTTGTTCAGGAATCCATTACCTACAGGTAATTAATTATCCTCCTACAAATCCTACACTGCTGAGTAGGATCCTTGTGAAGGCTATGGCGAGGGCTCTGTGGACGCATTTTGGAGCCAGACCTTGTGCCCCTGCCACTGTGTCCTGCTCCCACAGGCTGCCTGGGTCTTGGTCCCCATGGGTCTGCTTGGCTGCTCTTCCTGCTGCGATGCAGTTGCAACCACTGGTAGAGCTTAAGGTACTGCCACTTACCCTTTGGAGGGTTTTTAAGTTGAACGTGGCCTTGGTTTCGAATTAGGTATGTTTATTTTTCCCCAGTGGACACAGTGGTACAGAATGTGGTGAAGTTCTTGTTCCATAGCACATCTCACAAAGACTATAGCATTTCATGAGCTCAGCTGGCTACCAGTTGCCTTTCTGGCTATCACTTGCCTTCTCTGCAGTCTGTTCTTCTGCCTCAGTGGCAATTAATGTGGTATGGAATAGGCTAAATTTATTGACTTTCATGGCCCAGGCAAAACCTTTCCATTTGTTTTGAATGCTGAAGATGGCTGACTGGTCCAAGTGAAGCATTTCTGTATCGTAGGTAACCGCTTTCTTGTAATTTTTAGCCCATGTCTTTGCTTTTGATCTCTTCACTGTCTCCTACAAGTGAAAGGCACACCTTTGAAGATTAGTGGGAAGATGTTGGTATTTCATATAGTAACTTGGATTCTTCATCTTCTGCAACTCATATCTCTCCCTGATACACTGCAAGCTGGTTTTGAATGCCTTTAGAGACACCTATCTGCCTACCTCAGTCACTAACCTTTAGGTCGAAATAAGAAAAGAACTAAGTTTTCACTTCTCTAAAATGAATTGCTTACAGGATATAGGTTTTCTTATCTAACAAGTTATGTACAATGTGTGCCTATTTTCGAGAGCTTTAGCATTTAATAATACTGTGATTATTTAAAAGCCCTTTTTCTTCAGAAGCCTGGAACTTGTAAACAGGGATTCATGTTATGAATGCACAGATGTTGCAGGAGAAAGATTAGCATTCAGTTCTTGTGCTGAAAAGCACTGTAAGTTTTATCTCTGCATCCCTAAGTGGGAGGCAAGTGTGTTCTTATTTCTTGGGTCTTTTCTTGCAGCATTCCACCTCTTTTCCTGGCAAAACCTGGCACTGGTCCAGGGGAATGCATAAAAGTGGGCTGATGCCCTTTCTGCAGTAAAGCACCTACTGGCTAGGGTGGGTGACTGGAGTCTTTCATTTTGCATTTGCACGGGGAGCAATTATCCACTCCATTTCAGTAGTCCTTGGGCAGCCTCTGGTAAGCAACTGGCATGGTTGGACATCACTGCTGAGGTGATGGCCGCATGCTGCTGGCACGCAGCTCCACATATCTTTCATCTTATCTGACTGTGTCTGTTATTAAAGCCAGTGCTGGTACTTGGACTAGCCCTGAAGAAATTCTCGCTGCAGTCCAGACTCCTTCATTTGAGTGTATATTCCCATAGTTAGTTAATTCAGCGTGCAGTTCTCCACTGCTACTGGGATGACACTTTCCGTCCTTTTTGGTTAGTAAGCAGAGGCTTTTCCAGTTTGGCATGTGACAACCTCACCACAGTGGTTCAGGCTTTGGTGGGGTTGCAGCTAGGCTACAGCAGAGCCATCTGCCCAGCCAGGGTGCGCTTACTGCTTAAGAGGCTCCGGCTTGCTCTGAACCCTGCAGAACAGCTCCCCCGCCATGCAGGTGCTTCGTCTTTCTCAGCAGGGGGGGACAGCAGGAGTGATGGAGAAAGCAACCTCAAAATAATGATTAGCCCTGTTTGCTCTCTCATTATGACAGCAGGTCATTAAAAGCATTGAGCTCCTGCTTGAACATGTTGTACGGAGACGTAAATACCATTTTAGACTGTGATTTTTGTGTGTGTTTCTAAGTGTATCTACTGTGGTGTCAGTCAAAGCATGATGATTTTTCTTTTTTAAATTTTTGCTTAAGGATGCTGACCTATTGGACATAGAAAGCAAACACTTTGAAGACCTGGAATTTCAGCAGCTTGAACATGAAAGCCGGTTAGATGAAGAGAAAGAAAATCTGACACAACAGCTCCTGCGTGAAGTAGCTGAATATCAGCGTAGCATTGTCAGTAGAAAGGTAAAAGTGCTAATGCGCCATTCCTTTGTTCTTTGTTGTTGAGCATAAAGGAGATGAAATGGATCTACAACCTGCTTAGCTGTAAGAAATAATGCAGAACTACTTTCTTTTTTCTGAAAAAGCTTTTGCAGCAGAGCAAAGGTGATGGCCCAGGAACATCCCACACATATCAAATCATGCACTCCTCCAAAAGGAAATAAATCAATAAAATTCCATGCCCTGTTTGTATATTTGCACATGAAAATTAAACCAAATTTGCTATAAAAAGTACGAAAGTGTTGGTTTTTCTTCATTAAGAAACAAGGTTCGTACACTCTGGACAAAACTACAGTTATTTTATGCTCCTGATACGTATGGATTTTAAATTATTTTGTTCCAATAAGAGTAGAAGAGCAAATTAAGACAATATCTTAATTTTTACAGTAAGTTGTGAAGGTCCTGTCTCAACTAATTAAATGCCAGTTTTTCAGAGATCAGAAGTTGCATCCCCAAACCAGTTCTGTTCAGTACACGGAGGCTAGTCACCACATTATTAAAGAATATGTGCAATTGTTCTTTTGTCTTTTGAAGAAATTGCCTCTTTATTGCCTAAATCTTATTTAATTATCTCCTACAGAGCAGTGAGCTGTCTTGTAAAAACTTTTTTTCCTACTGCTTCACTCGTATGAGTGAGTGAACTCTGATGAATAGGATCCTTGCTGCAGGTTGTCTTGTGCTTTGAAAATGAAACATGTCGATTCTGATTATTTTCTTTTTATATTAGGAAAAGATATCTGCTCTCAAAAAACAAGCCAATCATATTGTCCAACAAGCACAAAGGGAACAAGATCATTTTGTAAAAGAGAAAAACAATTTGATAATGATGCTGCAAAGGGTAAGTATTTATTGTCTCAAATATTTTTAGCACGTAATAAAAGAGCGTTTCATAGAATAAAAGATCATAGGGCATGAGAAAAGCATCAGTTGTGCAGAAGCAAGCAAGGAGGCATTAATGTGATAGGCATTCTTTGTATTCATTAACCTTTAATTACAAAAGGTTTCTTGGTTTTTTAATCAGCGGATTTCCTAAGAGAAAACACTAGAGCATTTGATAATCGAGGGGGTTTTAGAGGTGTCCTCCTTCTGAGGACTCAACCAGAGGCACCTGGTAGAAGCCTGTGCTGCCTGTGTGGCTGCTGGAAGTGTGCTCAGACAGCTCAGGATTTTGACTTGTAGTAGCCCACGCTAGGCCACAAGGTGAGCTACTTAATATCTGCTTAATAGGAAGCTGGCGTCAACCCTTCGTGTCCATTTTATGTTTTGCTTTCAATGATGAGTGAAATCATGTTTAGTGCATTAAGCAGAACCAGCATTTTCAAAATGCTGAAGGAAAAACCTTTTGGTTTGGCTGCAGTTATTAAATAATATCTTCCACTGGCTTCTCATTCTGTACCTCCATTTTTTTGTTCAGTTCTGCTGTAAGCAGATGAAGCTGAAGCTCTGCTGTGCAATTTCTAGCCTTCCATCCCAGCGTCTTTCTTTATACGCTTAAGAAAATGGCTAGCATTTATTTTCACTGCATGGCTGTTGGTATTTAATACAAAATGTCTGCTTTTTAACAGGAAAAAGAGAATCTCTGTAATCTGGAAAAGAAATATTCCATGCTTTCCGGAGGAAAGGGGTTTCCTGTCAGTCCCAATAGTCTAAAAGAGGTAAAGAGATTCACTGCTTTTTACTTTACCATAAGTAACTTTTAATAACGCTTCATACAAAAGTCATACAGTATTTAGTGAAGTCCTATTCATACAATTTTTTTTGAGATGTGATGAAGTTACTTTGTAAAGCTATTAATGGAAGTCCAAATGCATGGGTGAGCAAAAATAGCTTCTCTCGACATTTTCCCAGATGTGACTGGCATCGCCTTAATCTCTTGCCCTGGAAAAATGATAACTTTTATGGGGGGGAGGAGGGTGTGTGGAGGGGTGTGTGTGTAATTTTCTTAAAATAGACAATTAAACCTCATTGAAGTGGAGAAGAATGAGGTCCAGGAATAACTCCGTTCAAGTACAAATACAGTTCAGTCTTATTTTTGCACTGTACATTTCACCATTGCCTCCCCTCCTTTATTCTAAGGCTCTGGAGTAGAGCATGACAACTGTACGTTTTGGTCTTTTTAAAAAGCATTGAATTGAAGACTTCAAGCTGTTTTAGTTGCAAGATACCTACTGAGCTATTTTTTTAACTATTTTGAATAGTTAGAGTAAAGGTGTCAAATACTTCTTGCTGAAAAAACTGAGTTAGTTTGGGTAATGCATGATGAGACCCAGAGCTTACCTGCTGCTGTCAAGACTTCCTAGCTTTGAGGGTACAGCCCCAAGGTAAGCCAAGCAAGGTCAGTGCAAGGTAAGCCACAGCCCGTTGCAAAGATCCAGTCAGAATGTACGATATTAGCATTAGCTCCTAATATTTATCTTCTTGGCTTGACTTGATGAATCTGCAAATTGCAGATAAATATGAAGTTATAAATGGAGAAGTGGAAAAATCTAGCATTTAAAATACACTGACAGGTATCTATAGCTGCTTCATTAACTTCTGCTTAGGTCTGACTGGACTTGCCAGATCTGCTTGTTTCGAAGCCCTGAATGAGGCCTCACCCCATCTAATGATGCAGGTGTCGCTGTGAGAGATTGGGCTCTTGAAGTCTAAAGCAACCACATGTCCTCTCAGCACCTGGGAAATGTGGTCTTGCTTATTTGGCCTCTAAGTTGCTGGTGAACCTGGGTGGCCTCCAGCACATGCCAGTGGCTTTGAGCATCCTTCCTCACTGCAAGCCATGTTGCACATGCTTAGACTTCCAGTGTCCTAGGTTGTGCTCTGACCTGGACATCTGACCTCTCGCCAGGACAACTGGCTTCCTTGTTCTTTTGAGATGGATCTATTCATTTTCTCTCTAGAGAGTGGGTGCTGTCTCTGATTTTTGTCTTTGTAGCCGCGTAATGTTTTGTTTAATCACAGATATTTCAAAATGCAACTACATTAAGTGAGCCGGACGCTCTTTTTCTGGAAGTGGATTATTGAGCAGTGTTGTTCTGTTCACTGTAATGAAGTCAGTTAAAACTTACTCTAAGTCAAATGAGAGAAGGAACAGCATGGGTTATCTCTTTTAAGATCAGTGTCCCCATAGGCTCACTCCTATAAAAGAAATGCCTTTCCTTCCAGACGTTACGTTTGTCTCGGTTCAGTTTTATTTTCCTCTGTCTGTTCAGGCACCCAGTGATACACAGGCTTAAGCAGACTCCCTGCACACAGAAGCTAATTTCACCACGCAGTTGCTGATGTATCAGTCGAGCCTGTGGTCCGACGTTTCCCAGCCCCTCCTCACCAAAGCACATGTTCGTGACTCTCCCATCCATCGTGAAGCTCGCTCCCTGCATGCACAGCAACAGAGAGTCACGTGGCTTTACGTGAAGAGGCAGGATGCTTATCCTACTACTTAAATTACTGAGGAAAATCAATGCGGTTTAAAAGTTTAGCATTGACAAAGACGCCTAATCTGACTTGAAACCATTTATTTAATCTAATGTAATAGGGGCCTGAGCTAATGCACAATGAAGTCATTTGTTGTTTGATTATTTTTTTTTTTTTAATTTTTTTGGTTTTAACCCCATGGTGAGTCTCCATTGGGGTTGTGAGTCAGAACCGAGTGTTTTTCATATAGCGGTGAAGGTGCTTTTATCAGCCATAAAAATGAATGCAGTATTGCATTCATAAACTTGCCAAGTTTTGTTTACTGATGTACCGCTACTACAAGATGGTTAACCAAGTTTTATGTTTAATCCCACTGGAGTCTATTTTACTGTAATATGGCCACATGTTTTGAGAGGGAAACTTCGGTATCTTACCCAGTCTCCTTCTTATTTAATAGTTGATCCCATAGTATCCGAGTTAAGATTTGCCTCCTATTTCTAGAGTGCTGTGTTCACAGTATGATACTTAATTTTCCAGAACAGTGTATCTGTTTGAAATAGCTGATAAAATCCATTTAAATTTATGCTAACAGATAACAGGGTGGGTATTTTTTTTCAACCTGCCTTCTATGATCATCGCTAAATTCATGCTTTTTTTTTTAAAATAAGAAATACTGTAGCAGTCTATGGCTTCTCATACTGAATTGCCAAAGTGTACATACTGCCATGTCAGTATGCTGGTAAAGTAATAGAAACATAGCTCCTTCAACACCTTCTCAATTTAAAAGCAGCTTACTGTCTTGATTTAAAAAATAAGCGTATTTTGATCTTGTTTTTATGACATTGCTTCAACACTGATTTATTCTTCCTTTTGCATAGCTTTGTTTTCTATGGATAAGAACTTAGGACACTTGACTTTTTACAGTCTAGCATCCTATATGGATTAGAATCCATATGTTAATTTTTTTAAACAACATTTATTCTGTTAACATCAGAACACATGCAATAATTGTATTCTGCCATTATAGCTCAAATCTGCCTGCATAAATCTTCTCTGCAGGCAGAAGCACACTCTGATGTCCATGCCTTTCCTCAGTCTGTCACCTCCTGTGTGAGATTTTGTTTTTGTTTTTTTTTTTTTTTTTTTTTTTTTTAGCCATACAGAGTTTGCAAACCATTAATACAACTCAGCATTCTTTTGCTCGAGTTTGCCTCCTCCGGGAAGTATTCAAGAGGCTATTCAGTGTGTTAACCTCTTTCCTTCCCTAATTGTAATGGCTATGAGGCTAAGACTAACAGCATCTTGCCTCAGTCTCCTGGTAACACCTAGAAGTTAGAACTGATTTCCAGAGAATTGAAATAGAAGGTGTTGTGTCAGCGTAATTTATAGAGTAGCAGTGGCTTGTCCTTATGTAAGTTCTTCCCAGTTCTACTAGTCATTTGGTGTATTCAAACTAGCCTAATAGTTAGGCAAGAAGGAAATCAGGCTAATCAGACAAAACAATTAAGAAATAAAAAGATGGGTGAATAAGATTTGTTCTTCCTTTTCCCCCAATCTGCTTTCCTGAGAAAGAGCTACGTAATTTCTATTTACACTTTACTAAAGTCTTTTGGTCACTTAATGTACATTTGCTTTTTGATTACACAAACATATTTGTTTAAATGAAGAACTATTTTCAGAATCCAAGTATTCAACATTTGATAAGCTTGACAATAATTTTATTTATGATGAAGTATTGCAATGATAACAAATATTTGGCTGTATCACTCTAAACTAACTTTCATTGTGCTGGATACATTAATACTCTTGCACGTCTTTTTGCTTTTGCTCCTTTTAACTTCTGAATTCCTCCTTTTAGGGCTATATCAGTGTAAGTGAAATTAGTGAGCTGTATGGCAATTCCACGAGTATATCCCCTTCCACTCAGCCCCCCACAGATGCTGAAGCAGTTGCCACTGAGCCTTCCACGGCTGTGCTGACCAGCCAGCCACAAAATAAAGAGGTTTGTTTGAGAGAAATTTCCCTTTGTTTGCATTGTTCTTTCATGGCTGCCTTTTTTGTTTTCTTTTTCTTTTTCTTTTTTTTTTTTTTTTATTTTTTTGGTAATTCAACGTGTAACAAATTGGCCCTAAGGCAAACTGCTGTCTGCCAGTTACTGAGTCGGATAACGATTTAATAGTGAAGCTGAAGGACTGCTCCAGTTGTAAACTGTCTTTGATGGTGTAGGTGGGCCTTCGAAGGCCAAAAAATCTGAATGCTTATGACCCAAGCAGCAATAAGTGACAAATCTTTGCCTGTCAAACACTATAATGCAATGCACCTTTGGAGAAACGGTCCGTGGACACATTTAATGATTACTTGTTGAGTGGTGCTTAGGTGTTAATATTTTGTATGTTTTGTAGCTTTTTTTTTTTTCCTGTGAGGTGGTAGAAGAAGTATATCTTGAATATTTGGGGGAGATGGGTAGCTTCTACTTAGCTATTACATGGAGTCTGTCCAGTCTGTGTCCTCTAGCTTACTCTCTCTTTTCCTCATTCTTTGTGATGTTTTTGCCTTTGTAATGACCATAGCAAATTTTGAATAAATCCCCTTTTAAAGGAATGTAATAATCTTATGAATGTAAAGCCACCTATCCTTGTGTTGCAATAAGGCAGCAGCGGGTTTAGAATTTGGCATTTCTGTGCTGCTCCTGGTAGTTAAATACGCCTCAAGAGTTGCAACACAAGGCATCTGTTCCCTGCTAAATGCTCCAACAAACACAGTGCTAAAACTGCAGCTTGTATGTGCCGTATCTTTTGAGCAATTCCAAAAAGAAAACTCTGTGTGTAATTTCTCTTTTTTCTATAAAGCTAAGATCACCTCTCTGTTCTGGATTTGTGTTTCCTCACTCTCTTTCTCCTCGCTCTATTGCTCAACTTCCATCAGTCCATTGGCCTGAGGTCATGGCTACTCATGTAGATCCTATTCCTTTATCTGATACACCTCCACCTCTGCCAGCTAAGAAACACCGCAGGCAACAACAGGTAACAGATTCAAAGCTGATAACTTGGGATTTTTTTTTCTTTTTTTTTTTTTGGCTTTGTTACGGTGGCCATAAAGTTGATTTATGTGTGAAGTTCTTAGACTGATATGATAGATCATTAGTTGATTGTGCTTGCACTTAAAGGCTCTGCTCATTTTAAAATCAACACAATGCATTATAGAATGTTACCGAACAAAAATTCTCCTTATATAAACAATCCAGAGGCAAATGCTAATATTTAGGAGTCATTGTAACTGTCAGAAGACTTGAAGCAGTGAAGTACAGGTGGCTGCATCTGAAATCCTACGTTAATTTTTCATATGCATTTGAACAAAGCCTCTCAAAAGCTTGTATCACTTTTAAGCCACCAGTTCATTACATTAACTTGTTAATAAGTGTTTTCTGTGTAATTGGATTCCACTTGTATGCTAGACTCGACTTAAAAAAAAAAATTGGTACAAGGACATGTACACAAAATGTGCACATCACTTTAATGTATTTTCTTAATCAGCATGCTTTTAATGTTATATTTGTAGAAAACCTGGAAAGCATTGTGAAACGGGAGGTTCTCTGTATTTTAGATTTTGTTCTTTCCAGTGAAGTTCCCAGACTATAACCTTCAGTATATTCCATATAGAGCGTAACTGAGCAAGTAGGTCAATTCATTTTGTCAAAACTGTGTAACAAATTACATTTGAAGCATTTCAGAAATCTGGAAGAGCGAAAGAAGCAGCACAGGGAGTGCATGTACATGAGCGATACTTTACCTCGCAAGAAAACGACTCCGGCTATATCACCGCACTTCAATAGCGCTACGCTTGGACGAAGCGTTGCATCTAAAGTACGTAGTTGCATGCTATTAATAGCCTTCCAATGCCTATAAAAAAGCCCTGTATTATGTTAGAGGTAAGGTTGGGTAGCAGAGTAAGCATTACATAACCCCCTAAATTCATATCTGAAATCAACTTGGAAAGAAATTTGGGGTTGCTAACATGAACATCCGTGAAGCCTCCCAGCTTTTATTCTCACCTCTGGAAATGCCATGCTGTAATTGTAATCCTACATTTTGATGAAAGTATCTCCAGGATTGTGCTTCCAGGCTGGTTTAGTTTAAATTAATTGTAGACACTCAGCGGGTTGTTTTCCTTCCTACCTAAGGTCTCTAAATGGTAAAGATAAAGTTGTGTATAAAGTGAAAATACCCTTTATTTGTGACTTGGTAGATCAACAAACAGCAGCAAGGTGGGGATACTATTATGAAAACATTTTGCTCTAATAGAAACTGTGCACAACTACAGTATCCATGGCTCATTGATATGATGTGACATTGATACCCATGACAAAGCAAGTTATCTTACCATTAGTTGCTGATACAAAAAAAAAAAGAAGTCTTGAAGTGTCGTTTTAAGCACATATTTACAAAATTTCCTGCAGGGACATTTACCATTAGGACAGAGCAACAGCTGTGGCAGCGTACTTCCTCACTGCCTGGCAACCATGACCAAAGAGTCAGAGGCAAGAAGGATGCACAAAGGTAAGGCCTTTTTATTTGATTCATTGCTGCTAAAAGTCAGCGTTCCATTTTTTTCAGAAAGTAAGTCTGAAACTGGTGTTGCTACAATCAACAGGGCTGTAAAATAAAAGTGTCCTTCGTGGTGAAAAAAGCAAGCTCTAAGTGTAATTTGCAGATATTGGATGTTAAGATGATGATTTAGGCACACATGTAGTTTTGAAGTATGTGGTCACCAAATGTAATTAAGTAAACAAGAAAAGGATATTGAAAAATACATGCTGGGTTAGCTGGGTAATTTCTGTGAGTGACTTTCGAGGCAATATATTAAATATATTACACGTTGCTTTCTTTTTTTCTTCCCCCCTCTTTTTTTTAATAATTCTTTTCATGTTGGGATCTTAAAAATTGTTTTTCACGGGCACGTATTTTTGCCTAGACAAAGCAATTCTCCAAACAGAGATTCAGTATCGTGACTTACCTTTGAGAATCTGTAACTGTGCTATTGTCACTGGTCTTAAATATTTGGGCTACAAAATAGGAAAGGAAAGAAGCTTTTTATCATGGAGAGATAGCTGCATTTTTGTAATAGGGACATGACAATTCTGGATCCAAAAGGAAGTCACATCTTTGAAACGTGAGCTTTTAGGCTATGGTGTTCCATGTCTGTTGTTTGTCGACTTGAGTCAACACACTTAATTTCTGCTTTAACGAATTATTCATGAGCGTCCCATCCTCAAATGGAGTTGCTTCAGTGCCATCTGTCAGTTCCTTTGCTTTCCGCCATCCACAGCGTTGTTATCAATAGAAGTGTCAGAGGTCCTCATGGAGAATTGCACTGACTAAGCCTGAGCCGAGATAGGATCCATCCTGTTGTTACAGGACTTGTCAGAGCCAGCAGCTGTTAAAGGTCAAAGAGCCCGAGTGAGGTCAGCCTTATGCACCAAGATGACTCAACACAGGGATGGAACAAGCTCGCTGAGAAGGGATCGTGACTTACTACATTGAATTTATAGGGCTGATCCGGTTGTGATTTGGGTTTTTTTGAGCTTTAGTTAAGCAGCAGCCCTTCCACAAACCTACCGTGTTGCGGCTGACTTGACTTACCTTGGAGTATTTCGGATGTGATACAAAAGGAGCTTCATGCTCAACATGGAAAGCTGCTTTGATGCAATGTGTTTGCAAGGGTAGAATTGCTTCTAAGTACATTCATACTTGTCATTTATGCTGTTGCGTAGAAAACACTGTGTTTCAATTTGAAAATCAGTAAGGATGATTTGGCTAAACTTTGATGACAAGAGATGACGTGTTTAAAATTGGAAATATTTCTGTAAAATGGTTGCAACAGAGCATTAGTGAGCTACCTAAAACACAATTACAATGTGTTACGAAACCTAATATAAGCAAAGGTAAGAGTTCTAAAAAGAAATTGATAGGTTTTAATGTCCCTTCTTTTTGTCAGCATTCAGTTAAGAAAATCCTAAGAGTATAGGCAGATTTCTTAAGAGTGAGAAAGGGGAGGGGAAAAAACCAACAACAACAAAAAAACCCACCACCCACAAAAAAACCAAAACACAAACCGAAACTGAATTATGGCCCGAGACAGAAGAGAGGCAGGGGAGAATGAGAGATGTATTTGTTAAGGCACTTGTCACAGTACTTGTCATATGCCATGAAGAATCAGGTGTGCTATACTGCCTGCCATACTACAAGATCACCATTATTCTTTGAAAGATCCAACAGTTTGAATGGAAATACTAAGTTACAGAGAGCGCCTTACGGGATTAATTCATACTAGGAAAGAGGACAGTTCTAGCTGGCCTATTCGGAAACATCAGCTTTGTCAAAGGGAAATGATGCTGCTGGCAGGTGCTTTACTTGAACTCTCACAGGATTTGCAAAGGAAGAGGTGGAGTCAAAGCACAAAGAATCAAAGGAATTCAAGGATTATTTGTGGCTTCACCACCTCTCTTAGTAATTAGTGAAGGGTTTATTTCCTCTGCGTTCAACATGGAGCTCCGTGAATTTCTTGCTGTTGAAGGAGCTTGAAGAGCATAACTGCTTTCTCTTGCTCTTAAGTGCCATCGTTCCTAGGTCCTTTGTCTCAGTAACACACCGCAGAAGTTTTTGCATGGCTCTTTCTGCTGGTGTGTAGGTAACCATACCTGCAGCACACAACTCAGCAAGGAAAGAGGTGTCCAAGCCAGGTGGCTAGGACCAGATCCTAGAGCATTTCTGTCCAGCTATACCAAAGGGCCAGGCGTGATCACCCATGCTGCTCTGGGCTGCTATGGCCAGCTCGCTCCACCATAAACATGGCTTTGAAGGGGGACCACCCTACATCGTGAGGTGGCTGCCAGCCCAGGGTGCGTCAGCTCAGGCTGGAGGAACAATCCTCAGGCATCTTTCCTTCGGCCTTACAGGCACAGCCTTCATGAAAGTCGTGGTACGAGCAGGGAGGGGTCTGCGTTCAACCTGGTGTGATTTCTGGTTTCCGCTAGCACCTCATACCCACGCTCAGCACATGGAGGAAAACAGAGCTTTTCTTCCAAGTCATGAGTAAAGGATGTGCGTTTCTATGGGACAGTGAGATTTGGGAAATGTTTTGAACATGGTGTAGTATTTAAACATATCACACAGTACAACTGAACTGGAATACTGTTGTCAATTAAAATTCTGAAATCTTGTGTGGCTTCTGCTAAAATCAGCGAGACTCAAGTCTGTGTAACTAAGATTAATTTCAACAGACATCCTTAAATACATCCTTGAAAACTAAGTCAAATCTCAGGTCAGTGGACATCTTTGGCGATGTTCTCTTATTCCATCACTCTCTGATAAATACACTGTATTTCTTACAAAACTTTCTTGGGGTAGATCAGATTTGCCTTTTCAGACTGAGTATTTTGGAGGAGTACAATTTTCTACCAAATCAGCGGAACTGTGCAAATGTATGGATACTGCTTACACTGTAAATATGTGCTCACTTCTCTTCCCACTCCAAAAATTAGTTGTTCACCTAAAAAAGGTGATGAATAGATAAAAATTGTACTTGTCATGTGCATTGAACCACTGCTTGCTTTCCTTGCGTTTCTTTTTCCACTGGACAGGTTTTTCACTCCCTCAGTTTTCTGTGTTCAAGGTGATATATTGCAAATGACATGGGGTGCTCGAGTTGCCGATACCTTGAGCACGTAGCTGTGCCAAGTGCGTTGGAGCTGGGTGTGCTCAGCTTGGTGGAGATCCAGGGGTTCTCATCATAAATGCCGTTTCATCCTCTCCGGAGCACGGGTTATCATGCAGTGCCCCACAAACTGCTGTAGGAAAAGGGTGATGCGGTCCCAAAGCAGTATTAGCTTTTACCGTGTTCCTTAGGGCTTAAAAGCATTGAGCAAACTTCTAGGCCAGATGTTTTGGCATGTGGATCTGAAAAAAAACTATTCAGCAACGCTGCCTGGAGGAAGAAGTGGCAGTTCAGCTAGTTTGAAGATGTTATCTGAGAATCATCATTAAATTAGTAATGGTATAAAATGAGTTTTCTCTAATTTGCTTTCTCTGGTTTTTCTAATTTTCAGTCCAAGAAGGTAAAAGTCTGTGATGAAAAAGTTCAAAGTAAAAAATGAAGTCAGGAAATGAACAACAGCCACTTGAATCTGAACATGGGTTTCAATCTCTTTGTCTTTGCGCAGGAACAAGTAATGTCTATGAATAAATTTTAGGTCAGATCCAGTAGGAAATATTTCAGGAAAGATTTTTAAGTACTGAATAGTCTTTATTGTAGGATTACCAAAATTGTGTCTAGTCGGTCATGTGAGTTCAAGAATTGTTCTTGAAAGAAACAGTCGCTGTCAATAATCATATTATTGATGAGTTAAGAGCGACGTACAAAATGTGTTAAGAGGATGCATGTGTGATGTAAATCATTAGTGGAAAAAGCTATTTCTTAGCAACCATTCATGAGGTATTTTTGAAGAACTGTATTTATTCACCTCCTGTGTATGTACCATTGTAAGCAGCCAATGTGCAGAAAAACAGAATGAAGAAGCTATTATCTGGTACAGTCTAGAGACCTCACTCTGCACAGGTCGAAACTTGGCCCCACGAAGCTCCCATGGGATGCTGGGTGCCAGAAGCAAGGATAGGCAGGAGCGAGGAGGGAGGGTTGGACATTTCAGTCCTATGGATTGCAGGATGGACTCCAGAAGGGAAGAGGGAACGGGTTGGCTGGGAGTTAAGATGTCAGGCCACAGGCACAGCACTGGAAGCAAAACTGCTGGGACAGAAAAGTTAGGTACCAGCAAGTTGATTATTTGTATTCTTTCTAACATCTACAGGAAAACAGTAAACTGAGGACAAGGTATATATGTACAAACAAATTACAAGCTTTTTTTTTTTTTTTTTTAAAAAAAAACTCTTTCTCTTATTAAATTCAGGAAAAGCCAGAAAAGGTATGAAAACATCCCTTTACCTGGCTGTATCTATCATTGTCATGTTCTGGCAAAAGTACTGATTGCAGTAGCACTGTCAAGTTGTGCCCAAAATCTTGGAAAGCTTTTAAATAATTGTTAAACCGTGATAGCACTTAAAAAAAAAATATTCTTTTTTTCCTGCTGTCAAATAATCTGTCTCAACAAAACTTCTGATTAATGCTAATATCTGCAGAGCTGCAGCTTTCTGCAGGCCTAATTCTTTGCTTCTTTGCTCACAGCCACACAAATAGAGCAGAAAATTTAGAAATCTTTGCAGATCTGTGGGTGACAGTGACAAGGTAGACAGACTTGGGCTTCCTAGTTTGGCATGTTTCCATACAAAAAAATGTATCTTGACATGTTAATGTCAATCTTTAAAAAAAAAAAAAAAAAAAAAAAAAAAAAAGAAGAAAGAATGGAAAGAAAAGAAAATGTTGTACCATGATCTTTTTTATGAAGTAGTATTTTTTTAACATACTTGATAGTGCCACTTCTAATAACAGCTTTCACCTATAGTTCTGACTTACCATAATTTTGTGGTGGTATATCTGGTTTTCGTGATTCTGCAATAACACTTTTGGATTTTTTTTTTTAATGATACGGCTTAATGGATATTTGCAATATTTTGCTCAACAGTATGGCTGTTAACAGTGTTTATTGTTTTACTACAGAGAATACAAGCCAATGCAACAAGAAACATTTCAGCTCTTGTATCAGCTTAGACTTGGCTGATACAAGTCTTGGCTTGTGGGAAACTTTTAGTGAGGTGCCGGATCTTACGAGGAGTTCAATATTTTTAAGTGCATGTTCTGTGAATTAGGCACCTGAGCCGTTAAAAATCCCGTAAGCAATGGATCCTGCCGGCATGATGTGTAAGCGGGGCTGTAATGGAGGCAGGTTGGTTGTGAGGCTGCTTGGTGTCGGTACGCAGCCGATCCTGAGGTTTGCCTGTTGCTTACGGCATGAGGAGAGAATGAGAACATTGTGTTATGCTCTGTTTCTGTGAATGCGTCTGATTTTGCGACATAACAACTGTATATTTCTTGCAGTGCTTAGTTACGTTTGCATGATTCCATAAATTAAACTGATAAATGCTTGACTTAAAAATGGGTTATTTATCTTCATGGAAAGTTGACTTTCCTCTAGGAGAGTGCCTGCAAAACTGCGATGTTTCTCTGTGCATTTTAGATGGGTTTATTTTTCAGTGAAGTGTAAAATATGGAATTAAGATTTTTGGGTAGTCAGGGTTTTGCAGAGGGCTCAAGAGAAAAACATGCATTTGAATGAAGTTCTTTCAGTAATTTTTTTTTTTTTCCCCTCTCTTTCCATAATGAATAATTGATAACCATTTCACAGGAGCAATTAGTCATTCCAAAGGTTCGAGTATGAAAGGTAATTGCTTATCTGTAATAACAGCAGCATTTGCTGTAATAATGGGGAAAAAAACCCAAACTGCACATGTGAATCAGTAACACCTGTGTTGCGTGATGCTATTATCTGTGACTGCTGAGGTGTATTTGTGTCCCCTTTTTCTCCTGTACTAATCCATGCAATTGAACTTTGATTGAAATGTAGTGTTCTTTCAAATGGCAAGTAAAGTCCTATTAGTTCCTTAGAAACCAGCTGTAATTGTCTGCGAGAAACCTTTGTATGGTACAGAGGGAGGCGAGGAGGGAAGAGGAAACTATCTGCCTTGGAAATGCTCATAGGGTATGATTGCCTTAATAATATGCTTTAATTATTCAGTTTCAGTCATGCTTTTCAGATACCTTTTCAAGAATATTACAGCCTTTCCAAGGTAGAGCTACAGCTGTTGGCTCCCTGAACTGGGACTCTCCCCACTCGGGCATGGCAAAAAACACCAGACAGTAACCTTGTATGTGCAGATAGAGAATAAGGCAGGACAATATTCCCACTTTAAGCATGTTTTGTTAATCTCAGTGTCTTAATGGTGTCTAGTAAAAGTTTTTATCTGGACTTTGCTGCATTTGTACATTTGTCTGCATTTTTCCTCTGTCTGATGATCTAAAATATGTAGAATGTCAGTGGCTGCCTTCCTGTACGAATTGCAAGTTTTCATGTAGTCTAACAGTCCTTCCTAATCTCCAACTCTGCCACCAGCTCAGATTTTGGGTCAGAAATGTGCAGAGAGTAGTATAAACTTGACTGAGTATCAGAACTATGAGAAAGTCTCACTTCTTGCGCTGAGTGCAGGAAAAGGTTAGCAGTGCAGTTGTATTTGTAATCACACAGATCAAACAAACCTTAAAAAGGGCACCGTTAAAAGAACTCCAGCAGTTAAAACAACAACTGTCATTATACTCTCCTCTTCATCAGGCAAGCTCAACAACCAATTTGTGTAAATACTGCTGCGTTATTTACAAAGAGCAGCGGAGACATGAGATAAAAATAATTCTGAAGAAATATATTTTTAAAGGACACGTAGCCAAACAAAGTTCCTTGTGATCAGGAAGGATGGCTTTTCAGAAAGGATGATTTTCCAGAAAAACAACAGCGCAAAGAACTTAAATGTTGCAAAAACCTTATTTTCTTCACAGTCATTGAGCTATAGGGATCTGCTTCAATAATGTAGGGTGAACTGCAGTTTCAAAACTCCAGGGAAGTACCTCTACGCTAGTTACTATGATGATGTGACAAGTAGCCTATATTATTTTAGCTGAAACTAAAAGCCCAACTTAAAGCTACCAGAAGGCAAAGTTCCCCAAACAGACAAAAAAATTCACATTCAGCAGAATCAACCAAACAAGTACTCAAGATGATGGAATATCAGGACTTTTTTTTTTTTTTCCTTTAATTTAATCAGCATCGATCTTCTAGATCCCCAAATTTAGCTTCATTACTTTCCAGATTAAGCCTAATTTTCATTTTTAAATGAAAAATTTAAAATGAAAATTTAATTCAAATTAAATTTCTATCATACACATACAAGAATATATATTAACGTGTCAGCCATACTAATCTGCATATATTTGTGTCCATAATAAATAAAACAGGTATTTGAGGGTTTTATTTCAGTTACAATTAACTTGTAAAATTAACCATAATACTGTAGTACCTTGGTCACAGTGCAGTTAAGACTGAGGTGACGTTCAAAATGCTTGTGCTGCTAACGTGTTATGTTCAGGTCACAAGATCTCTGTGTAAAATAAATGTTTCCTCTGTACTCTCTAGGGTATAACCATCAGCGTATCTGTGAAAACCAAAGGCAGAAGTCTCCTGAATTCTACAGCAGAACAGCATCTGAATCGAATGTATATTTGAATAGCTTCCATTACCCAGATCGTAGTTACAAGGACCATGCCTTTGATACACTCAGCTTAGACAGTTCTGACAGTATGGAGACAAGCATATCGGCATGCTCACCAGACAACATTTCCAGGTAAATCCTCCTTCTTTCTGATGTTGTAATGGTCGTAGGGTTATAATGACAAAAGAGAGTACGTACGTGTTGATGCTATGGTAAACTGGTTAAGAAAATAGCATTGTAGAATCGTTTAGGTTGGAAAAGACCTTTAAGATCATCAAGTCCAACCTTTAACCTAACCCTGCCATCCCACCACTAAACCATGTCCCTAAGCACCTCATCTACCCCTCTTTTAAATACCTCCAGGGATGGGGACTCGACCACTTCTCTGGGCAGCCCATTCCAATGCTTGACAACCCTTTCTGTGAAGAAATTTTTCCCAATGTCCAACCTAAACCTGCCCTGGTCCAACTTGAGGCCATTTCCCCTGGTTCTGTAGCCCATTACCTGGGAGAAGAGACCAACACCCACCTGGCTACAGCCTCCTGTCAGGCAGCTGTAGAGGGCGATAAGGTCTCCCCTCAGCCTCCTCTTCTCCAGGCTGAACAACCCCAGTTCCCTCAGCCGCTGCTCATAAGACTTGTGCTCCAGACCCCTCACCAGCTTTGTGGCTCTCCTCTGGACGTGTTCCAGCAACACAACTTCTTTCTTGTAGTGAGGGGCCTGAAACTGAACACAAAATACAAATCATGAGACAGGCACAGTAATTAGTATTTGTGTAGCCCGTCATAATCAGGTTTAACTATTATCTCACCTGTTTGTTTAAAGATGAAAAATAAAAATATGGAGAGGCTAAGTGAAGGCCACAGAGAACTCTGTGTCAGTCCTGAACTGAAATTATGAAGTTGTCGATACTCTTTTCAGAGTGGGTAATACCTGAGCTTCCTTCCCTGGCCACTACAGGGAAGGAATTTCCTGTGATAGGAAACTTCTCAAAGACATCCGCCGGTGATGAAGTACACTTGTTCTGCATGCCCAGCATGTTAACTTACTAGAGCTGTATGCGTGAAGCACTTAGGGCTCCTCTGGTGATCTATTTTTGCCCTCTCCCCTCCCTTTTCTGGGTCAGTAAAAACGGAGAGATGACACTGAAAGGCTTTGAGCCCTCGGCTGCTTTTCTCATCCTCAGAGGCTGTCAGCTCAGGCACCGCTCCTCAGATAAAAGGAACATCAATGATCTGTGTTAAAAGAAAAGTCCGGCTGAGTCTCAAAATTGTGTGCAAACAATTTTCTTCTGACGGTCTGGTTTTAATGATAGCACTTTCATTTCTGCTCACAGTCCTTGCCCCAGCAGTTTCACAAGCATAAGTGAAGGCTGACAATTAAGTACAACGTTGTCACGGGATTAAGAATCCTTTGTGAACACAAGGACAGCTTTTTTGGCTAGCGCGTTGTGTTTTATTCAGCATCTGTTTCCTGTAACAGGGTATCAGCCCGCTGATTTCCTCTTGCAGTCTTTATCACTGCAATGTTAGGGGTTTCAGAAAATACCGACGGCATTGATTCTGCTGGCTGGGTGGTTTGTTATTTTTTTGTTTGGTTTGGATTTTTTTAAAGTTAAAAACATTAGGACTTGGGTTTTGAGGATTTTTCTTTGAAATAGATACATAGTCGACAAGTTTCTGATAGCTGGAGACAGGCTGGGAATTAACTCTTACCTCTGCAGTGATCTAACATGGCAGCGGTATGAAATCCGTCTCTTTCTGACTTGCTGCTCTGACCATTTTGGAGGAAGATGGCGTGTGTCTGAGCTACCTCGAGGCCATGGCGTGGAATCTCCAGCCCAGGACTGGGGAGCCCCGACAGCTGTTGCATTTCACTGGTGCTGTTCGCCTGTCCATCCCCTGTCTCCCTCCAGCTCTTCTGCAGCTTCCAGCCAATGCCAGAAGGAAAAACCAACCAACAAACCAAAAACCAACCCATCCCCAAACCAGTCAAAAAATCAGAAAAGGAGCCATTACAACAGAGACAAGGCAAAGATTTTTCCTTAACAGAACTTCCTTAAGCAGAATGAATTCAGATTGGTTTAGATGGTGTTTGAGAATCTTTTCTAGCCATGTCAGACTTTAAAGGAAAACAATTTATCTTGCTTTGTTCTGACACATTTAAAATATATAAGGTACATATTACCTTGTTTAAGGAGAGAGACTTTTTTTTTTTTTTTTTCTGGAAACGCATAAAATCTGTTTGTTCTCAAACTACAGAAGAAAACAGAACCACTGTAGTCATTCATCAACTCTCCCATCAGTAGTTGTTTCAAGATTCGTTAGTAACTTTTATTTTGTGGTTGAGGTTTCAGAGATTATGATCTTCTGCTGTGCATTGATTTGTGTAAGCAGGATAAGCAAATCAAGGATGAAAGAATTTAACTAAGTCAATTAACTAAGTATTGACAAGTTTTATATGGGAAAACCTAATGTAACTGGCTATCTACCGGGTTGCTCAAATGACTTAATTTATGGCCTCATTGCTTTTACTGAAGTTATTTGACCCGCATTCTCTAGGCCCATCAACTAAACATAGCGTGGCCAAACTAGGCTTAGGCATCGAAGTCAGTGGCCCCCTATTTTTCAGAGACAATAAGCTTTTAGAGGTCAGCTAGATTTCAGATGGGTTATACCTGTTCTGCAATCTTGGGTAAAACGAGGTGTGTTATTTTTGTTTTGTGTTGTATTCTTGCACGAAACATATCCCCAGTATCAGAGAAACATCTTCTGAAGACTGACAACTTCTGGTCTTACAGACATAACCATCAGAGGCATGCTCAAGAAATGAAGGATGTTGATCTTACTTTTTCCTTTTCCTTGCCCTTGACATGTCTTTGGACTACTTCCATTCTACCTGTGTCCCTTCACAGCTGGTCTGCATGCTATTAAGTAGCACGAATAAACCTGCTGTCTGACACCCACTTCTGCTCGAGTGGTCAGATAGCGCTTTCAATACAATCCCAGGTCAAGTTTTTCTCTGCCCTGAGCATTTGAATCCATTCTGTTTCCTCACCTTGTGCTTTCATCTAATGGCATTATTAATGGTTATATAGTAATAGTTAACATCAACTGTTTTTCTTGAACAGCGTAAGGTGAGAAATAAAATAGAGAGCATGCTGTGGAAATGCCACAGTTGAAATGGCTGTTAAATTGAGATGAAACAAAGAAATTGTATTGGAGAAAAGAAACAAAAGCAAACAGGACAGGCAGAGGTGATAGCTGTGTTGTGCTGGGCCAGGACCTTAGCACTCTCTGTTTCTTTGGCTTGCCTGTTACTTTTAACTAGTATATGCTTCCTGACACTGTTCTGTCACTGAACAGCCTTTATGCATACCTCTTAATCCTCCTTATTTTTATCGAGCATTTCTTGATGATGAGCTCAGCGAGGCACAAAACGGAAACAGTCTACAGCCAGAAAGACTGAAGCTGTATATTTAGATGGCCACTAATGCCAGCTCTGAGGTTGTGCAGTGTGTTCTGCTAGGATGTGGTAACCTCCTCCATCCATATTCTGTTATCTGAGAGAAGATGACAGATCACAGGGGGCTCACAAGATGCATTTGTAGACACTTGAGTCTGCATTTTTCACAACTCTGTATGGGCAATGTGTTCATTGAGAGTGTACCATATACTTTATACATAATTTTTTGCTAGTGCCTACTGCACCGAATTGGATCACAACAGCATCAGCTCCATTCTTAAACTGTCTAATGTTGGACTGTAAAATACATCTGTAAATACCCAGTATTCTTTGAAATAACTCTGATTTTTTTTTTTGTGCAGTGCTAGCACTTCAAATGTTGCAAGAATAGAAGAGATGGAGAGACTTCTGAAACAAGCGCATGCTGAAAAGACTAGGCTGCTTGAGACCAGGGTAAGCATAATTTTATGAGTAAAACTAAGAGTAGGCATGTTAGATAACATCCTCCTAAATGCAACATTGGACCCTAGATAGTTTACACCTAATAGACACTTACCTCTCTCCCCTTAGTTTGGTCTGGTTTCACCCTCATACTGCATGTTAGAGCCCATTGCAATAGCTGCTATCTCAATGGGTGAGTTGATGGCAAAATCCCATCAGAAGCTAGGTCAGCATTGCTCCTACACCTGCTAGGAGAGCTGCTTGAGGAGAACCTTAATTTCTAGAGTGGTAGTATTTCCAACTCTGATTCCAATTCTCAGTCCACTTTGCTGAATATACATTTCTGCCTGTTTAAGAGGCAAAAAGGGATTTAGTCCTAGCTAGAAATCACATTATCAGCCATAGTTTCACATATAATTGAAGTTCTGCATGTGCTGTGGTGTTTAGGAACGGGAGATGGAAGCTAAAAAACGAGCTCTGGAAGAAGAGAAGCGCCGCAGAGAGCAACTAGAGAAAAGATTGGAAGAAGAAACTAGCCAGAGGCAAAAATTAATTGAAAAGGAAGTCAAAATACGTGAGAAACAAAGAGCACAGGTGAGATACATTGACATGAAATGTTTTTTAAGTGAAAGACTTCCCCTTGATATACAGGAGGGACCAAGCGTATTTCTGCCGATGGTAAATAGAACTGCTTTCAGTTGAACAGATGGATTTAGTATTTCTGAGGTGTAACTGTGCCGCCAAAAGTATGTTTGGGCTCTTGGAGCCTTAGATAGATGTCTGGGTATTCACTTAAATTTAGAAGATAGCATAGGCATCTCTTTAGCATCTTATATCTAAAGTATAAATATTAATCCTATAAGGTTTGTTACTGACTATGGGCAGAGTAGAATTTTTTAGCCTGAACAACAGAGATTTGTGTGTTAATTTTATAAATGGGTTGTTTTGGGTTTTTCCCCCTTTCTTTTAATACGTGTAATATCTTGGAATGTGAATTGTCACTTCCAAATATTTGACTGAAAAAACCTGAAAAAAACAGCCTTCCAGCTCCACATCTACTGGAGAGAGGAAATAGTATTTTTCCTAATCTTACTGGGACTGTACAACATGGGAAACGTTTAACTCAAATTTCTTGCTTCTTGTTAGGATTTAGAGGTATCTTGAGCTTTCTTTAGGCTCAGAGGTCTTACCTATTTTTTTATTCCACCACAACTAATAGCAAATAAACTAGGCGGTCACTTTATCATTAGTATAGTATAGCAAGACAATGTCTTCATCTTAATATATGTATCTGAGCGAAGAAGATTCCATACCATATTTTTATATCTTTCTGCTTTTATCTGTGCTACCTTTGCTAAATCTTTGTTTCATGAGTTACTAGTGTATTTTTTTATGAACATTCCTATATAACTTGCCTTTCTAATTGATAACACTAAATCAGAACAGTAGGACAACTCAGAGGAACTTCCATTCCTTTGCTTTTATATAAAATGTATTTAACAAATGTTAAATTCTATGCATACTTTACTTGAATGCGTTCTTTTTTTCTAAGAGATTTTAATGACAACAGAAGGATGGCGTAAACAACGATGCCATGCTTATATCTATATTTATCTCAAATTGGAGAGTGCATGTGTTGTAACAGAATGCCCTGTAAGTTACTGCTAATTGGGAGAGAGGCTGAAGACTGAATTGGCAGGAAGACAAAATGTATCTATCAAAAATAACTATAATTTTTTTGTTAATTTTTTTTCTTTCTTCTGTACAGTGAGGCCCTTTTTTTTTTTTTTTTCAGCACCCTCTGATGCTTAGAAATGTGAACGAGGGGAAATAACTCCACCTTTGCACTTGCCAAAGCTGGTGCCAGCTTGTATCATACAGGACCGCATAATTTTAGAAGGGTGCTAAGAGTTCTTGCAGGCAACACAGCTCCCATTGAGCCAAGAGGTTCTTGAGACTGCAACGAGGGAAAGTCCCTTTGATTTGTGACTCTCAGTGGGATTTAACAGCCTAACTTTAGGCATGGAGCGGGGGCAGATTAGATTCTACAGGTCATTGACTTCTCTAGAGTCAGCGGGGAGAGAGAGGGAGATGCTCCTTTCACGGGCCACTCAAAGCACCTAAATTAAGGTTCTGTTCTGAATTGCCCTGTGATGTAGCCTCTGCCTGCCTTGACTGCAGCAGGAGCTGTGGGAGACTTGTCTTTGGCATTTAAAATCTGTGTGTGTTTGTGCATAGACCCTTCAGGCACAGAAAACAAGCATATTGCCTCAGCTGGCAGAGGTCCCAAATCACTACCTCCTCCTGCTCTCTCTCCCAACTGATACTACCCAGGCTTGATGCGGAGTCTTGAACTGTAGTCAAGAATGAGGCACTGTCTCCTGTGCTGCTTTGCTGCCTCTTGCAGAGGGCTGCACTTCAGCTCTCTACACTGTATTGCCAACTGTGAACTAGAGACCGCGTTTCATGCATCCAGAAGAATATAATTACATTTTGTTCGTGGCTGTTGTGGTTTAACACCAGCCGGCAACTAAGCACCACACAGCCGCTCGCTTGCTCCCCCCTCCCAGTGGGAAGGAATTGGAAGAGAAAACCTGTGGGTTGAGATAAGAACAGTTTAATAATGGAAATAAAATGAGGTAAAAGAGCAGTGGTAGTAATAATACTACTACTATTAGCAATAACAATATACAAAGTGAGTACTGCACAATGCAATTGCTCACCACCTGCTGACTGATGCCCAGCCCATCCCCAAGCAGTGATTGTCATCGTCAACCCCCCAACCCCCAAGCCCTTGGCTGGTGCAAGCCCTGCTCAGCAACAACTGAACCATCGGGGTGTTAGCAACATTCTTCTCATCCTAAATCCAAAAATACAGCACTGTGCCAGCTCCTAGGAAGAAAATTAACTCTCTCCCAGCTGAAACCAGGACAATGGCAATCTCTGCAAAACTAACTAGCAATTACAGTTCACTCTCAATACTAATTTTTCCTGTTACAGCGTGTTCTTATTATTTGTATTATACTTTGCATGAAAATACCTGTAGCAGTAAAATATTAATGAGATACGTGTAGTATCTAACTCAGAGAAATAAAGTGTTTGCTTAACATCATGCAAATGAATTTCTTGCACTTTATCTAAAGCAGCAACATACCTTTATGTTTAATTCTAAAACAACCTTTCTGGGCTGTGGCCCCTTCTTTTCTAGCTTATCAGCTGATGATTTCAAGAAACTCCTATGCTCTAATCTCGCTTTTACAAAGTTATCCAACGCTTTGTAAAGTTACAATTTTAAAGGAATTTTTCCTTTAGAGAAAATTAGGGCTGCAGCAAAAGCTTTTTATTTTTCTTACATTCATTCTTAGAATCTATGGGCAGTTTTCAGTTATGTCCTTGCAGCAGAAGGAGTGAAGGAGAAGTTGAGACTTCTGTTAAAGTTTTCATTTCTTTACTGTAGGCCCGTCCCTTGACTCGCTATTTGCCCATTAGAAAGGAAGACTTTGACCTACGAAGTCACATCGAAACAGCCGGCCACAACATAGAGACCTGTTACCATGTCTCCCTCACAGAGAAGACCTGCCGAGGCTTTCTGATTAAAATGGGAGGAAAAATTAAAACATGGAAAAAACGATGGTTTGTTTTTGACAGAAACAAGAGAACTTTTACTTACTATGCAGGTAGGTTGCAGGATCGCTTCTGGGGTACACCTGTCCCTCTATTTTCCGATAGGTAAATAATGATAACTTCAGCTGAGTTATGAACATTTAGGAAGTCCTGAGTAAAACTTAAATTTCCATTTCGTCGGGTGTTTTACACATACGCTTCGAGCTCATGCAATCCCTTCCCTATGGAGTTCAATCCTCATGCCAGGTAAAACAGAAATAAGCATAACGGACAAAAGGAGAGATGTGGGTAGGCAAGAGGGAAAACTGGAAGATCTCTGGGTTCCTATTACTCAGGATAATGGCTCCACATAATTTATTTTTAAATATAATATGCTTCCCCCAATGACAGAATGATTTCTTGTACCCTTCATACAAGAATATAATTTATTATACTTACCATGAAAATTAAGTGGAATGCTTCTGCAGTCCCATTGCTTGATGTGCTGAAAAGTCTTTCAGGAAATTAAATATACAGGATTAGACTTTCTGGGTTTGCCATGCTTCAAGAGTCTAAGGAATTTCAAATGAACAATATGCAATATTCTGAAGAGGTTTCTGTACACTAAGTTGTGTTATACGATACCTGGAGCCATTATAAGCATTAAGTTAATTTGTTAATCCAGAAACTTGGAATTTAAGAACATGTATGTGTCTCCGATTCCTGTGCAAATCTACACGTGGTTCGACTTTGAAGTTTCAAAGGAAGCCAGAAAAATGACTTTTTGTTCTGAATATTTATTGTTAGGAGAGGCCAGACGGGGGCGTATGTAGGATGGTCATTGCTAAGAAGCAGAAGAAAAGATCAAGTACAAAAAACACCCAAACAGTTCCATTTCCTTTTATGACATTACTGCTTTCTAGCAACTCATAAGGAACTTAAAAAACTGATGGTAGGGTTATGCATTGCTCAGTCCACCTTTTTTAAAACACGTATTTGAATTCGTTACATTATTTCATTACATACCCACTGACTATTTCTTACTGGTTTGCAGTAATACTATGAAGAATGTAACAAACATTTATTTTGTTCTTAACATCTGGTTTACTGGTTAGCAAGGAGGCCTGAAACATACAGTAGTGTTCCCATCTGGTACTGATTGGGGGTTTTTTTGTTAGTAGTTGTGTTAATAGTTAACAGTTTCAGTTTTGAGTGCAGTACAGTTGCCGTAATACAATTTGAATTACGAAAGAAAACTTTTTGTAATGTCTCAAGGACTCCAACCAACAAACAAGACTTTCATGAGAATTATGTACCAGCTGTGCAAAAACGCAGCTGTTTGTATGAGTGAGGATCCGTCTAGATCTTAAAACCAATAGTAGGCTTTCAAAATAAATATTGGTGCTGTAAATTCAGAGTAATTGAACTCTTAAGTGAATATACTGGTATATTGTTTTAGTTCCGCAACAAAGAACTTACCCTAAAGTCTGACAATTTAGTGCAGTGACTGAAGCACCTGCACTTTCTGACCTGAAGTATACGGGGAGCTCTACAAAGACTGTTGCGATGGGAGCTTATGGGTACCTGAAATGCCCTTGTAACCAAGTCCCCAGGTGGGGCTTTAAGGGGAGAGTGGATCACTGCTTGTACTGCACAGACGGTATGCTTTGTATAGTATTGCGTTTAGCTTAGTGTAATGCATGCTATAATGTTGTAATCTTACACCTCAGTACTTCTACTGGTCCCCCGTGGTCTGGCAGGGAGATTCCCAGCACTGTATCGTTTTGTCTCTGGGATTTCTTTTTGCCATCATATGAAGCTTTGGAAACTGCCTGCAGCTACCAAATAGGATGTAAGCTAAGTTTCATGAGCGTTCAAAATGACGGCAGAATCTCTCGTGGGACTGCTAAAGGTGTTCTGCATGACTGTTCAGTGTAAAGGTGATTCTAACTTGGGGTTGGAAGGCATTATGTTCCCCTTCTAGAAAAGTACTGGGAGTGGAAGTTTGCCCTTCAGCATCACACAGAGTTGTGATGCTTCTTAACACCCTCTGGGATTATTTAACAATTTCTCTTCCATTGCAGGAAAACAGAGGGTATTGTAGATGCTTATCTGCCCTGTTCCTTTTTCTTGTGAAGCGTTATAGTCGTGACTGTTAAGATATTAAGTTCACAATCTGTATCCTCCTTGCCCTAGCTAATACTGGAACATAAGGCAGAATCAGAGACCTCTAAAACGGAATTGACCCCCTGCAAGTGTCTGCTGATTTCCATTGCCTTTCCAGGGAGATTAAGTCGGCTGTCTCTCTGTTGTAGATATCAAAACTTCAGTGAGAAGACTCCCACCCTGTATTTCAGCTTTGCTGCAGTGGGATGTTGGTACCAGGAACATAGTACCTACCACTGGATAACAACCTGCTCCTTGTTAGCAGCCTCCCTGGAGTAACCATCCATTTGGGCGCTCTTGCCTCGGGTGCTCTGAAGCAAACAGGGAGGTCCCTTTCCCAGCAGAGGAAAACCGTAACTAATTAATCTGGCTTTTATCTGGGGTGTCAAAGTAGGAGAGTGCAAACGGACCACTACAATGCTGCAGCTGGTGCCCAGGAACTTTTAACCCCCTGTAAACATTTCCATGTGTCTGTGCTCACAGAAACTTGCCTACAATCTTCTAACCTCACATTTGAATAATAAATGTTAGCATGAGACTGAGGAAGGTTATTACAAAATGGGGAAGAGGCATTTTTTTTAGTAAGTACAAGCACAAATGATGTTCTAATGCAAAGCTTTTGCTATCAAATTGTATTTCAAATTTGCTTATTGTAACGGTTTTCCTCTGAAGGCAAACTGTAGGTCTTCACCTGCAAGCTATGTGAAATCTAGGTGGATTTCATGGAATTGGAAGATTGGATGTACCTCAGAGACATCTGTCCTTCTGTTGGCTAACACCGGCCACAATGTTGAGACACTTCAGTGAAAGGAGTGACTTGCAAATAGATGAGGAAATTGCAAAAGCTTTATTTCCTTGGAAACCAGGTGGATAAGAAAATATATTAAAGTAGGAAATGCATCTCTCAACACAAACCGACCAACTTCTAAGACAGGTTGAAGATTTCTGTCAGATTTCACCAGCAGAAGTGTTAATCCAGTTACTTACCAGCTGAACATATATGGAAATGGAAGTTAAGCTTTTGCTTCTTGAAGTACCATTCATTTAAATTCTCACATTTTCTTTTTTCCATTTCAGACAAACACGAAACTAAATTAAAAGGTGTAATATATTTTCAAGCTATTGAAGAAGTCTATTATGATCATCTAAAGAATGCATATAAGGTAAACTGTTATTGTTTCTTTAACTGAGTATCTGATGGCAGTACCCAAAGTATGGTAGCTGCTGCAAAGACAAAGGGATAGCTGATATTATTACAAAACCTAAATTATTACGATAAGTTGACATTATTAAACAAACAAAAACCCTGGAGTGGAGGAAAAGGAAGATGAAGCCAGATCAGTGATGAGCACTGGGGTTTTTTTATACCAATGAAAGCAGAGATAAGAGAGCATCTACCTGCCAAGTGATGGTGCCACGTGGGATTTGCTGTGAGGAATTCCTTTGTCCAGGGGCGAGGCCGCTGAAATCAGTGGCTTTGGCAAATCAAGGGATGGTCGTATGCATCTATCACAGGAAGGGAGTTAACTGGTGCCCGCAGCTCTCATGGCACCCCCTGCTTCTCACCTGTAATTTAAATGAGCTGCAAACAAGCTGAATATATCCTTGCTATGTGGATTTGTGAAAGCCAAGGTGGTATTGACCACTGGACAGAGTGGAGGAGCTAGTTGTTTGGGCACAAAACAGCAGTTTTGGAGCCCAGTACTACTGGGCTAGTTCTAGTGGAACTATGTCGCAAAAAGTGTTTATGCTGGATGCAAACGCTTTAAACGCACCTCTGCTTCCAGTGCTGCAACGTAGGATGCCATGCCACAGCATTTTGCATTTTGTCTTTCTCCTTAACCCTACCGTAAAACTCCCTGTAAGGAATTTTACTTCTGGTGCTGATAAATGGCTTCCGATTTCATTCTTTTGCTATCCTTCCTTCTGTTTTATTTTAGAGTCCCAACCCGTTGCTCACTTTCAGTGTTAAGACGCATGACCGGATATATTATATGGTTGCTCCTTCACCAGAAGCCATGAGGATATGGATGGATGTTATCGTTACAGGCGCAGAAGGCTACACCCACTTCATGTTATAATAAAAGGGGGAAATAGGGCATACTGCAATAACGTAACATATGAAAGTCAGCCATATGTAGTGAAACCTGAAAAGCCAGTGAATACTCTGAAATGTCCTCCTTATGATGTGCACCCAAAACCTGGGAAAGAGACACGGTTTTACAAATGCATTGAAAAGGGGGGGCTTGTTACTTGTTTTAGTTGATCTTCATAGGAATGAAAGAGATAAAGCTGTTGAGAGAATCGTAGTGCTCCAAAATGGATAATCGGGCAATTTTAAATTACAGCATCTTGATTCAACGATAATTTTCTACAAATTCTCTTATAAGGAGAATGTCTTCATAAACTCGTACTAAACAGTTTACAGATGTGTGTTTTCTCATCAGTATGCAAAAATTCTAGTAATGGAACAAAAAGGTGTAATAAGCATATATTTTAATATGCAGCATTTGACGTTTATAGATGATTAGGTGACTTTTTAAAACTTTTAGTCAAGTATTTTATAAAAATATAAACAAAAAAGCAACCCTAAGGTAACACAGTTCTTGCCTTAGTAGTTAAGTATTACAACAGAGCCAAAGAGTTGTACGATTCCCTTACCATAAAGTTTTCAAATTGTTAGTTGTACCTAACTTTCTGTAAGGGGACAGTGCCAAAACTCTTCATGACTTCTAAACAAATTAAATTGTTACGATATTCTCTGTGTTCAAACACCCAGTGATGTACGTTTAAACTTCGCATCTGTGGAGCTGAACAAAAAAAAGAGAAGGATAGCTTTATAAAGATGCGTTTTTCCACAAGGACATGAAATGGAAACACATGTATTAACTTCCTCATAAGAAGGGGTTTTTTTTAGATCTTCCCTGTTGAATAGAACGGAGCTGATTCTAGACCCTACGCAATTTTATTTTACAGAGTAAAGTCACAGCATTGTTCTAACCTTACTCTGTGCCAAGTGAACACTCTGTGGAAACCTCTCAAACGTTGGTCCCCTTGAAGCCAGCATCAAAATCTCTACCTATCTAAATTCTTTGGAGCCAGGTTTTTGGCCCCAGATATATATATATTTTTTTTAAACTCATATCTGCACACAGTAATGCTGTCAAATAGAATAAAAAGAGAGAGGCAAGTTCTAAGAGTTTATGCTAAGCAGCGTAAAAAAGCCCTGACAATTTTAAGTAGCAGACATTGAGATTCCTAAAGCAGGAAAAATACCGAGGGTGCAGTGGTCTCCCATTTTAAAACAATTTCCAAGTGGCAAAAACATAACTTATTTAATTGAACTGAACTTCACGAAAGTCTCTTATAATATGACTTTAAAGAGGTTCTATTTCAGTAATCAAACTTGCGTGCTATGTGGTTTGTGTAATAGAAGAAAGCACATTAGCCCTTTTTTTCTTGATGAAAACTTAATGGCTTTTGATGGAACAAATAAAAAACTGAAAGCAGAATAGAAGTATGCTGGCAGAATATTTTTGTTTATGCTTTTTAAACCCTGTATCTGTAATGAACAGGTTGGATGTTTTTGTGGTATACACAGGTGATATGGTTGCTCTAGCATGAAGAACATCAGTTTTGACTTGAATCATGAAAGAAGGGACTGTAACCACAAGATAATTGTTATCATCTGTGCAGATCACAGCTTGTAATCTAATGATTTAAAACACTATCAGAAATAAATTGCTTTGGTTTATATAATTATTATTTTTCCCTGATGTATCTTGATTTTACTCCTAAGTATGGTTATAAAGGTTTTCTAATAATGATTTTTGTATCCTGCATGATGCAATGAAGGCATTTCAATAAACATTTTTAAAAATACACTTGTTTTAAATATTCACTTGCTGCTTCATGTTGAGACATTTCTAGTTGTCTTTTAAATAGTCATATACAGTTGTGCAAGAAATTTTATATTTTTTTAGTAATGTTTAATCTAACCATTCCAAATTATGGAAAATAATCTTTCAGATGCCAGTGAAGTCAGGAGCTTAGTCTGTTTGCTGTGTGTACATAGATTATTACCTTTCTCATTTTTTATTACTCTGTTCTGAATTTATCCCCAGCCCTGGATATAGACAATTTTTTTTGTTTAACTGCAAAACAGAAATTGCTGAAGTTTAAGGGTTTCCCAGTTTTCCCAATGGAAGACTTAGATATGACTCAAATTGCATGAAGCATTCGCTAACTGTAGAAGCCCATGCAGTTTTATGACTTTTTCACTACGTTTGCTAGCATCGTCACGAAGCGTGGTGGGTTTTGTAGTAGGGGACACCGAGATAATGTAAGCAAAGCACAGCACCATCTTTTCGGGTCAGTCTGCAAGCCCTCTAACCTTACCCCCATGGGAGTCAAGGACCCCACTTACCCTAAAGGATCTTGGGCAATTGCAGACCACATAGGCTGCGTCTCAACCGTTGCTGCTGCACCCCTCAACTTGCAGCTGCTGAGGGGCTGGGCTGGCGCGTGCCCCGAACAGTACCTTTGCAGGCATTGACCTCTCTCAGTTTCGTTTTCTTCCTTTCTCCACATCCTGTACCATAAAAGGTTCCCAGAAGGAAAGCCGGGTTTTGGCTGCCGTGTCTGAGCCAGTAAGGCCAAGCATAGAATCATAGAATCACTTTGGTTGGAAAAGACCTTTGAGATCATCGAGTCCAACCTTTCACCTAACCCTGCCATCCCACCACTCATCCATGTCCCTAAGCACCTCATCTATCCTTCTTTTAAATACCTCCAGGGATGAGGACTCTACCACCTCCCTGGGCAGCCCATTCCAGAGCCTGACAACCCTTTCGGTGAAGAAGTTTTTCCTAATATCTAACCTAAACCTGCCCTGGCGCAGCTTCAAACCATTCCCCCTCGTCCTATCATCTACCAGGGAGAAGAGGCCGACCCCCACCTCCCTACAGCCTCCTTTCAGGCAGTTGTAGAGGGTGATCAGGTCTCCCCTCAGCCTCCTCTTCTCCAGACTAAACAACCCCAGTTCCCTCAGCCGCTCCTCACATGACTTGTGCTCCAGACCCCTCACCAGCTTGGTTGCTCTCCTCTGGACAGAGGTGGGTGAGGCTGCCCCTAGGCTGAGCAACATGCGAGCCCTCAGGCAGCTGCAGGGGCGGCCGAGGGAAGGACGATGGGTTTGGTCATGCCCTTTTTGGCCGTCTCTAAGGGCTAAGTTAATTATGTGCGTCACATTATAGACGTATTACAAAACGTGTACTTTTTATAACAGTTTATACCCATAC
>NW_009260608.1:691189-728117 GCF_000687185.1 Egretta garzetta
GGAAGTGGGCCAGTTGGCCTGCTGGGCTGTGACGCGTGCCTATGTCTGGGGCTTCACCAGGCTCCTGGCAAGCTGTGCTGGCATCCACTTTTGAGTGAGGTGATCCTCCGGCCAAACACACAGTGCCCCTTTTTTGCTCAGTGCTTGCCTGCCTTGTTGAGGTTATTCATTGCCTTAAATTTGATAGACAGTTGGTCTTCTTGATGAGGCAATGAACCTCATCTGAGGTTTCTTCATGGAGAAGTGAGTGAAGTCACCAGGCTCCTGGCAAGCTGTGCTGGCATCCACTTTTGAGTGAGGTGATCCTCCGGCCAAACACACAGTGCCCCTTTTTTGCTCAGTGCTTGCCTGCCTTGTTGAGGTTATTCATTGCCTTAAATTTGATAGACAGTTGGTCTTCTTGATGAGGCAATGAACCTCATCTGAGGTTTCTTCATGGAGAAGTGAGTGAAGCTTGTTTGCCACTAAGGGTGCATATTTTCCATCTGCATAAAAGCGTGAGTACGGTGTGGTCTTTTGTTGAAGTTTTCTCTTTCGTTCCTAGTGTTTGGAGTGATGGTGCGATCAGAATAGCTGGTTACTGAGTGTGCCGTTAGGTGCTCTGAGACTGGCCTAAGCAGCAGTCCCTGCTGGCAGAACTGGTGTCCACCTTACTCGTGCAGCGTAGGCCATTGCATGAAATTAAGTGTGGACAATGTTGAGTCCATTACCTACCAGAGCTGTGTTAATCTGCTGTTGCTGTTGGCAGTGGGTAGGTCACAGTGCTGGAGCATTCCCAAGGCTGTTCTGAGGATTTCTTGTTTCTGTTGGTCATGACACAACTAAAGTCACAGTGTTTCTGATACAAAGAGAGTTCTATAGGCAGCAACCTATAGTTCTATCAGGCAAGCAACCTGTGGTCTTCCTGTAACTAGCTCCTGCTGTCTGTAACTTGCTTTGCAACACCTTGCATCCTTCAGAAGTGCTTCTGGAGTGCCTTGTACCAAGGTCTTTCACTGAAATCAGGAGGAGAAATTACTGGCTAGCTGCTCAGTTATTCATGTTTTTGTCTGTTCAAAGAAAGTCTGAGAGCATGACTCCAGCAAGCCTTGCTTTAGGGTTGGCTGAGATGGTTGCTTTAAGGTTTTGTGTTATTCAGGTTAGGATTGCTGCTGGTGCACTTACAGTAACTTGTTAAATGCGGAATACTAGTTTGTGGAATAGCTTAGACAGCCGTTGTGTCTTGTAGCTGCAGTTAAAACCCTGCCCAGTGTCAAGACAGTTTGAGGGCACCTCCAGAGTGCTGCAGGATGGAAAACCAGTGACTTCAGAGATGGTTATCGGGGCTTCAGAGGTAGAAAAAGAATTAGGAGTATTTTTTCTATGAAGTTTAGCACTTCTTGGTGTATCTCCTCTGTTGCTGGCAGGTGAAGAAGTGACTGGCTTACTGAGAGAGGCTCACACAAACCAAAAGCTGTAGTGTGGATGCATCTGAATAAATGTACCTTTACTGTGCCATTTCTTCCCCTTTATAATAATTGATGCATCAATAGGCTAAAGAACTGTCCTGTTGTTTTGGGACAGACCTAATGGTTTTAATCTGTAGTTCAAACAGTGTAATTTCTGTTACACTGTAGGAAAGCGCTGAATACTGGCTGTGTCCTGCATCTTTTATGCACCCACATTTACTCATGCATGTGCAAGTTTAAAAACAAGCAAGCAAAACCCCCTAAACCCCTTGAATGTATTCTCTTTGACAGTGAGAAAACAGAACTGAAAGCTGTGGAACAGTTAAGTGGTGTGATACTGTCGTGGCCTGTTTCTGCAGTATTTATCCAGTTATTATGTCACTAGGAAGCCCTCATGTATTATTTGGGGTTGCATAGCTTTTGTACCCTGCTGTTGATTTACCATATTGAAGAAACAGTTTTCTTCCAGTCTAAGAATTAAAAGTATCAAAGTCTTAGAAGTCTCAACCAAGCTTTCAGTGTAACAAATTATCTGGCTGAGTGGGATAATAGAGTGGATTAAGTCTCCATAACAAGTCTCCACGAGAGAGTAGAGGTACAATTGACTGCTAAACTTAGATTAAATGCTGTAGCAGCTGTTGAGATTCAACATAGTTATTCATATGTTAGCATTTCCTTTGTTAATCTTTTTTCCTTATTTGAAACCATCTCAATTTTTTTGTGGTTATTAATGTGAGTAACGGAGTCCAACCTAGTGTTTACTTTCCAAATGTGTCTGGTTTGTTACTTTGAACTAAAACAAACCAAAATAATTTTAAGTTTGTGCTGGTAGGAAAACTTCTCTCTCACATAATGTGTTGCAGATCACTTGACAGAAGTTGTGTTAAATGATCTTTCATTTTTTAAATATTTGCAAAATGTTTAGATTTGCAAAGTGCTATTTTGTTCTGGATAAACATAGAACAATCTGAGTACTGGAATAATGTAACCTCTCCAGCAAGAATACACCAAAAAAACATGTAATGGGCTATCCGTGCCTCTTTTGGAGATGCATAAGGAAAATCGTAGCTCTACAATGGTCAACTCTGTTTCTTCTCATGGGATGTGTTTAGTGTTTTGCTCTGTGTTTACAGCAAATGTAGCTTTGCTTTGTTTTACCTCCTGTGCTTCATATCTGAGACAAGGACTGATGTTAAGATGGCCTAGTGTTAAAATGAGTGTTTTTTCAGTGTTCCTGGCAGTAACCTTTAACTTGAGCAGAAATAGCTGTTGACTATATGATGAAAAAGGCTAGATGTTATTTATTTAATTTGGCTTTCAACAGTGCTAATGTTGTTTTATGTTTGTCATGTTGAAAAAGTTAATCACAAGATTCTTTCCCAGTTCCCACTTTTTAACTTCTCTGTTGTACATCTGCTTCATAGATCTTCTGGATCTGGGGGTTTGATGCAGATGAAGTTTGAACCTTCAGTTTTACTTTTTAATCAAAAGCTTGTCACCTCGTGTACTTGTAAACTTACCACTGCACACAATACTTTAGTCCCAAAATGGTATTTTTTTGAAATTTAGTCTGGAAAAACAAAGAGGGGAAAAAAAAAAGTTAAACTAAGCAGATGAAAAATCGTATTTCATGTGAAATGAGTAAATATGTTCAAGGTGGTGTAGAACATGAGGAGAAGTGAAGGATAGGAAATCTTAGCATTTGGCTTCAGTCAGCCACTTTGCTAATTGCTGAGTGAACTCCTTACATGGTTGGCATTTAATGATTTGAGAATTAATTACAATCAGCTTTCCCTAGCAGCTTGATCAATACTAGTTAGTCATTGAAGAGTATAGGAGAGACTTTGTTCTTTTCTCTTGAACTAAAGTATCTTACTTTCACATAATATGCCCATATTTCCTGAATCCTAATTTTGTAAAATATTAGTATTTCTGCCAAGGTTATCGCAATGATTGTACTAAATAGCTCTTTTTATTAGTTTGCAGGCTGAAATCATCGATCAGCTTTCTTACTCGACCAGATCGACCGAATCTTGCTTACCATAAACTAAAAGGCAGGAATCCAGGGGTTATTTTCCTTCCAGGCTTTAATTCAAATATGAATGGTCGGAAAGCAACTGCCCTTGAAGATTTCTGCAGCTCTCTAGGTCATGCCTTCGTCAGGTACATAGCGAGCGTCGTTCTAGAGAAGATGAAACAAGTATCATGGGTTGTGGGAAGGGGTTTTAACAAAAATATGTAAACTTCAGCATTTGGTTTGGAATGCATGCTGTGCTGTACACAAGCTAAGAAGTGTCTGCCTTCGATTTCAAATGTAGGCTTTTTGCCTGTAAAGAGACTGAGATAAATCAGGAGAATGTATTCTGAAAGTAATTCAGAAAATTCTTTGATAAATTTCTGTAGTCTAGCTGATGCTATGTGTTACATTAAGGTTATAGGCACAACAATGAAAAAGGAAAGAAAACCTTAGAAATTTTAGGTTTAGGACCCGGAATTCTAATTTCTGTAAATTATCACTAAAAGTGTGCTTCTTAACTGCCAAAGCTTATGAAGCTATTCAGTGCCGTTTGTGGGTTTAGAGGAACACGCACGTGCTTGGTGATACTGTCTTTTGGTAGACTAGGCTGAATGCTGAGTTTCGCAAGTCTTTGTAGTTGGGAATAGCGTTTGAAAGAGAGTTTGTACATTTTAAAAATACCTTTAAAATTGAAGTATGTTGCATTTTGGCTGTAAGGGAAGTTCTTTGTCTGGGAAATACCCTGGTAAATTTGGGTATTTTATATCAAATGGTAAGAAAACGCTGCATCACTTAATTGTACTGTTGTGTTTAAACTTTTTTTCATGTGATTTCTGGTCCTAGTGATATGCAGGACCAAGTAAGAAAATACCCTGCTTAATTTGATTGAACGGTACTGTTCAGTTAGCTTCTGTGTTGCTGTAGACAGCACTATGAGTTTCATCTTGGTGGTTATTTTTTCAGATTTGATTATACAGGATGTGGAAGTTCAGATGGTAACTTTAAGGACTGTACAATTGGGAAGTGGAGAAAAGATGTTCTGTCTATACTGGATGAACTTACAGATGGACCACAGGTTATATTTTATTTTTAAATACAGAATGCTTTTTATCCTCAGGGCAGAACATTGATCAAAAATACGCCATTATAGCTCTGGTCAACAGTAGCTTTTATTTAACAGCTTACACCTGCTCGCTTTCAAGCTGAATCATTTGAGAGGTCATATGTGTAGGACCTCTTCTGCAAGCAGGTACATCACAAAATCATGGCACCGTGGTTTGGCGGGACCTCCTGGAGGTTGTTCATTAGAGCCTCCTGCTCAGAGCAGGGCTGTTTTCTCAGGGAGTCTGAGAAAGCCTCATGAGGGAGATTCTACCTGACAGGGAGCAGGGAACTGTTCCAGTGTGGCGCAGCCCTCTTTGTGAAAAAGTGTGTCACTGTCCCAGTGCTGATGCATTAATTAAAGGATTTGCAAGAATGTTACAAGTTAATACACTCTATATGATGAAGTAGCTTAAAAAAGTAATAGAAGCAGCTTTTGACTTTTTCAGCTACTTTAGAAATGACTGTGAGAAACTTGAAATCTCCTGCAACCTGGAAATATTTAGTATAGTGTTTAAAAAATACTGTATTACGAATTGCTTTTGTTGATCTCTTTCACTGCACTGAGCCTTTACCATGTGCGTTTATGTTAGGAAGGAAACATGAAGTATGCATGTGATACTGAATTATTTCAACTCTCATTTTGTTTACAGTGTTTCAGTCTCAGACAGCAATAACCGGCCATGCCAAACAAAAAGAATAATAAAATACCAGGTCCTGTGGTGCTTACTCAGGCAAAATTTCCACTGGAGGTGACAGCAGTTCTGCCTGGGTAAGGACAGCAGGATTATGCCCAAGGTTTAAGTAGTTAAACAAAATTAAAACTGATGCTTTGTAAAAGAAAAAAAAAGCTGTTTCCAGTAAAATAATATCTTATTTTTTCTCTTTTAAGATTCTGGTGGGCTCCAGCTTGGGTGGATGGCTGATGCTTCATGCTGCAATAGCACGCCCAGATAAAGTAGCTGCTCTAGTTGGAGTAGCTGTAGCAGCAGACCATCTTGTAACAACTTTTAGGCAGCTTCCCATTGAGGTAAATGCTGGTGGTTGGCTTTTGTGCAATCTAAAAAAAAAAAACAAACAAAAAACCAAAAACTATCAAGCATTTAAGACATTTTCCTATTCAAACTGTACTTTTCCTGCAAGTGTTCTGATAATTTTTCTGTGTTTGTGGTGGAGGTAAGCTGAAAATTTACATTAATCTAAAAGTCTGCAAAACACTGTGCTACTAGTATGAACGCTACCTAGAATGTGTTTGTATTATAACCGTGGCATACAGGACGTGAAGTCAGATGCCTGCTGTGCAGCAGTCCATTAGATTTCAGTGTTGAATATCTTATATTTGCATTCAGATTGGATCCTTGTGCTTTCAAGGATGCAGAAGTAGCTGCTAAAGCAATTGAGATTACATTGGATGAGATGAATCTAGCACAGGTTGTGTGCGTAGGAGGGGTTTTCTTCAGATTAGTGTGCTTGTGAAGACTGTAAGATTTAGGTGGTAGGAAGTCTCTGAGTTGCTTCCTTGGCGATGATGATGTCCAGTCTTCAGGAAAGAAAATCAGGTATTATAATGTGACAAATAAGGGTGGTAATAAATAGCTCATGCTTTGGAATAATTAAAATATTTCCTGATTTTTTTTTTTTATTTTTTTTTTTTTTTTTTGGTAAGGCACTGTGTAGTGTCAGTTTTGCTACTTACAACAAAGGTAAGTATCTGGAAGTACAGCATTTAGGCACAGCTATTGTGGCAAAGACTGAAAAGACTGACCACTGGAAAATTCCTTTTTCCTAGGATTCTCTGTGTTTGTGGTTCAGTGAACTGATTGAAGCCAGAGACACTTACTGTTTATTGTGGCTATACATCTTTTTCTTTCTGATAGATTATGTCTGAGAAACGTTAATTTCATTGGCAAATCCTAACTAGATTAATTTGCAGGAGAGACGTGCAGAGTAGCTTTTGTGACATGGTAGGGGTTTTGTCTTCTCAGATGCTGGAAGGCAAACAGGAATATACCTTCCCAGCTAATAAAAATGGACAAAGTGGAATTTTATGCCTGAGGAAGTTTTACTGCATTTAGAACAGAAATGGGTTAAGGCACTCTAAAGAACTTGAAACATCTGTCTTGTCTATTCTCTGCTCTCTTTTTATTTATAGGCACAAAAAGAAATAGAAGAAAAAGGTGAATGGAAGTTTCCAACAAAGCATAATGAGGAAGGTTATTACTCTGTGACGTATGACTTTATCAGAGAGGCAGAAAATCACTGTGTGCTAAATAGTCCTATTCCTATAACATGTCCCATACGGCTCATTCATGGCATGAAGGATGGTGATGTCCCTTGGCAGATCTCTATGCAAGTTGCTGATCGTGTTTTGAGCAAAGATGTGGATGTTATCCTCCGCAAAATTGGCCAACATCGGATGAGTGAGAAGGAGGATACAAAACTTCTTGTGAATACCGTTGATGATTTAATTGACAAGCTGGCAACATAAGCTGCAGAGTAGCTATATGTGCATGAACTCTACACCTGACTCTTCTCCCTGAGTAGCAGAAACCCTCTTCTTAACAAGATGATGCCAGGCCTGTGACTGTCACAGTAGTAACTGAGCTTTATCTGCTGTTTCCTTACCTCTGTTTCGTAAATACAGGTATTTTATTAATGCTGCGTTTGCAAAGACAGTCCAAAATGTAGAGGATTGGTGCTGTTGTGTCCAGAACCTCTCCTTCACCACTTAAACTTTTTTCACAAGCTTCCTACACTTTTGTACTGAAATGTTGATTCATTTTTGTTACTGTTGGCCTGTACAGTGAAACTTTTAATTTTCCATGTCTTTGACACCATTTCAGTTTTGTCCTTTTGCTGTAACATTCTTGTCTCTTATGTCTGACACCATCTATGCAAGGCAAAATCAGCTTAAGTGTTTACTAAATTTACTGTTATTAGAAATAGTGAATAACATGAAGCATAATAAACAGATTTCAGATACATTATTATATTGTTCTTACGTACTGTTAAAATTGAAAAGTGGAAGGCACACCCTGATGGTGTGCTTGGGGTACTACATAAGGAAGAAGTTAATTTTTAAGTTCTTTTTTTCCTTCTTTTAAGGAAGAATGCAGGGCCTCGAAACGCTGATGGAGCTCTCTTGCCTATGCTTACCAGTAGGGTTTACGTCCTCTACTACGGGCTGTCTTTTTGTAATAGTTAACTTGTGGGTCTACTATTAAGAGAGCAATATATAATCTTGGTGTAAACTGAAACGGGATCAGTACAGCAACTCTTTTCTAGTAACCTCTTTAAAGTGGGGAGTACAGGACCACAGGGCATCACTGCCTCTTCTCTATGACTTGAGAACTGTAGATGATTAGGAATAGTGTCTTCTGGAGTTAGGAATTTGAGGTACGCGATTGCAAGCCTGAAAACTTCTGACTGAAACTTGATAGTTGGATAATTCATGTAAGGTAGTTCCTTAGAATGTAATAGTAAATGCATTTAGTTGAAAATATGACTATTACCTGGTTTTTGTCCAAAAATACAGTGCCATTCATACACTCGAGAGAGAGAGGAACTTAGATGAGTGGCTGGAATTAATTCAGGCTGGCCTTAATATGAAACATCAATCAAAAGTATAAAGTTGTTTCTGGCTTTGCTATTTTAAGCAGTAAATGACATCACTATCGCTACCTTAAAAGACTAAAGCTCCTGGAGAGAAGGTATTTCTAGAGGGTTTGTTGTTCTTGGTGTTAGCATTGTCAACAGAAGTACCTTGTATAGAGCTTTGCTGAGGTAGTAGGTTTTAATTTTTTAAAAAAAAAACCAAACAGCTAAAACAAAAAAATCAAAACCAGCAACAAAACAACCCCAAATTTCAGATGAGTTCCTGTGAAGTACAGTCTTATTTAGGCTTCAATACTGCAAAACCCAAGAAGCTGTGATGTAAAAAACTTGATTTCTGGTATCAGAGTGAGTAAAAAAGGTGGCTCTAGTTTAGATGCAAACCTTTTAATTCAAGTGTATCAATTCCCTAATTCAATTAATGTAGCTCAGGATACTTGTTTGAGGAATTACAACGTTCCATGAAATCTTGTTTCCAAGTATTTGTGCTTCTGAAGGGAGTGGACTTTTTTCCTGTCTGTATGAATATGCAATTCGCTATGTTCTTAAGCTTTAAAACCTCTTGAATATGTATTTTACTGTTGAGAAGAATTAATTCAGATAATTTATGCAAATTGCTCAACCACTTCCATTCCTGAAGGTTGAGCTGTGTTCATACTTAGTTGTCCTCTTCGTATGTATTCATGTGACTTGCATCTAATGAAACCTGAAAAATAGGTTTTGCAAGTTTTAAAGACAGTCAAATCAAAATTAAGTTATTTCAGCACTTTGTGCTCTTAGCTTACCTATGACAATTTTTTAATCCACTTTTGTCGCATCTTTTAGTTTGCTTTGTCTTTTAATAGCAGAAAAAGTCGGAAAAAAGTAGACTTCAGTAATTCCAAAGTAATTAGACTTAATTAAGGCCCAAAGTTACCAATCGTGACAGATGTACTTTTTGTTCACATGTATTAAAGTTATTTCAGTAACTGAGAAGTTTTGAGCTATTTTTTTGCATTGGGAGTTACACCTACAAACACTCAATTTAACTAGAGCGCTTCAGGCGGAGTAAAGTCTTTATAGGTCTGTATAAACTGTAGCTGTGTATTTCTCTTGAAATAATTGGATTCTGTTCATTCAAAGCTTCACCTTAGCTTTTATTAAATAATTGGCATTTCATGGGTAAGGTCTTTTTGTTACAGTGCCTTAGAGCAAGACAGCTGAAAACAAATGTGAAAGGGAGCAGTTGTGTGAGTAGTTTTCAGGTCGGTTGGTTTGTTTGGTGGTGTGTTTTGTTCTGGTTTTCTTCTCCCGTTACTCTGCTGTAATAACGTTAGGTGGGAGAAGGCAGCGTAACAGGGTTGACACAATTTTTGAGGGTACAAAACTGCAGCATGGGTTGCTCAAACTGCAGTATTACTGAGACTTAATCCGAGGGAGGTGGGGTTTTTTCGCGTGCTACTTGTTTTGTAGTTCTCCGTTTTCCTTCTCTGCTTGCTAAATGGAGATCAGTGGTAGGATTTACCTTACACGTACATCCAAAATTTGCTACATACAGCGTAAATGCAAAGGCAGAGATGATACTTTCTTCACAGAGACAGTGTTGCAGGTAGTATTTTGTGATTCAGTGAACACTGGTGCCCTTCTCTTTGTGTTCACTTACCATTTTCTAAATTCAGTCTATGTTCGTTAAAATACGAAGAGGTGGCTCTGAGGGTAGACCTTACGCAGGCAGACTTTTCCCTCTAACCTTGCCACGGTAGTTCCATTGGTATTTCTCTTGGCAAGCATAGCATTTTCCTTCTGTTCATGCTGGAAATGACCAGCGTTTTGATTACCGTAACTCAGCATGTTCAAATACCTGAAAGAAGGGCTAGATGATAACCAGGGAGATTTACATCCTACCCGTGACTAACTCTTGGCCTGTCAGGAAATTCTGACAATCTTGAATAATACAATATTTGTGTACTACGGTGTCATTCTGATTCAGTATTATGTTTTGTCCCCTGAGTTAATGCCTGTGGCATCTTTTTTGTCTTTGCCAGTAGATGCCTAGGTAGTGAATTATCTTCAGTATTAGTCATGTTTAAAAACAAGTATTTCTTTCCTCTGTAGAAATACTGTATTAAACAAGGGTATTATGCATTTGGGAAGCTCTGCATGGTGCAAATTTTTAAGATCCTTTGTAATTAATTCTTAAGTTCTGGGGTTTTTTCTTTTTTTACGGACTTCTAATTTGCTGCCAAATACGAAGTACGTTTTGTGAATATATGACATACATTTCCTAAACAATAAGCTCAATTCACACGAAATTATCAGTGTCTTCTGCTTTCAAACTTGCCAACTCTTATCTTGTGCTGCCTGGGGGGGTTGTTTTAATCTACACTTAATTACTTCCTACCTTAATCTACACTTGATTACTTTCAGTAGCACTCTTGGCTTAAGTTGTTAGCATTCTCATTGCTTTTCACTTTTGACAGGTCTGAAAATGACTTCTGCGCTCCTCTGTCGCTGAGTGTAGTATGGACGTGTTGGGGCTGAGGCTGCTGTCGCAGTACAGGGAGCTCTGGGCACTAACCGAGCCACTCGGCTGCTTGTGGTGCTGATTTTGATCAAACAGTACTAGTTGAGGAAGCACCTCGAGGTATTTGTCTTACGTGTAATGCTTAAGCTACATAACATTAACTCCTGCTGAGGGGTTAGTTATTGTTGTTCAAGTTCCATGAGTGAGTAACAAAAAGCTTTCACAGCTAGGCAGGAAGCTTGGCTAGCATGTAATACCAAAGAAGCAGGTAACTTTTTTTCATTAAAAAGAAACCACAGCATTACCAGCTGATTGCAATGGTCTCTAGTCCTTACCAACGTTTTCATTTCAGATCTGCTGCAAAATCAAACTACGTGGAGATTTAACTTGTGAAACAAACCCTTCCGCCTTCTGAAAAGGAAGAAAATGGTGAGGCGTGCTTTCCCGTGTTTGGGATTAACCTCTGCAATAGACCAGCATTTGTTGAAAGAGTCTCTAAAGCTTATTCAACATGTTTCATAATGAATGAGTGCTCTTACGCTGTCTCTGTTGAGCTGTACTAATGCAATTTTATATACATGTATTTTTATCTTGTGAGGTATTCTGCTTGTTCTGTCTCTCCTGTTGTTTGGCTTTGTATTACACACTTCAGCTGGTTTGGGGTTTGGGTTGGGGGGGGTGTTGAGTTAAATGGTGCTAAGCGTTTCATGTAGTTTCAGTTTAGCTAACTTATTTTCTCTTGCATCAACGCTAAATGCGAACAAAGCAGTGTTCACAAAAAACCCTAGCTGGATAGGCCTTAGAAGAACTGCCTCCTGTTGTTTCATTTTTATGTTAATTTTGATTACATGCTCTCTTGGACATGCTGTTATTCAGTGGGGCCAAGAGATTTATGGTACCATACTTTTCATAGCAAATTAAAACGTGCTTAGAGAGAAACTTTCAACCAGCAATGCGTCTGCAGCTGCTCAAATGTTTTCAATGCTCCAGTCATACTGCAGCACGGAGTTGCAACATTTTCTGAACCAGTGCCTTGGTCAGAGTTGCTACATTAGGTCTGTGCTTGTCATTTCTCCTTGGCCCCTATCGCCTCTGCTGGGGCGGGGGGGAACAAAAAAAACCCCAACAAGTGGGAGGGAATATCATGTCCTGGGGAATAATGAGATTTGGACCTCATTGTTTTTTAAGTTACTCAGTTGTGCTGTTACAGAGAGGCCTACTGTCCTCTCAGATTTTTTTTTAAAAAGTACTAAAAAATTACGTTAAAGGCTTCCCCTAGAAATAGAAGGAGGTTGTGTGTTTCGCGTGTCTCTAAGGTCAGTGATCTCTGCTTTGAGGCGATGTACAAATTCAGTCAGATGGCCAAGAATGTAGAATTTCACTAAAGCTTGGTGAAAATTCAACGCCTGTGTAAGGAACGCGTACGGAAATACCAGGAATCAGTGCATGCTTTTGCTTTTCTGCCCTTATTCTCAAGCCCAGCAGGGACAGGCAAAGCAGAGGGAACCCAGAGCTTCTGTTCAACAGCAGGCAGCTTGCTATGTACATCGTTTGAATGCCACCATGCATGTTGCTTTTCTCCTGGCAGGTGTTTTCTAGGGGAAGAGATTACTGTAACGCTGGGGAAGAAGAGACAGAGGTGAAGGATGAAAATAAACTGCTCACAGATTTACTGCTCATCGGTCAGGTTTTTACAGCTCAGATTTACTTTGTGGCTGTAAGGACCCCATCTCTCAGCAGTATGTATTTGCCTAGAACAGAAGAATGTTAGTTACAGCCTTGGCCACGTTACGCATAAATCTAAATTACAGGACCTACTGCAGTCTAGTTGCAGGCTTGACCTTGTATTTCTCTTTCAAGTCCTGCATATGTATGTTATATGGTCCAGTGTTTCTACTCCATTAAAGAGAAATGGGCATCCATATGATGCCGTAATTGTAGCTTGTGCTGTGCTCCAGGGTGAGGAATAGACGTGTTCTCAGCCTGCTACGGTGTCTTGATTTGTGTTCAGCAAGGAGCTCCAGCTAGCTCTGCTTTTATATTTGGAATGAAAGGCAAATGACAGCTGCTAAAACTTCAGTCACTTGGTTCTGAAACTAAAATACCAATTTAAAATGGTTTTAGGCTAGCACGTGAAAGGTTGTGTTCTTTTTGGGCCTTCTGACCTGTACCATGTTGTCCGCTTGCCTCCCACGTGGCAACACGAGAAGGTCACTGCTGCCTGTCCGGGTGGAAGCAGGTGCTCCTGTCTGTGGCAAAGGTATGCTGAGCAGTAGCACGCTTAAAGATTGGAGTGGTGTAAATGGCCTGCCCAGACTTTGGTCCTGGAAAAGCAATCCCTGAAGGACACGGGCTGCCTGGGATCAGCTCTGGGCCTGGGGAGAATCCTCTGCTCTGTTTCTGTATTGAATATGGTTTGCTGGCAGGAAGTGTGCCAGAGTGTGCTAGTCCTTAGGACGGTAACTCTTGAAAAAGTCCCTGGCAGCAAAGCTAAACCCTACTCATATGAAGAAATTTTTTTTTTTTTTTTTAGTTAGGCGATTTGCTCTTTTTTGTTTGTTTGTAAATCTTGCTGTCTGTTTTGACCTATGTTTCAGTGAAATAAACATGTTTCTTCTGTTCTTCTGGTAAATGTGTATTGTAAAGCATGGTTTTCAAACCAAGGTGGTTCTCGGAAGGTACTGTTTTTGTTGGGGACAGATAGAATATTGATATAATGAGATGTGTTGGTTTTCTTTCAAGGAGTCTGTAAATCCAGCACGAGACTTAAAAGGTCCTGAGAATTAAAACACACAATTTATCTCCAAGGTCATCTTGAAGATGAGGAATGCTGGCAATTGTATCCGCAGGAGATGGTTTCCAGTGGTAAGTGGTAGCTGTTTCTGCTGGCAAGCTGCCTGGAAGGTGGTCAATGACTTCCAAATCCCAGAAACACTACTGGTCATGGCAGCCTGAGGAGCTGCCTTGTTCTGCAGACCGGAGTGTCAGTGCATTCTGTTCTGTCCCACAAACAGGAAGGTCCTTCCTTCCTGAATTACTTTGCTTTTAATCCCAGATTTGAGGTGTTCAAACTATGCACTTGCTTGGGGCTTAACATCTTCAGAGCTGGCAAAGAAACCCTTTTGCAGGTGAAAGAGAAGATACTTGCTTGAGTTACCACTTTTTGCCTTCGAGGCTCTCTCGATTTTAGATTTCAGATTAATGGGGAAGTTAGAATTTTTAAAATTAATGTTGTCCCCCGGTTCTGATATCTCTGCCACCCAGTTTGCACAGTTAAAAAGATGGCAATATTCCAATAGCTTCTTTTTTCCCCCTAGTCTGACTAGTTCTCTTGTGTAGAACATCTCCAGGTATCTTATGACAAAGCAAGGCCATGGATAAAGCCAAGGGTCTGCAGAGCACTTACCTGGCCTTGCAGCTCCCTGGAAGAGGCCCTGTACTTGCACTGATCTTGTATTGAACCTTAGCATCCTCTCTGCAACTCTAGAAAACGTGGCATCGTGACATGGGCGTATATGCAGGGAGCATCTTTCAGCAGCCCTTCAGAAGTTTCCTTGTGAAGGGAGGTGCTGTAAGCTGTTTACAGCTTTGGAAGATGTCTTGATTTTTATTTTTTCAACTTGGTTATGAAAGGTCCCCTATTGCACAGTGGCAGACCTGGGAAATGGAGCCTGAACTTCCCAGTTATCCTAATTGCTGGATAGCTTTGTCTGATAGGAATTATCCCCACATACTTTGAAAGACAGTGCTTTGGGATGGGTGAAATACCAGCCTCTTTCTAAGGAGTGAATTGCCAAACAGCGTGTCTAGCAAAGGTTAAGGGTTGCTCCATAGCAGGATGATAAGTTTTACTTTTCCCTCTGTGTTCCAGTTGGAAGACATTGAAAGCTATCAAGTTACCCTGGATCTAAACGTGGGTAGTGAGCTAATTAATGTCAGTTCTGTTGTTGTTGGCAGCATTTGTTTGTAGATTTACAAAAATTTTTAAATTTATACGCTAATACTGTGGTTATCTGAAAGCGTAAGGAGAGTCATAGCGCTTACAGGCATGAAATCTTACTTTAAGTATTCAAGCCTTGTCTCTATTTTTAGTCGTAAGTTCCAATCTTGTGTTACCAAAAAAAAGAGGACAAAACCCATTGGAAACAGTAGGTGAAGTGTTCTAATGGTAGTACCTTTGCTGCTGAAAACAGGCCCCTTTCTTCCACATCGCATTTCTAAGCCACCAGGCTTTAATATGCCTGTGTCCAACAGAAGGAACTTGAGTTCCTTCAGTTCTTTGCTCTGTAGCCACATGTACTTGCCACTTCTCAGCTTCTGGTTTTGGTGAGCTAAACAGGTATTCCTTCTGAAGTGATTACTGTAAAGGCTCTAATTTTCAGTCCTCTCGTTAACTGGAGTGACTATTTGAATTTACTTCATTCTTCCACCCCTTTTTCTGGAGAGTGATTGTCAGTACTGGGTATGACATTCCCATTGCTGTTGCACCTCCCACGTTTTATTCAGCCAAGCCCTTTGGTCACAGTGTCTTACCCAGCGTCTGTGCCCACCTGCTTGTCTTCCATCACCCTCTGCGTTTTCTTTTTTTTTAACATTTGCTTTTTCATAGGACAGAGTGCTACGTTCTGAAAAGCACTTTTCTGATGATGGCTAGACTTTGGCTGCAGAGAGATGCCTTTTTGCCTGCTTCCAGGTAGACTGCTTTCAAGGAGTTTATCTTTGTTGTTTGCTCATCACAGCTTGCATGAGCTGGGACCTTCTTAGGAGTCTGGGCTTTTTTTTGTGACTTTTAATAACATATTAGATAGCTTGGGCCAGGGAACACATTCTTGTACAAACTGAATGAAAATGTACACAGTCATTAATGATTTTTCCGTTACGGTCATATAGGACCTACTAGTTAGGCAGCCTTAATCTCATTAATGTGTCATGTTGTTTCGGAATCAGTTTTGCTCCCTAATCAACGTGTCGTGCAGTAGCCAACTCTAATGTATTACAGAGCTTTTAGTAAATTGCATCAACACTATCACTTTAAAAAAAAAAAATTAATTCCATTGTTTTTCCCAGGATTGATGGCACAGAAGCAGGCTTATGATTTGATAACTCATACTTTGGAAATATTGGGGGGGGGGCTGGCATTTTTCCAATCTTTTGCAGCTTTACTGGTTTTCAAAGCCTTATTAAAAATTGATATTGATGAACAAGCTTGCTTTTCAGCTTTCACAGTATGGAATGGTCCCTGGAGAAGAGGTCACATAGCCAACATCTGTGAAGGGGGAGGTCTCTGCTCTGCAGCTTAGGAGAGTTGAATTACCCATCCCTGCCCCCAGGTTAGGAAACCGGGCCAGAGGCTGATGCAAAGGTGGGTGGCTTTCATGAAATCTCATTACCAGTGAGCGCTGATCACTCTGGTGTGACCAGACACAGCCAAGCAACCTTGGTAGCTCCCTTCTAAACAGAAGAACACAAAAAGATCTGAAAGCGCAAAATAAAGCTGCTTATGCTTTGTGGGACTGGCCAAAGAGTGTAAGGCCCGGCCCTTAACAGTTGCTTGAATGGGAAGGACGTCAAATTCATGCGCTGTCTTTTACTGTTGCAGCTGCAGTTTACTCCTCCTCTGATCTCCAGGCTTGGTCTGCAGTCTTGGTTCCTGCGCGTTTGCTGTGCCTTCAGCAGCATGTTCGCTGGGACGGAAAGTGCTCGAGTGGTGGCCCTGTCACGTAGCATGCTCTGAGTTAGGTAATCAAATATTTCATCGGCCTTTAAAGCTACCAGTGCAGAGAAGAGAAAGCACTAAATGAAATGCCTGTGGAGGACAACAATGAATTAGGTCATCTGTTAAATTTTTCATCTCTTGAGTCTGCTGAAGCCCAGCAGCATCCAAAGCAATATAAATCTGAGAATTCATGGTCTTAAAATGAGAAAGTAATGGATGAGGAGACCATTAGGAGAGAGATATACAAGGAGCTGTATTCTTTCCCCCTTTTATTTTCTTTTATATGCAGCAGAAGGACTTTTGTTGGCGAAGCTGATTGTGAATCCACTTCAGGTTTATCAACCTTTCATATCAAGCTGAACATGAATCATTTGCCAAAAGGGAACTATTTCATAGCAGGGTGGATACTACAGCACTGATGAAAGACATTTGACAAAGTCTGGTGCAACTTAAGAGGAGCAAAATTATTTTATCCCATAAAGGATAAATCTGTACAAATCGGACCAGAAGAAAAGTCTCTTGTCTTAACTTCCCTTCTCTCCCCTCTCACCGCTGCGGTGGTATAATCAAAATTTAAACTACCATACATGGGCATAGCTCCCCTGCTATCACTGGAGGTATGCTGACTCATGCCAGCAGAAAATATGATCCTTGTGCTTTGTAGTAGGTTTGCTAGTTTTTGGTGATTTCCCCTTGTTTTTAGTGATGCAAGTTTGTTTTCTCAGGCCACTATTGCACTGTTTGGTAATATGTACTAATGATTGGGCGATAATAATATTCTGTTAACTGCCTTCTCTTCCTTGACTTTTCATCCTGTTGTCCCCTTGTTCAAACTTTTTATCAGCACTTGAAGAGGGAAGAACAGAAATTATTTTTCACGCTCTAAGCCTGTTAGCATTGTGATGCAGAACAGGGAGGAGAAGGTTTTGCTTCTGCTTCATCATTAAAAAGAAACGAGTTGCCTAGTAATTTCTGTTGCCTTCTTTTAACCGAGTGAAGTCTGGCGAAGTCCCTCTGTTTGTATTTCTAGCTATCTAGCACTGGGGTGCTTGGTGCAGTTTGGGTTGATGCAGACTAGGTGGAGTAAAACCGAGCCTGTAGGGTGAACAGCGCAAGGCTGAGGAAACCTGCACGAAAACAGACTGCAGATGGGCGAGATAAACAGGATCCCCAGGCTGTGACTGAGTAGGCAGGCCTCTTTAATGGCTCTTAGCAACGCCCCTGCTTTGACCCTCCTCATATGTGAGGAAAATCAAATCAATACACTGTTCTTGAAACCACGATGCTGCAGCAGCAGCAGGGCATTGTGGCAGCCTTCGTCTCTTAAATTCATCTAGGCTTTTCAGTCTGCTGATCTCGGATATCCATCCCTGCGTCTCTGCTGAGGAAGACCCTGACTGCATCTTTAATCGGATTGCTTGAGCTCCCATGTACAACCTTCTTCTTAGCAAGTATTAGGTAGGCAATTTTAAAGTGCTTTTGGATTTGCAGGCAGCTGTAATATTGATCTGAGAACTCTATTGTATTCTCTGTAAACATAGCAGAAGCCTCTCTCTAAAACCTACTCTGTTTTAAATCTTGCTTTTCTTCTGTTTTTGTGGTTGGGCAGGGGGAATTTCTGTCTCCTTCTGTTTTGTTTTTTTGGGGGGTTTGTGGTTTGTTGTTTTTGTTTTTTTTTTTTTTTTTAATTCAGAAACTCTGATTGCCTTGCAAACTGTATATACCAAACACAGAGAGGAAACCATCTACTGCTGAGATGGCTGCACAGCACATGAAAGGTATTAACAACACACAGAATCATAGAATCATTAAGGTTGGAAAAGACCTCCAAGATTATCGAGTCCAACCGTCAACCCACCACCACCATGCCTACTAAACCATGCTCCAAAAAAGCTATATACAGTCATTCAGTAAGAGGGAACCCAAGTCTCAAATTGTATGTTACAAGCACAACGGTCAAGAAAACCAGACCTTTTCTAATGTTATTTTCTGTAAGCTTTTAAAACACGTTGTAGCCGATTCGTGCTTTTGGAAAAGGATATTCCCTCGTTGATCCCTCCCCTGTTTTGCAGAACAGCTATAACCGGTGCCATACAGTTACTTTCAGTGTTGATGAACATCTGTTCGACTGTCTAACGTATAGGGCAGGCTGCTCACTCTTTTATTCTTTGATTTTTCCGGTGCGTGCTTCAAAGCTGCAGATCAGGACTCTACCCACTGAGTAAGTTCTGCTTTGGTTCCAGAGATGGCTAACAGAGGACCAAGCTATGGCTTAAGCCGAGAAGTTCAGGAAAAGATCGAACAGAAATATGACCCGGAATTAGAGTCCAGGCTGGTGAACTGGATTATTGTACAGTGTGGAGAACAGATAGAGCACCCTCCTCCTGGAAGGCAACATTTTCAGACCTGGTTGATGGATGGGACGGTAAGTGTTTTGTCCAATTATGTACTCGCATGGGTTTATATCCACAGTGCCCTTATTTGCTGTCTCCATCTAGCTAAACTGGTCAGAGCTCATGGCCAGCACATAAATAGATACCTTAGCATCTGATTTATTTCCTTTTGACCAGGAATCTTAATCTCAGAAGGTAATTATTCTACTGGTGTGCTGAGATTAGCACAGTACTTATGATTCTTATGAGTCATGCATGTTATATATATATATATGAGTATGACTCATTCCTTCGGCACCTTTTCTCATACAGTTAAATGAGATCTGTTTGAAAATCAGATGCATACTTTTCTCTTTAAGACATAATCAGTGTTAACAGGGAAAGGTGAAGAGATACAGAAAATCTGAAGGATTGGATTGTGTCATAACTGTTTTCTTCTTGGGAAAAAATTCTGTAGCTGAAATGTTGTATTCCATTGGTTTATTGAACAACAGGCAGATGCTGCTGTTTGCAGTGGGCTGTAAGAATACGCTAATCGTTGAATCTCTGCCAAAGTGACTTTAACAATATTTCAATTGACATTGCTTATTTTTTTGGCTCGGGCATGTGGTTTCTTCTCTGTCAGTTGTTACATAACCTTCACCAGTGATTGCTTTGTTGTTTCTAGCAGATTAGGATTTATATGGTCAGGCTATTGCCATCAGTTAATGAAAGCTTTAATGCATTTCTAATATACTTTGATTATTACCAATTCACTTTTTTTGTTTTTAATCGAAGAAATTATGTCCCTGACAGAATCTGGCCAGGTCAAAAGCATTTCTCAGCGTCATTTCATGTGCAGAAATTGTCTTCTAGTTTGGTGACAGCTTTCTAATTTTGTTTCTGTATTTATCTCTCAGCTGTTATGCAAGTTAATAAACAGTTTACATCCAAAGGGAAATGAGCCCATTGCAAAGATCTCTGAATCAAAAATGGCTTTCAAGCAGATGGAACAAATTTCTCAGTTCTTAAAAGCTGCTGAAATCTACGGCGTAAGAACAACAGATATTTTCCAGACAGTGGATTTATGGGAAGGTAAAAATAATAAACTGGAAGTCAGCTTGCAGTCTTCATTTTACTTTGCTTTGATGTGTTATAATGGTGCATTTTGTCTAAGGCATATTCTCTAATGTAATTATCTTTTGTTTCTGTTTGCCTTACCTCATTACCATGTTCTTCCGATGGTGCATTATCTCCTCTGAGGGATTTATATTGCCCTGAGGGCATAACGGAGCCTTTCCAAGCTCATGTGTTATCCAACAGCCCATCGTTTTGATAGAAATCCACAGACCTAATAGAACAAACGTTCTGTCTGCTAGTTATTTCCAAGTAAATAGCTTCTAATAGCAAATATGGAAACCCCTTATTTTTCTGTGGATGAGATTTTATTGTAGTTTTCGAATTATAAGCAAAGCTTAAATTAGAGCTATAAAATACATTCCCAGGAGCATATATGCCTCTGTGGAGCTTATGAGGGCTCGTTTATGACTAGCGAGAAGCAAAACTCACTGTTAACACCATGTTGGCTGAGCATCTCTCTAAGGATGCAGTCTTATTAGAGGTCACTATGGCAACAGCAAAAAATTTCAGAGTGCCCCTGAGGTTTTGCAGTAACCCAGGTGAAGGCTATCTCCGTCCCATACTCGGAGTGTTCTGGTTCCTGAAAAGCTGAGTCATTTGCGCATTCGTATGGCTGGTTTTGCCCGCTCCTGTGGCGATGCATCTCTTCCTGGCGCTCTAACCAAATACGCTGTATATCCTGCATCTCCCTGGACAAGGTGGTGCGAGACGCTTTGTGCGAGGGCTCAAAACAAGGACAGCTGTAGGGTACTTGAAAGGGTCAAAAATCTGCTGAGAGCCCATGAAACAGTGGGAAGAGGAAGGCAAGCCGTTGAGAAAGCCGGTTTGTGTAGGAACACACATGGAGCAAAAAAAGTGGGGTCTAATATTCACAGGCTGTTGGGATAGTGGAAGAGATCACTCCTCTGAAGGACAGTTTGGGGAATGAAAGATTGAGAAGCTCTTTGTGAGTGGGTTAGAAGGGAGGGATATACTGACAGCTGGAGTTCCTGGGATCTGTGATGTTCTCAGGATGCCAGATTTGCTTGGCAAAACCTACCTTTGGGCGCAAGGGCAGGATGTTTTTTTCCAGTTCAGTCTTCAGTGTTTCACCCAATCTACCTTTAAATGCTTTAAACGAAGGGATTTTCACTTCCCTGGAGGAACGCCCTCCCCCCCCCCCCCAACCCAGCCAGGCTGTGGGAGAGAAACTTCGTGCACCCCCCAGCCTAGCAGGCTGCTGGAAGAGAAGCTCCATCTATCTTGTAAGGGATGATCATAGCTCATTTTAGCTGCTGTTCTTTGTGGTCTTTTGCATCTCATCATGGCTTCACACCATGCAAATGAAGGTATGGTACATTGATCCTTATGATGAAAAGGACTTGCTTTGAAGACAAAAAGCTCCTAATGATGGTGGCTCTCTCCTCATTTCTCTTCCTTTCGCTCATCACCTTTTCTCAACAGATGTAAGGAAATAAGCTAGTAACTTCCAGAGGAGAGGAAGTCAAAACAGAACTCACAGCCTGGGAGGGAGGCACACAAGGCTTTTCTCCACTGTTATTTTAGGACTTCCCAAAACTAATCTGTGTCTCCTCACTTTCCCACTCCCTTTTCATCCCTCCTGCTGCTGCTCATTTCTGTGCCGAGATGAAACAGCATGTCTCTCCAGCAGTGAGTCACTGCAAGCTTTTTGTGCCTACCCTTAACTCTGACCTCTAGCATCTGTGCTGCTTCGGGGCTGAATCTCCTGAACCTGGATGCATTAGCTGGACAGAGGGGACAGCCTCTTTTTCACTAGTTCATAATTACAGCGCTCCTACACTTCAGGCCATAACCTCTTTAGAAAGAGAGGAGATGGAAGGGAAAGAAAAATACATGTGACTGAAAACCAGCTTTTCTCTGGCGCTAATTGTTTTCTGAGAGCTTTTGCTTTGAAATTCTTAGTAACGATTAATGAAAATGTTGTAGGATGCAATCTGCTGTTGGCTGTTTCAAACTCACAGAGTCCATCTGGTGCGTTTTTCTTCATCTCTGTGACTTCTTGGTCCAGGGGAAATACCACCTCTCTTTTGGTTCTTTCTTACATAAATGTACTGTGCTGAGCAGCTTTCCCTAATCCATGCCCAGGATATTATGTTTGCTGTTTTTTTACAGATACATCCCCGGTATGTTTTTCAAACAGGCAAGAGGCAACTGTACCTTCTGGGTACTTGTTCAGCCTTTGCAAAACAGCATTTCAGGAGTGCTGTGCAGAGCAGTTCTGTATCTTTGGGTCTGAACCTTCCCCTTTCTGGACCTGGAGAAGAAGGCCTTCCAGCTAGGTTTCCCCCAAAGAGACAGGCTTAGCATAAGAAGTGAGCAGAGGGCCCTTCCTCCTTGTACAGGGCAGTGCCAAGATCCATTACGGGGCTGTGCTATTCAGAGCACGCTGCAGAGGACACTGACGGTGCAGAAGAAATGCCGTCGGTGTGGGTCCCTTGCGGCATGATGCGGGGAGGCTGGGGCCGGGGAGGCAGCCCACGTGGCTGTCGATGAGCAAGTACTGGGGCTGAGGGAAGGGCCCTGACCGCAATTTTCTGCAACGCCCGAGTCAAGCGTGGCTTCAGAGGACACACATGATCCCTTCTGTTGGCGGGATGGCGGTCTTAGGTGACTTTCTCGGTGGAGATTTAAAATTTTTCACAGCCCTTTTTTTTGCTGACCGCCTGAGCCCCTTGTATCACAGAATCACAGAATGGCAAGGGTTGGAAGGGACCTCGGGAGATCATCCAGTCCAACCCTCCTGCTAAAGCAGGTTCACCTAGAGCAGGTTGGAGAGGACACCGTCCAGGTGGGTTTTCAATATCTCCAAAGAAGGAGACTCTGCAACCCCCCTGGGCAGCTTGTTCCAGTGTATCCTTTGCTGGAAGAGGTCAAATGTCACAAGACCACAGGGATTTGGGGTCTCCCCTCACCTGCGGCACCCCTCGTATCTATCAAGGAGGCTCTGCAAAGCAGGGCCCAGGCTGTAGCTTTGTTTTCTTGCGTGTTGCTCAGCTCCCACCCGGTCTGTTTTTCCCCTGTGGCGTCTCCCACTCGCCACTGACAAATAAAGCAGAGCCGAGTGCAGAGCATGGGGGGGGGGGACACACACACGCTGCCAGATGGCTCTGCGAGGCTGATCATATTTTGCTATTTTGCTTACCCGCCTTTTGTTTCTTTTTTTTCCTTTTTTTCTATTTTTTTTTTTCCTGCGCTTGCCGTCATTATTCAGCTCATTCATTTTCAAATCCTTTTTTGCATCCCTCTTCATCCCAGTCAGCCACCGCACGCCTCGTTATATGGGGAGGCACCCCAAGGACGCTGTACGGGGCATCTGTTACAGCATATGGTGCATCTGCTGCTCCGGGGAGCTCCTTGCGCGTCTTCCGCGCGCCCCTGCGTATGTGCACGTGGGGGATGTCGGCTCTTCAGCTGCCTTAAGGAAGGACCCCGTCTGATGCAGTTTGTGTTTAAAAAAAAAAAAAAATACAGTAAAACGAGGACTCTGGGTGGCTGACAATTTGTTTTCTGAGCAAATGGTCCCCTGCGGATAGGTTTGCTGTAAACTTTAATAGGCCGTATGACAGCCACGGTTGGAAACTGCTGGGTGTTTTCAGCTTTTGGGTGTCTTCGTCACCTCGGACAGTGTGTTACGCATTTAGGTTTATATGTGCCAAAGCCCCGAACTTCATCTACCTATAGCCAGGGAGATGCATAGCATAAACACAGAATGTGCAATGCTCGCTTCCCTCTACACTCAGCTGGTCTACAGTGATTTTCATTAGTATTGGTCCACCGGAGGTATTTCTGAAATCTGTTCTCATCATCATGTCTCTAGTGTCTCCTGTTTTTATGAATTACTTATTTTCCCATGTGAAGAACTTACAGTCAAAATCAGATCTGTTAACTTAGATAAATTGTTTTAGGAAAGAGAAAGAACTGGAACAGGAAGAAAGGGAAGGGGAGTCATAGAAACACTTACGGAAGGATTTCAGAAGGAGAGAGAGGCAAAAGGCAGGTTTGCAACAACTTACTGCCTCACACAACTGGAAATACATGCTGCAATTCATTTTTGCTAGTTTTCCAAAAGTTACCACGTCTGGATTGGGTAATGAGTTAGAGTCTGTCTGACACTGAAATTTTATGTTCTTTGCCCTTTTTACACCAAGTGAAAAAGTGCAGAGGAAGAACTAAGAAAAAAGGAGTAATCTTAAATTTTTTAAAGTTTCTGTGGCTTTTTTTATTTGTTTTAATTCACTGGAGGCATCAACAAAAGGTGTTGACCAAAAAGGAAAATTGATTTATTATCCTTTTTGGTTTTCACCTCTCTTGAAAACGAGTCTTTTATTTCAAAGGTGTAAGGTACCTTCTTGGAAAGCTGGTGAATTTTCAGCTGGGTGGAAGGTGCGCCTCTAAGCAAGTGGTAGGCAAGTTTACCCTTCTCAATACAGATGGGATAAATTATCCCCTGAGAAGCTTCTCTCTCGCTGTGGTTTATGGAGGGAACCTAAAGAACTAGTGATGACCAGATATGTAACTTTTACTTGGCTAAAGATGAGATGAGCCCTGACTTTTTGCAATGAGGAAGGAACTGAGATAACGTAGGGAGGGAGAAAGTGGAAGAATAGTGGACTGGGTGGCAGGAACTGAAGGCATGAAATTGCAGAGCATTGATTTTTGGCAGCCTGAGAAAGAAAGCCTGTAGGAAGGATCCGGGAGGTGATTTGATGGGTAAACTGGGAAGGACTGATGCGAGTTATCCACACAGGACCTCTCCAGGACTGCCATGAGCTCTGTTAGCACAGGGACTGTCTGGACTCGCCCGGGGTTAAATGGTGGGAACAGTCTTACCAGTTTACAGGTGAAGATACTGAGACACAGCACAATTACTTACCACACTGCTCTCCTTCAGCCACGTTTTGCTGAGTATATTACTGGGTTTTGTACACAGAAGTGATCTCTTCTTAGGAGAAAATTTTGCCAAAAGGATTATCTAGAAGGACTTAAAATAGCATGGGGGAAGGCATTAAAATAGCCAGAGGCCTGGAAACCTGGAAATGTCTGAATTGTTAAGTTTCGCTTTAACACTGTCCCTCGATGACTTTTAATAAGCTCTTGCGTGTCAGTACCTCCATTTCAGCAGTGGTAAAATAGCATTTATAATGCTATTAATGCACTTTTTCAAGGGAGCTGAGGGAGTTGGTTAATACACTGGATAAGTGTTTATCAGTGTGCCAACTCTTTGTTGTGCAAGCATTTCTCATATTAATTTCACTGTTTGGCTTTCTAGGGAAGGACATGGCAGCAGTGCAGAGAACCTTAATGGCTCTAGGCAGTTTGGCAGTCACCAAGGATGACGGCTGCTACAAAGGGGATCCATCCTGGTTTCACAGGTAAAGTCCAAAGCACAGCTGCTCAGAGCTGTCTTCCCCGGGAAGCCGATAATATTGTCTGCCTTTAGGCTTTCAGGAAATTTATCGGGAAAAGAAGGGAAGAATCTCTCCAAAGTTTCCTTGTAATGGAGAGTTTTTTCTCTCTGGAGTCTAGAGGAGGGAAGCAAAGACACAACCAGGCAGCAACATTTTCTACCCTTCACCGGTTCCCAACTTTATCAGCATCGCTGCTAGTCCCACGTCTTAGCATACCTTGTCAACCTAAAGCGCCACCAGGGCTGCTGGGGAGCAGCCCTGTGGGAGCTGAGCCGCGCAGCCTTTTCTCATGTAGCCCCGTCACGCCATCTTATGCGTCCCTCCAGCCCTGGAGCTGGGACAACACTACTGGTACCAGCACTAAGGAGCACATTGCCTGTGGCTCCAGCTCTGTTTTCCTCCCGGAGGCGCCCCTTTCGGACGAGGCTGTTACAGGCTGTGTTGGTGTGGATGTGTGTGTGCACGCATGGGGAGGACCCTACTGGGTGTTGGCTTGTGGTGGTGCACAGAGGGAGGGATGCAGCATTCTGCTCCAGGCACCTTCGTAGCATCTCCATCTTGCTGCACAAGGGGCCCATGCCAGTTTCTGAAGAAGAGACATAATTTTCTTGTCCATTGACATTATCCCTGACTCTTATTCTCTGGAAGGAGTGTAATGATACTTGGGAAATTCGGCCGCTGGTTTTCATGGCATTCATCTATTTAGCAGCTTCAGCTAATCCTCTATATCCGTTTACCAAGAAAAGGGAACAAAAATAGCAGCAGCCATGCAGATATGTGTGTCCTAGGGGTAGCTGGCAGGAAAAGTGGGCTTTTTGCCTCACATCAGATAACAGACCGAACGACTAATGAAGACAAGGCTGTCGTGGATGTCTGCAAACCCCCATGGAGTGACCCTGTTACCGAACAAAGAGAAAGCATGAAGCCTCTTTCCAGTTTTCATCAAACAAAAAATGATTTAATTTCCTGGTCATCTTTTTTCTTGAGGAGTACCACTTATCTGTGAAGAATTCGCTGTCTTGGCAAAGCCATTTGTTTGCTCTAAAACTCCATTTGTTTTGGCTAGGGAAGCTGAGAAACGGGGACAGGAAGAAAAGGAAATCCTCCTGCCATTAGCCCTCCTGCCCCACAGGCATATTATTGACATGAGATTCTGCCATTCAAGAGTATTTCTTGTGCCGAAATGTCTGAGGCGTGTTAGCAAAAAGAGTGCTGCCTGCTTGTCTTTGGTTTCCTTGAATTCTCTGCTGTCTAGGTGAGGCTCAGCAAAAGCAAAGCAAACTTCACTTGGTTTGTCTTAAACCTTGAGCTGGTTTAACCGAGGTTAAGGGAGACCTGAATTTTAGGTGAGTGCAAACTCCTATGCTTTCTTCATACAAAATTAGTTTAAATTAACTTAATACAGTCCACAAAGAGATTTGTATTTATTGAATATAATTGGGTTTAAAATTCAAATCCAATTACAAGCTTTAATATAAACCAGACATGAAATCACTATGACCCAGACAGGCTTATTTGTTTTATGTAACTAAAACAAAGTCCTACATGGAAAAATTAATTTTCATCTGGACTCTTAATTGTGGGTGGGAATAGTTTTCATTGGCATAAATGAAGATGTGATCACCTCCCTTCTCCCCTGGCTGTCTGTCCTGCCCGTACTGCTTGGGTAACCAATCCATATCTATTTCAGCCCCTGAAATACCATTTAATAGCCACTGCCTTGAGGAATACCAATGTTATTTCTACAAGGAAATAACATATGGCAGATTCAGGATCTGTTTTCTGAGTAGCTTACCCATCCGTTCAGGCAGATCAAGCCCCCTCACTTCCACCCAGCGTTAGTCATGAGTCAGGGCTTTCAGGCTGATTCTTAATCGCCTTTACTTAAATTGAAAGAAGTCAAGATTAAATGGAATAAGAGTATCCGTGCAGGGATCTACAGTGATTAAGATACTCCCACACTTGAGCTAAGCCGTTTAACTTTCCATTGCCAGTGTCTCGCGTAGCCAGCCCCACCAGGCCTGATGCCCCCTTCCTTGCGTGCCCTAGCGAGGTGTTCGTGGAGCCGTGGCTGTTTGTTATCTTCTGGTCTGGCAACCACAAGCACCGGTGCAAAGCTGGCACAAAAAGTTAACGGATCCGGTGGGCTCAGTTTGCCATAAGGGTGATGCCGGGTGATGGCAGAGAGGCCAAACAGAACTTGACATAGTGTGGGACGCTGAGGGGAATAGATTTGCCCTCACCTCTTTTTCTACAGTCTCAGTTAAGGCTATTTACACCAACCTAAAAGCAAAACATAAGTACATGTTGTTATCTGTAAGACCATCGTATACAAAAAGCGGTGCTTATGATGCTAAAAATAACACTATATGATCCACACTGTATGTGTAACCAACTTTTATTAGCATATCCAGGCTTCCCTTTAGTCTCTCTTTTTATTTTTTCATTGCAGTTCTTAGGGTTTTTTTTCCCGTTCAGAGTTACTTTTCAACTTTCTCTGGAATTATTCCACAACACAGCTGAAAATCCTAGGGGGAAAGAGGGGGGGGGTGGTGGAAAAGAATGTGTTCCTGGGATTTTAATTAAAATAAAGGCAGACACAGTGAACCTGAGACTCAATTAGGTAATAGGAGTAGTTCTAAAAACATCCTCTCGTGGAGATCCTGGCAGTAGGTCGGTGCCCATGTAAGTACTCTGGAAAAGAAATTAAGCAGCAGTCAGGGGGGGTTGCTTTCTGAGGCGCCCGCAGTTCTGCATGCCTCCCCCCAAACCAGCATGCTTTCTGGCGAGAGCTGTGGGGCCCGAGAGCCTGTGATGGCTTCTATAAGCCCTGTACAGTAACATCGGAGACCCATTCTGAAAAATGACAGGTCGGTACTGGTTTCCTCTGGATCCTTCTCACCTTTTTGCTTTGCTGGGCTCTTTCATGCTGACATGGGTTCTCCTCCCACGATGTCCTGAACACCCTAGCTTAGCAAAGAAGTTAAGTGTGTTTTTGGACTCAAGCCAGGGTGCTCAGCATGGTACAGGATCAGACCCTCACCGAGAGGGTCGTGTTGATGTTTTTTAATCGCAGCAGGCACCTAGTCTAGCATTCTCATCTAGTGGTGGGGTGGGGAGAAACGAGGAATTGTAACAAATAGCCTGATCCCGGGACAGACAGACACAGCAGGGAGAAAGAGAGTGTACCTGGGTGGGAGGTAGAGTCTGGTAGGTTGGAAGCCTCCCTCAGCCTGGGGCTCTGCGGATTCATACTGCTTATTTGGCAGCAACAGACTGATCCTTCTCCCTGGTAAATGACTTGTTTTCCCCATTTTGTATAAAAGAAAGATTAATCCAAGGTGAATGTGTCTTGCAAGGCAGCAGACTACAGACTTTTGTGCTTCTTCTTGGCAGCCACTTTTGCCCCCAGTGCTATTTTCAGGGAAAAGAGGCTCCTTTTAAACACCAACAAAGGTTGATTGATCCAAAGGGCTTTTGAGATGAGGGACACCGAACAAAAGTGGTCAGTATGTTTTGACAGAAGATAAAGGACTGCCATACAGTTAAGACACAGGTGCAAAGGGCAAAGTCTATTGCTTAGAGGAGAGAGATCTGGAAATGGCAACAGGGCCATTGTTCTGTCCTGTGGGCAACCATCAGCCGCTCTGCGAAAATGAGCAAGTCGCTTCTCTGTCCCGTTGTTTCTCCGGGTACATTCAGCTCTTACTCCACTGAGTTAAATGATATCAATTTGTACTGTTGCTCTTGAAGGGTATCTACTTGTATGAGAGCACAGGTAAGTGTCTCATTGATCAGATCCCGCGCACTACAGCTTTTAAGGGCTGTAGGGCTTCACACAAATTAATCCTACCATGAGTGTTATATACAGCACTACGTAAATATTTTACCTGTCACAGCTGCTGGGGGAGTCCCTTGAGGTTCTTGAATAAGTGCTACAGTGGAAGTCTGAAGCGTTGGAGGTTTGACCAGAGCATTACTTCTAACTGCAGGAAAGCAATTAGCCCAGCCAGCATTGTCCAGCCCATGGGATGGTGCAGATGAAATATTGCATTGCAGGGGGAACATCTGTTACCATGAGCCAATTTCAGATTGCTTTTCATGATCCCCACTCTGGGCATACACACAATGACGGTATGTCTGTATGTTGCTTTTTTTTGTGTGTGTGTGTATCTGGACAGGAAAGCACAGCAGAATCGACGAGGATTTTCAGAAGAGCAGCTTCGTCAGGGACAGAACGTAATAGGCCTTCAGATGGGCAGCAACAAAGGAGCATCACAGTCGGGTATGACAGGCTATGGGATGCCAAGGCAGATTATCTAAAAGCATCTCTGTCTGTAGAGAAAACACTCCTTCTGCAGAAGCATCTCTGTCTGTAGAGAAAACACTCCTTCTGCGGCATGGTCTGGTTTAAAAAAAAAACAAAAAAAAAAGCTCATTAGTTCCCTTTCTGCCTGTTTTTTAATAGTTAGTGCTCTCTGAGATTTGGGGTATTTTTGGTTTGGTTTGTTTTATTTGCAGCTGCAAGAGTCCATCTAGGCACTTGGGTTTTCGTGGTGGTGTGTGTCAGTACACAGCACGTGCGCACTGCTGCCTCCTACTTTTCACTTCTGAACTATGCAAAGACAATTATTCTGTATTAATTTATTTGCAAAATGTTACCTTCCATATTTGTCTCACACCGCACTTGTATTTCAACCGGTAACCTCGTTCTTCAATTCAGTGATGGTATTGTTTGACCTAAGAATAAAAACAAATTAAAGACACCTCTTAGACTCATTATTTAAAGGAGGTAAAAACAATTAAAACCAAGAAACATATGGTACAGTGCTGAAGAGTGAAGTGCTCTGAATGGTTGAGCTGTCTCATCTCTAACCCAGAGCCCTCTCTGAGTGACTGCTTGCTATAGTGTTTATAGTCTGCATTACATATTCAATTTAGTGTTTTTCTAAAGGCACACCCAATGTATTTTGCTAAAAAGAAGAGAAGATATATTATCCATTGAGTCTGATTCATGTAGTTCCACCCCATTTAGCTCAGATTTCCCTTGACCTAGTGTGCTGGGTTGGCTGCAGCTGGCAAACTGGCGGTCCGAGATAAAATCGGTTTAATAGGGAAAGCCAAAGCTGTGTGTGAAAACAAAGCAAAATAAGGAATTAATTCTCACTGCTTCCCCGTGGCAGGCAGAGGTTTAGCTGCTTCCTGGAAAGCAGGGCCTCGGCATGCATGATGGTTACTTGGTACCAGAGACAAGCCCCCCCCTGCCCCTTCCTCCTCCTTTTCCCTGAGCTTTTGTTGCTGACCATGATGTCCTATGTATGGAATAGCCCTTGGGCCCACTGGGGCCAGCTGTCCCAGTTGTGTCCCCTCCCAGCTTCTTGCCCACCCCCATCTGTGGGGGAGGAATGAGAAAGGGAGAAGACCTTGACCCTGCTGTGCAGGTGCTGTTTAGCAATAGCCACCCCGCTGGTCTGTTATCAACACCAGTCACAAATCCAAAGCACAGCACCCTACAGGCTGCTGGGGGGAGGGCTAACTCCATCCCAGCCAGACTCAGTACACCCAGCAGCGGGTGAGTCTCCAAACCCAGTGAGTCTCCAGTTCTTCACCGGGAAAGGACAATCTGTCAGGCAGAAGTGAGAACAGGTTTACAACAGTTGCTACTATATCAAACAAAATGCAAACCAAGGTGTGTTTTAAATGCAAAGGAAGAAATAGAAGAAAAGTGATGGAACGCTTCTGACCTGAAAAACACTCACCCTTCACATTCACCTGATCTCCTGTGATGGCCTGTGAATGTGGCTGGTGGCTCGTTCTGGGACAGTTTGCTGGAGAGTCAATAGGAGAACTTGCTGCCGTAGTCACCTGGCCGCAGCGGCTTACCAGAGCAGGTTGACCTCATGGCTGTGTGGCCCATCGTACGTGTGGGGGATGCACGCTATTTTCTCTGCAGGGGTTTTTTTTCTGTTAACTGTCTCTGCCGGCTTCACTCTCAAAGCCCAGTCGCTGCTTCTCCACAGGCAAGTGGAAAGGGAAACATGATAATTGAACTCTCTGGGCTTTTTTTTTTTTTTTTTTTTTAAATTCATGACAGACTTCCATGAAGGCCTGAAAAAGTACTTTCTGGGCAGGTAACAAATGAAGGGTAATCTGTTCTGACAGCTGCCTGAGTGCCTACATACATAGGTAGGGATGACTTCTCTCTGGGTTTGAACCTAGTGACGCATGGTGGCAGCTAGTTGTCCAGGAAGTAGCCCTGGAGCCAGTGGCACACAGGTTGATGTAGCTTCAGAAGTTTCTACCACTGAGTAAACTGAAGGGACGGGTCCCCCAGCTCAGATGAAGCTCTATCCTCCCTGTCAGGAGACGGGTGGGAATAACACCCCCCTGCTTCAGCCAAGCTTTGCTGAAGCACTGTGGAGCCCAGCAAGCGAGAAGTGATGTCAAGGTCATGTTTTGTGGTTGGGGCCAAGGGGATCCATAGCAGCTGCCACTGAAAAGGTCCTGCCCCGCCTTGCGCCTCCTCTTATACCTGCCAGGGCATCTTGGCTCCTCCACTGTGCTCTTGTCAAGTGCTTTTTTGTGTTTACTACCTGTTCAGGGCAATTTTTCTGTTATTTAGGTGAATCAGCTCAGCAGAGGATGAGATGACCGCCCCAGGTGGAGCACCTGGGGTAGGAGCTCACCTTTCAGCTGTGGTAGGGCATTAGCTCAGTGCAAATGGTAACACATAAATTCCCCCTTGATAATACATTAGATGTAACATGAAGAGAACAGCAGTTCTTAATAAAAGCAAATAAGCTGATTAAAACCTGGGCTGCTGGCAAGACAAATGATGGCTGCCAGAAATTTCACCTCTGTGAATGTGAACAGCAACCATCTTCCCCCAATTGAAACTGGAAGGTCACAGCCACAGCAGACAAAGCAGCCGGATGAGAGGAGCTGGAAGAACCTCCTAGCAGGTAAGAGTCTGGTGGCTCGCAGCCTGACCCCTCTGCCCCACACCACCTATATGGGGGACACAGCCTGCAGGAGCCAGACCTGAGCTTGGTGACCTGGGTCCCCCCACTCTGTTTGGCTGCAGAATTGCCATTCTGTATGTCTGGAAACACCATTTTTAAGTACCACGTACCAACTGCATTCCCAGGGTACGTTACTCATTTTCTGTATCCCTGATGCTACCAGCCCTCCTACTCTGTCAAATTTTCTCCCTGCCCTTACAGCCAGCAGAGGGGAGGGACCCGGGCAAATTCAGCTCCCAGATGTTAATCAGCACAGCTGACTGAGAAGCAGGCAGATACACTGGTGGGAGCATCGGTCCATCTAGCCCGGTGTTCTGCCTCTGTCAGTGGCAACAGAAGAGGCTACTTGAAGAGAGCACCCGAGCCCAGCCGCTCTCTGCAATCCCTGCCCTTCCTTCTCCAACAGTGTTGGAGACTGTTGCGGTGGGGTACATCCCAGCAGAAGAAAGACCATGCCACAGTTAAATGTTCTTTCATCAAAGCTACGTTCCCTGATTAAATATGATTTCATTGGTTTTGGCATTCTAATGGCCTCATTGAAGTTATAGAAAACATTGTGTGCTTGCACAGAAAAAAAAAAACCAAACCAAACACATGGTAATTTGTTAAACCATAGTAGCAACAACAGTTAAGTGCTCCAGGAAAGAAAATCTATACCCTGTGACTTCAAGACACAGGACCTTGTTAGTGTGGGAACAACAGCAAAAAAGACTGATTCTCCAGGATCTTATTTTTGGTACACACACACCCCCCCCCCAAGCCCACAACACATACTTTCATTACCTGAACCCATCAAACTAATCTAGCTGTTCATGTCTGGCAGTAGATGCTGCAAAATCTGCTTTATTCTGTGGGGTAACCTTATCCTTCTGTATTCCCATATGATGGATAAAGAAATATTAATGTCATTATTAATTAAATATTAACACACTTTGGTCTACTAATGCTCTTCTAGGAAAACATCCTTACTGCTAAGTTTACAAACATCTTAAGCTAAGAAGTAAATTAGTATAGGACAAAGCTAGTTTAGTAGCCAAGTTAGCAGGAAACATTATCGCTTTTCTTATATTAACAAGAAACCATTCTAAGGTTGCTTCTACTGCATCAAAAACCACTTATGCAGGTCTCCCAGAAGCCTAATTAATTTCTATGACAACCTTCTGCATTGTTACTACTAAAAGCCTTGATACTCCTTAGAATAGAGACATACAGGAGCTTGGAACAGGCACTGAAGGGTACGCTGGGAGCGAGTGCTTGGGAGGGGGGTGCCTGTGCTTCCTCTCCCAGCTGCTGGGCTCTCTAACGCTTAGGGGAGGGTTCCCTCCCCAGATGCTGAAGAACATCCCAGTTAAGGCTGTGGACTCAGTTTGACATCAAGTATGAGCTAAGGTGAGACCCCCCCCACACGCTGCCTGTACCCTACAGCCTTGGCTGTAACTTGGTCAGCTATCCCAGCTTAAAAGCAAAATAAAATGTTTTTGTGAAAAAGTGCTTTAAATATGCACACACACCCCACCCCCAGCTGTACCAGGGAAAGCCCTGTCATAGCAGGCTGGACCAGAAACACCTTAAACTTTGCTGCCCTCATGCTTCAGTTTGCCATACCTGTGGAAATGTAAATGAAGTTTATCTGCCTTCCTGAAAGTTTTGCAACCACAACCTCATTATGGACAAAGTAACTTCTTTTCAAGATGAAGGTGGCATCTAATGGCCTCCTGAAAGGACGCTGTATAGGTATGTGAGTGAGGAAGAACCACATACATGAGCGTGGAATCCAAGTTTTCCCCGTTTATAAGGAGAGCAGAAAGAAAATACAACGAACAGAAAGTCGATATTCAGCCAGTTCAGTTAAGCTGGAGCTTGAGGACTGTTAGGCTAACGTAACATGATATGTTTTAAATAAAACCTGATGAGGGTGAACGGCGTGAAGTGGCTTCGCTCTTCACTAAATTTGTCCGTAGCATCCCTTTGCAACACGCCGCTGCTAAAACAGCATCCCTAACTAGGTGTCTCCTAACTAGAAATAAGCTTTAAATATCTTGAGAAGGGAAGCGAGTGCCTTTCGACGAAAGAAATTCAGCCACCGACTCTAAGCCCCTTCTGCGACCGCCATGGTAGTGCCTGAGCTGGGGAGTGAGGAGAAAAGAAACTTCTTCCCACCTCAGACTCCAAAACAAAACCACCACAGTTCTGTGACTAAGCTCAAGCAATAGAAAATCATGAGGTAAAATGGGAGGGGGGTGTGTGTGTGTGAAAAAAAGATACTAACTATTACTACAGGGGGAAAATCACAGCCTTGGATGGAAGGAAATTTTTCTGCTCTCATCTCGCGGTGTTCATGTGACAGCACAGTGCACGGCGCTGTGACATTCAAGTAATGTGATAATGCCATTTCTCAGATGCAGAAATACGTTTGTCTGTAGTCCTATTGGATTTATAGAGGAAATTAGAGAGGTGACCTTTCTCCCTAATGAAGTTTCTGTTAAATGGCTCACTTCAGTAGAAATGTTACTCCGTTATTGGGCAGGAGTAAATCCTGTGCTCCAGTGAGTCAGTGCTCCGCAGGCGGCGCGGCAGGTTTAATGCTTATGCCTGGGTTCAGAAGTGATGTCCAGAAATGCAGGAGTGGGCTCTGCTCTGCCCCGGTCTGAGGATCTGCAGGGCCAGGCTCTCCTGGGGAGGGGAGAGGCAGCGCCAGAGGGAGGGAGCAGGCCCCCCCAGGCACACAGCTTGCAGAGGCTCAAAGCAGCACGATGTGTCTGAGACAGTCCGACGACTGCTGGGTATTTCCAAACTGGATTTTAAGAAAGGGTATGCATTGTCATCTTGTCAGTAAGGATATGAGGTGGATGAAAGCTTTTGTGTTTGCACAAAAATCAGTTGAATGCTCTGTTTCTCTCATTTCTTGTTAAAAGAGAAGGACAAAACCAAGCAGGGCTTGTTTTTAGGAGCAGGTTTTGCATCAGTGTCATTACGTGTCAACGCTTCATTCTAAGTTTCTTTGTATTAGCTCCCACACGTAACTTAAATGGAAGGGTAGCTCTGCTGCTTCCAGCTCCTGCCAACATGCAGCCCAAGAGATGTTGTTTTGACCAGGTTCTTAAAGATGCTGGGGGTGCCTCCATCCATGGATGTGCCTTAACACCCCCAGAGCTGCTGAGCACCTGACCTGGTCTTTGGGGGTCTGGCCCTTGGTAAAAGGGAGACAAAACTGCTCCCACACCTTGCAGGAAAGCAGTTGCGTAAATGCAGCTCTGGCTTTAAAGCACTGGGATACCATGGCAACATTGGTTTTCCAAGTGAATAGAAAAAGCTTTTGACACAAGGTGGAAAAAAATCAATGCTTCCGGTAGAGTTCGGAAGGCCTAGGTGGGATATCAAGGGAATCTGTGCATCTGTGTTGTGGTTTAACCCGGCTGGCAACTAAGCACCACGCAGCCGCTCGCTCACTCCCCCTCCCTCAGTGGGATGGGGGAGAGAATCGGGAAGAAAAAAAAGGTTAGAGCCGAGGGCTGAGATAGAGACCATTTAATAAGAGAAAAAAATAATAGTAATAATGAGAATGGTAAGAGAATATACAGAATCTACAAAACAAGGGATGCAATTGCTCACCACCCACTGACCGACGCCCAGCCCGTCCCGAGCTGCGATCACTCCCCGAGCCACCATCCGACCGCCTAACTGCCCCCGAGCATGACGTTCTAGGGTAGGGAATAGCTCTTGGGTCAGCTTGGGTTAGCTGTCCCAGCTGTGCTCCCTCCCAGCTCCTTATGCACCTGGGCGAGCAGGAGAAGCTCCAAAAGTCATAGCATCATAGAATCATAGAATCACTTTGGTTGGATCCTCCCCCTGCCAGCCTCCAAAGACACCTTTCCCCCTGATCTGCCACAGCAGTTCAGATGAACCAAGTGTTGTGCCAGAGTTGTGGCAGTGGTGTTAAATCAAAGCAGCATTTCATGGATTCCCCCTACCTCAGAAGGGTATTTGGGAACATGGTTAACTCTTGGACTTGGTAATCTTACGGGTCTTTTCCAACCTAAATGATTTGATGAAGATGGGCTACAGCTGGGTCCCCACACACAAGCAGCAGCTGGAGAAGGTTTTACTACTGAAAAGCAAGAGTTTGAGCTGTAGCCAGGTGGATTTGGTTGCTAGATTGCATGAAGGAACTGCAGAGAAAGGTTTAGGCCTTGCCTGAGGGAAGATAAGGTGAGGTAAATAAAACTCTGGCTCATGTGCATATGTCGGAGTGCACTGTGCTTTCCTGCTGTGGGAGCTTTTGCTCTGAGGCAGTGTCCCTGAAGTGGCTCAGCGCTGGCGGGGGCTGCTGGGAATGTAGCACAGCAGCTATTAATCCTTCTCGGCTCTTTGCTGTTAAACGTGTTTTATTGCTGGATGTTGATGGAGCTGTTATTAACCAGGGGCAGCATGGCCCCAGCTGAAAGTGAGCTGTGTAGGAGTGGGGCTGTACAAAGGCATCTCCTTCCCAAGCACAGGCGGCCCCTGTGGGAGCTGCTGGGGGCAGGGGAGCGCCCGCTCTGCCTGGGGAAGGGTGGGCGCCGAGACAA
>NW_009260608.1:728545-732815 GCF_000687185.1 Egretta garzetta
AACCAAGCAGGGCTTGTTTTTAGGAGCAGGTTTTGCATCAGTGTCATTACGTGTCAACGCTTCATTCTAAGTTTCTTTGTATTAGCTCCCACACGTAACTTAAATGGAAGGGTAGCTCTGCTGCTTCCAGCTCCTGCCAACATGCAGCCCAAGAGATGTTGTTTTGACCAGGTTCTTAAAGATGCTGGGGGTGCCTCCATCCATGGATGTGCCTTAACACCCCCAGAGCTGCTGAGCACCTGACCTGGTCTTTGGGGGTCTGGCCCTTGGTAAAAGGGAGACAAAACTGCTCCCACACCTTGCAGGAAAGCAGTTGCGTAAATGCAGCTCTGGCTTTAAAGCACTGGGATACCATGGCAACATTGGTTTTCCAAGTGAATAGAAAAAGCTTTTGACACAAGGTGGAAAAAAATCAATGCTTCCGGTAGAGTTCGGAAGGCCTAGGTGGGATATCAAGGGAATCTGTGCATCTGTGTTGTGGTTTAACCCGGCTGGCAACTAAGCACCACGCAGCCGCTCGCTCACTCCCCCTCCCTCAGTGGGATGGGGGAGAGAATCGGGAAGAAAAAAAAGGTTAGAGCCGAGGGCTGAGATAGAGACCATTTAATAAGAGAAAAAAATAATAGTAATAATGAGAATGGTAAGAGAATATACAGAATCTACAAAACAAGGGATGCAATTGCTCACCACCCACCGACTGATGCCCAGCCCGTCCCGAGCTGCGATCACTCCCCGAGCCACCATCCGACCGCCTAACTGCCCCCGAGCATGACGTTCTAGGGTAGGGAATAGCTCTTGGGTCAGTTTGGGTTAGCTGTCCTAGCTGTGCTCCCTCCCACTCCTTATGCACATGGGCGAGCAGGAGAAGCTCCAAAAGTCCTTGAGTAGCCTCAGCACTACTTGGCACCACCTGAAAGCATCTGTGTGTTCTCAACATTCTTCTAGTACTAAATCCAAAAGAGAGCACTACGCTAGCTACTAGGAAGAAAATTAACTCTATCCTAGCTGAAACCAGGACAATCTGTCAGGAGCAACCACCATCTCCTGGCATCCTCCAAAGACACCTTTTCCCCTGATCTGCCACAGCAGTTCAGATGAACCAAGTGTTGTGCCAGAGTTGTGGCAGTGGTGTTAAATCAAAGCAGCATTTCATGGATTCCCCCTACCTCAGAAGGGTATTTGGGAACATGGTTAACTCTTGGACTTGGTAATCTTACGGGTCTTTTCCAACCTAAATGATTTGATGAAGATGGGCTACAGCTGGGTCCCCACACACAAGCAGCAGCTGGAGAAGGTTTTACTACTGAAAAGCAAGAGTTTGAGCTGTAGCCAGGTGGATTTGGTTGCTAGATTGCATGAAGGAACTGCAGAGAAAGGTTTAGGCCTTGCCTGAGGGAAGATAAGGTGAGGTAAATAAAACTCTGGCTCATGTGCATATGTCGGAGTGCACTGTGCTTTCCTGCTGTGGGAGCTTTTGCTCTGAGGCAGTGTCCCTGAAGTGGCTCAGCGCTGGCGGGGGCTGCTGGGAATGTAGCACAGCAGCTATTAATCCTTCTCGGCTCTTTGCTGTTAAACGTGTTTTATTGCTGGATGTTGATGGAGCTGTTATTAACCAGGGGCAGCATGGCCCCAGCTGAAAGCGAGCTGTGTAGGAGTGGGGCTGTACGAAGGCATCTCCTTCCCGAGCACAGGCGGCCCCTGTGGGAGCTACTGGGGGCAGGGGAGAGCCAGCTCTGCTTGGGAATGAGCTGTGTAGGAGTGGGGCTGTACAAAGGCATCTCCTTCCCAAGCACAGGCGGCCCCTGTGGGAGCTGCTGGGGGCAGGGGAGAGCCAGCTCTGCTTGGGAAAGGCTGGCAGCGAAGACATGCTGACTGCTGCCATGAAGGCTGATGTAGTGAGTTCAAAGGAGCAGACCACAGTTCCTGAGCCCTGGGAATTATTTTTTTCAAATTCCTGTGTGTTCATGAGCCTTGAGTCATTCACTTCTTTTTTTTTTGTTTTTTTTTTGGTTTTTTTTTTTTAATGTGAGTTGAGTTCTCTACCATTGGTATCGGAGAGCTGCTCTTGGTGTCATTAAAAAGCATTTGTGCTTGGGTCTCAAAAAAAGGCCCACTGAAATCCTAGTGTGTGTTTTGTAAGGGACTCACTCAGCCCTGGAAGTCTTGCTTAAAACCAAAAGTTTGTTTTCCTGCTGTGAAATGTTTAATTATGTGAATCCTTCCCCCAGAAGCATTACCGTAATCTGAGCTGTTTATAAAGGTACCAAATACAATGGCTGGAACAGATATGATTTTTTTTTGTGAGTGTGTCTGTCAATAAGTCAAGCTATTGCTGTAACCTTTCAAGAGATAACACAAAGAGAAGTGTTATGTGAAGGTGATGGCTGTGGTAGGTTTCTCTGTTTTCTGGATGCGAAACACCTGTAACCAGTTGAGTCCAAGTAGGCAGGAAAAAGAGGTAGTGCATTTGCAGTAATTGGCTATTTTCCTTTTTTTCCGATTACTTCTCTCTTTTTCTCTTTCTTTTTATGTACTTTGTGTAGGATAAGGATCAAAAGGAAGATTATTGTTTACAGCCAGATTCATCAGTCTCTGTATTCCGTAAAATGAATCCATGAATGATTAAACAGTTTTTGTGCTGTTTGTTTTTTAAGTGGGAGTTGTGAAATAAAAGCAAGCCATAGTACTGCAGCGTCACTGACGCAGGCTGCGTGAGTGAACCTCACTTGGGCAGAATATCTTCTGTATTTAAAATGTCTGTCTCCATGTAATATGATGAGTCCCTTAAGAACTCCTTTCCGCAGTTACTCTGCGAATTGCGCTCCCACTGGAGTCAAGTACATCTAGGCAAATTGGATTCTTAGCTAGAGATAAATGGGCCCAGGGAGCACTTAACTGAAGGAGCGATGATGCTCGTGCTCTTCAGCTGAGGATGAACGCTGCCGCCTCTTACAAAAGCAGGAGGTATGGAGGAAGGAGGTTTCGGTTCTGAACGCTCTCTGCTTTCTTTAAGAGGCTGTGTACCAGCTACAACAGGATGAATCATAAACCTTAGCATTCACCTAGAATGAATCTTCAGTTCTGAAGACAATGGATTTCAGAAAATGTTACCTTCTTCATAATAATTTTGAAATAAGAGAAGCGATTTAGCTTTTTGTTTAGGACTATCTTCTTAAAATGACATTGTTAGTCTAATCTGTACCATAGGTATAACCAGCATGGTTAGGGCCAGCTGAGAACAGTTAGCGTGCTTTAAACTTCAAAACTTTTCCTTGCAGTGATAGTTTTAGAGTATCAGTATTGGAAAATGGAGGATGGAAACAGCTGGACTTCTTTGTTGGCTTGCAACGCCATGCTGGTGAGATGTGAGCCCCACACAGAGCTCTGCATGGTCAGCAAAGGACTGCAAGGGATTGAACTGCAGTGGTCACGACTGGCATAAGCAGGGTTGATGCATGCAATGCCCCGTAATGGGCAGAGAAAACAAAGTTGTTTGGTTTTTTTATTCCTGGGCTCCGTATTTAAACCCCAAAAGAGGGATGGGGTGGAAAATACGGTTTGATAGAAAAGAAAAACTAAAAGCAAAGACTTCCTGCCTGCTACTGATTTGCCCGTTTTATACATGTGGTACGTCCATAGGAAAAAATACAAAATAGAAAGTAAATGAATTAGAAGTATAGCTAGAGGAACATCATGAAATAAAGGGAAACATGGACAGAATAAAAGGGGTTTTCAGAAGAAAAAAGACTAGAGTGGAAGGGAGCCCTTGGAGGGGGAACCAGCTGCTCAGTAGGAGGATCCCCCTCATTTTGAAGGGAAGGAGATGAATGACCTCTACAAATGGAAATGTAAACCAGTCAGACTTATATGTCATCAATACCACTCCTCTGTCACCACAGGTCACCAAGGGTCTTGAATTTTAGTTGTGCCTTTGGTCAATGTTTGTATATTCTCAGTTAATATTGCTAATTTAAAGCCTATATATAGCAAGCGAAGGCGCTGGGAACGAGGGAGGGCGGATCTTTATTCGCATTAGTGGGAAGTTGTTCATAGCAGAGACGGGTAATGTACATTGCTTAAAGAGAACTGGCATTTGTTTGTTTACTTGGCTGTCTAAAACTAAGACTGAATGCACAGCAAAGCACATGTGCTCTCTCCAGACCCCCACCTCCGCGCAGGCAAAGCTGCTAAGCTGCTGCGCTGGGATAATCTGTTCCCGTGTCTGGCAGGAGCTACTGACCTGAAGAAACAAAAGACAGCGATCCTGCTG
>NW_009260608.1:732835-789071 GCF_000687185.1 Egretta garzetta
TTTTTTTTTTTTTATTCTGAGATGGATGAGTGTCTATCCATCAAAAGGAAACCAGGACCTCCAAAAGAACAGGATTTTTTTCTTTTTTTAAACTGTTTTGCTCCTTGGAGTGAGGAAAATTAACTCCAAAAATAGCTCTTTATAGAACATTACTTATGAGGTGGGTGCTTGTAACTACACTTTGTCCTTTGAGATAAAGGCTGTGGCTATTGCCATTTGCTTGGCGTTTTACAGAATGAATCATGTTTCCTCCCTTGCGATTCATTACAAATGCAAAGCACTTCTGAGACTTATTGTGGTGGCTGGGAGTCCTTTAGAATCCTCAGGAGAAGGGCTGCACTGAAAATGCAATGTATTATGAAGACTCATCGAAAAATGCAATTTCTATAACCAATTTAAACCACAGGAGTCATATTGTACTTACAGTTCCCCTGCTCATTCCCCCCCCTCCCTCAAGAAGCATCTCAGATGATCCTAAATTAGCTCTCCCCTCCTTTCGACTTAGCAAAACACCCTGAGGAATCCATCTCACTTGTTAAAATAAATCCACTACAAGTCTGGGCAGGCAAAAGGTAGGAAGATGAGCAGCCAACATGGAAGTGGATACAGGGAGCTCTCTGTGCCTGAAGGTCAAGGCACACAGATGTTCAGCTCTGCTCCATTACATGGAGGAAGTGCAGAGTCTTGGCAGGTTCCGACATTACTGTACACAAAGGATTTAGTGCGGGGATCTTATCCCATGCTTTCCAGACAACAAAGGATACTGAAATTTCACTACAGAAGGCAAGCGGAGCTTATGTGAGCAGCCATCTTTAGTAGGCACTGTACTTGTACATGTGTGATCAGCTTCTCTTTGCTGTGGTAGCCTCCTCATCCTCAGGTACTGATCCTTAAACAAGTCTCAGGTGGCTCCCCCAGTTTGTCAAATTGCTGATCAGACTGATTTCCCCAGTGGTCTCAATTAGCTTCATTTTATCTTTTGTGAGGTGATTGGCCCCAACATTGGGAGAGTTGAACCTGCTTGAAAGAATATGGAGTGGGGCCTGCTTGAGGAAAAATGCAGTATTTAAATCCCAGATAAAGCTTTTGTCCACAGAGCTGGCTCAAGTGGTGTTGCTGTGAGAGGTCGCCTGATGGAGCTGGATAACATGATGGTGCTGGAGGAAGGTTCGCAAGCTCTTTGAATTGAGGCTGTATGGAGACCAAGGGCTGGAAAGGGTGCTTCTCTCTCCTGAACTTCCACACATCAGACACAAAAGGTAAAATCAAACCAAAAACCCCTCAGCTGTAGTTCAAACTATGGTAACATTTTTTTTTTTTTAGCCAGGGCCTTGCAATGACATTGTAAATGGAGTGGATGGGGCTGTAGCTCTCTCCTGTTAATAGCTCTTCACTTCTTGCAATTTCACCAGGTGGCAGTGAATGTGTAAGGACGCTGCCATGCGCACAACACAACGTTATCCAACCCTTTGAAGTCCTGCTGTGCTAACCGTCATACAAACAGCAAACTCTCTAATGCAGAAACTAGAAGCGGGCAGGAGAAATGAAGGCTGCTTATGCAGATCACAGTAACAAGTTTTATATTTAGATTTTCATTTTTGCTTCCATCATTTCAGATCCTCTTAACTTCTGCCTGTTATTTCACTGCACCCAGCCCAAGGGCGTGAGCAGATATTCAAGCTGGTGACCGGCCCCTAATGAAGATTAGTGTCCCTGCAGCTGAGATAGAGCTGTTGCCTGCAAGTACTCAAAGATGTCAAGGTCAGAGGGAACTGTGATGACCTAGCAAGAACATCAGGAGCATCTCCAAAAAAAAGTTTAAACAGGGGACCGTGCAATTTGGTGAACAGGAGTCCGTGCAATTCTTGGTCAGTGGTGTTTATGGCTAACAGCCCTCACTAGTGGTTCATCTCAACTGGTTTGTTTGTGCTTGTGCGTGGCTTTTATTCTGAACACCAGATTTTTCTTTGTAAGTTATCTAGTTGCGCTGCCCTGCCTCTGCCGGCAATTTTGTTTGTCTTGGTGAGGAGCCTGCCAGTAACAGAGCTATGTAATTCAAACACTAAAAATACTTTTGTTTAAACTTTTCCTTGTCAAATTAACTGGACTAACTTGCTGGTGTCCCTCCCTGTGAAGTACGTTTTTTCAGTTCTTTAATTAACCTCTGTAGGTCTTTTGGGTACTCTAATTATCAAAATTTTTGGTGGGTAAGGGATGACAACAGCAGTGCCAGTCACTTCTAGGGAGTGGAATGTCAAGCTACCCTATGACACCTGAAGAAAGAAACTGAAACCCCAAATTCACCAGACTGAGTGAAACAGCTTGTTTAGCGCTTGGAAGTGCAAATAATCTGTTTAATACTAGGTTAATTCAAGTTAATTCTTTTAAAAACAAAAAATAAAAAGAACACCCCAACATTCTGCTCCTAAACAGTTTCAAGTTGGATGTGCTTGCTGTAGCCTGTTGCTGCCTGGATGGTAACCTCACAGGACTCTGCGATCTGATAGAGTAGGGATAAAAGTGGCACAGGTGCCCTGAATGCCCTGCTGAAGTCTTTCAGGTGGAAGTAATGAAGACAGAAAAAGCTCCAGGTTTTTCTTTTTTTGGGCTTTTTTGTTCTGTCCTCCCACTTAGAAGGTAATGGGAGAAATAGAAATAAGATGAAAGCTCAAGACTGAAAGGAAGGGGCATGGGTAGGTTTTTCAAACACACAGGAGGGAAGATAAGGAGTTAAACTTCCAGTGCTGGTTTTCTTCCAGGGTATCAAGGATAGTCTCTGCTTAATTGCATGGAGAATGCAACTGTGGAAAGGCAGGACAAGTTTACTACATTAGCATTTTACAGGGAAACTTACTTTCGGCAAGCGCTGGGGCTAGGTTGGCATGAGGCTCGTGGAGGCCTTGGGCACAGTGTGTCCTGGGGGAGACGCTGCAGTCCAGTGTCCGTGAGTGAGGCATCTTTGGTTCGCTTGCACTAAGTAGTAGCCTCGTTTCGGCTGGGCATCTGGTTTGGCAACTGACTGCTGTGAAAGTGGGGGAAGAGAGATGCTTTCCTGTTTGCCTTCTATGTGGCACATAGGGTTTGACGATAGAGGATGGGGTATCCATTAATTGTAATGGCTTCTGGGAGTCTTAGCCTTGTGGACTAATGCTTTTGGACGGCACTGCTTATAAGCCGCAGACTTAAGGAGCTTACAAATTTTATCTTTGTTCACTTTCAACAGGGCATCAGTTAAGGACCAGGTCACCAACTGAAGTGTGATTTGCAGGGAGAAGCACAGACACACTCACCAGCAAGAGTAAGTGCTTTGACATGGCCTGCCAAACTCTGCACAGGCCTGACTTATCCAAGCACGCGTGACTGAGCACTCTGATAGACGGGAGTTTGCACATCAGCTACCTCCTCACCTGAAAAGCCACAAACATTGCTTTTGCTTGGCTGAAGTGCTGCCATGACTTGACTTCTGTAGAGGGTGTTATCATTGGCTTCAGTGCTAGCTCAACGGGGTCAACCTTGTCATTGTGGAAGCTCTATCTTTTTTAATGTATTATTTATTTTATTTGAAATGCGGCAGACTTCCTAGCACTGTGATTCTCCTAACAAGTTATATTTAATCTAGTAGTATGATGTGTGTACACCGTGTCAATATTACTCGCCTTGCTCCCTGCCATACGTAGCTGTCTGGTTTCATACAAGCAAGGAAGAAATGGATGGTAAAATTATCTAGTGGCCCCAATAAGAGGCGAGTGGTGTGAGACCATTAGCTGATGGAATAGCAGGGCTTGTCTGTCCTTAAAATGCCACAGACTGATAAATGGAGGCTGTGGCCAAAAGATGTGCTCACTTAGCCTTTGTGTTTTCATTTAAATTGATGGGGACACAAATAAGTGGGCTGTTCTCAGTATGTACAGACAAGGCAAAACAGCTCTATTAACGCTCAGGGAGGCTGCTATGCAAGGCGGTCAGCTGCTTCATTTCAGCTGATGTGCTCTGTCAATGGCAATTACGTGTCGTGTCTGGATCTTTGAAGGCAGCTCAACTGCCTGTAATTTCCAAGATGATTTTGTCTGTTGGAAACTATTTGTTGCACCAGAGGCCTCTAGTGCATAGTCAAGCGTTGTCAGGAATCAGAAGCTAAGAAAGAGCTCAAGGAGAAGAAAAAATAAATACGAGCACTGTAATCTGAAGCTGCCTCTCCAGATGACAAAGATCTCGAAGGCAAGCAGCATGGTGTTCATTCAATGGGGGATGAGAAAGAGGTTCAGAGTTGATACTGAAGCATATGTTCGTAGACAATTATTAATAATTTCATATTTAGTAATCAATTGCCACCCACCTTCATACTTTGGTAAAAGCCTCATTTCAACTTGCTCACAACTTCAGCTTCCAAAAAAATTAAAGAAATGGCTATTCTGTGCTGATGGAAGAGATGTATCCGAAATGTTAATGGCTTGCCTGTGTGTATGCAGATCTTTGTGGACTATTAATACCATACTAGTAATTATTAGTACATACTTATCGAAGGTATAGGTATTTGACGTTCTCTGGGCTGGGTTCAAAATGAAGCCGAATTACAAATTCAGCTGGATTATTGGGAAGGACAGCCAAAACCTTTTCTTCTTCTCTTGGAAATAGTCTTGGCTGTAACTTGAAGAAATTATTCAAGGGACAAAATATGCAGTCATACGCTGTTAGTCTGTGCCAGCTCTGATGAAAATTGTTTGACCTAAGAATCTTTATGAATGCCTTCTCAAACATCATCGTAAATCATTACTTAAACCCTTGTTTAGCTTTCACAGACATGTTAGTTAAGACCTGTGCTTTACCTGAGTTTTGATTAAAGAAAAACAGTTACAAGCAATACACAAGATAATTCTTATAGGTACTAAACCCAGGTTTTAGTAGACTTTTCATTGTGTATGGACTCTTCTTCCTCCCGTGTTTTTGTGCAGCTTGTTAGACAGCGCTGCTTAGCAAAGGGAGAACCTGAAATACAAGCAAAGTCTGTCACTTCTGACGTTCGGTTTGGAAAAAATATCATGCTGCAGTTAGTAGCTCTTTAGAGTACCCTGATGTGTCAGTGGGCTGCTGCTGGCAAGCTGGTTCTAGGCTCCTATCGATCAAAGGAGCAAGAAAGACTCTCTGAACTGCTTGTGAAGGTGGCTTTGGTCAGAAGAGAAAGATTTCTATTACGCAGAGGATTTTGCAGGTGACAGGTTTGATAAAGTAAGATAATTGCCTCTTTTCTGTCTGTACTCAGTGGTGAAAGTGTGATTAATCTTCTGTTTCGAATGCTTCTCTGTCACCGTTGTGTATAGACAGAGTCTAGAGAACAAACTTGGATTTATATGCCTGCCTTCTAGACAGTCTGAGGCAGGTGAGATGAACCCTACCCCTCTAGGTTTGTTCTAGAGGTGCAGCTCTAGGTTTGTGCAGCACAAGACAAGCTTTTTTTCCTCAGAAAGCTGAATCACTGGTGTCCTAGATCCCCCCATGGTGTCTGTGTAATGTAGGCAGACATCTTGGCTGTGGCTTGAGGCTGGTGCACAGATCTGCTGCAGCCTTTCCCTCAATTGGGCACTTGGTGGGCTGCGGTGGGTGTCACAGGTTAGACTAGCAAGCTGCCCCTGGTTGTGTGGTGATCTTGGAGAGATGGAAACAGAAAGTCGAGCTGCCCAAGAGACGTGCATGAGGCAGCTACAGCCTTTAGAGAGAATGATGTGAGTAAAACCAAGCGTCACTGTCATTGTGTGAATAAACGGAGACGTCTGTGCTTTTGCGACAGTGGGTTTTGTAATAGTAGGAGAGCATGAAGAGGTGGAACTGGTGTGGAAGCCATGACAAGGGCAAGAAAGTAGGATGCTTCTGAAACTAATCAACACAGGTGTTATGCTGACTTGGTTCAGAAAAGGGTAAGCGTCATGTTTTGATATGCATTACTTGCAGGAGATAAAATCAAGCTGCTTAGTACCAGCCCATGCGTACCAAGTAATGGCTTAAAGTCAATAGCTCTTTCGGGTGGACCTATGTGAAAGCATGTTTCTCCACAGAGTTTAGAATTGGGATAATTGGCTCATACTAACTTTTCAAGCTGGCCTGCAGTCACCAGCGCCTATCAGAAGAACCTGAGAGAGTAACTCTATGGTCTGCATTGGCTTCGAATGTTTTAAGCCTTCAGACCTTTTTTGTATAGGGAACATGCAATTAATGAAACAGAAAGAAACAGCAGTGATCTGTTTCGTAAGATGATTTTATTTCTAATGTGTTTCATGTTTTATTTCAGTTTGCCAACCTCTTTATTCTTAGCTTAGCTTGGAAACAGAATGCACTTGTCTTGGGAAAAAATCTCAAACCCTAGTTTTGCTTTTTAAAAGGAGGAGAGGGGGAAGTAAGTACCAGGTACTGCAACAGTGCTGTGGGTTAGCCATGGCTATCTGCCAAACTCCCACCCAGCTTGCTCAGTCCCTCTCTCCCCTCCTCAGCAGGATTGGAAAAGAAAATGGGAAGAATAGGAAGGAGGAGAGAAAAATAACGGCTTGAGCTGAAGATAGGGAGATTATTTGTCAATCACTGTCGTAGGCAAAGAAGACTCGACTTAATTTATTGCCAATTAAAATGTAACTACTAATTCGGGTAGTGAGAAACAGAAAGGCAAACATTGTTCCTCCCCCCTTTTCTGAGACTCAACTTCATTTCTTCCCTCACAACTCCTCCTTGCCTGCCCCCCTCCACTCCCCTAACCCCGAGGAGCGCAGTGGGGATGGGGGTTATGGTCAGTATGCAATGGCTTTTCTCTACTGTTCCTTCTTTCTCCTTCTTTTCCTCTGTTCCAGCATGGCCTTTCCATGGACCGCAGTCCTTCAGGAATATCCATCTGCACCAGCGTGGTCCCCTGCATGGGGTGCAGCATGGATCTCTGCTCTGGCACCTGGGGGACCTCCTCCTCCTCTATAATTTTATTTTTTTGCCTCATTTATTTGTTTCATGAAAGCAGCCCATATACGTCTTAGGTATGGGAAAGGTGCATAATAATGTTATTCACCTCACTGAAGGAATGGAAATAGCTTCTACCTCAGCCTTTCTGTGTAATCTAGAGAAAATGGCATGTAATTTTCTTACTAGGTTTAAAGCATGCATTTAATACTACACCTTTTGATTGACTCTTGTTGCTACTTTAGTAGCAAACACCATGGTTATTTTTATCTTCCCAGGAGAAAATATGTGAAGTTAAATGGCTGAAGAAAAGTGAAATCTGGAGATGATAACTGTTCTTTCTCAGAGCATAAAGGACTTGCTGAATAAACATGCAAAAGACTTCGATACTGACAAAGGGAAAGTATTTTTATGTACAATGCTCTTTTAATCTATGGACCAGCTTCTGAAATACAATTTATATCATAGTAATTCTGTGTGCACAGGGTAGTGGAGGGCTTTTGGGAATTACGTGACACTTTAAGAACCCCAGTAGCTCCAAAAAAAATTAAGTGTAATTAACAAAAATTAAAAAGTGGGAGTGGGAAGCAATTATATATAGTAATAGCGAATAAATTAATAGATTTTCCTATGCTACTAAAGCATTAGCAACGCCCAGAGCTGAAAGTATCGCTTCATGTGGTTAAAATATGTTGCCATTCTAGAACTAATAACAAACAATGACTGAGCACATAAATATTGTGCTTCAGGGCATAAGCCAAAGACTAACACACAGATGAGAAATATTTTCATTTACAAGTACGTTATCTAACTGTAGGATTTCTTGCCTTGCAGTTGAAGTAATCAGTTGCTGGTTACACAGATGGAGTATAGGTCATGCCTGGGGCTCATCTTTTATGAGGTCTAACTACATCTTTTCTATTCTATGCCTCTAGGTTATTGTGTTGCTAAAGTTTTTATGATTGTCAGTCTACGTTTTTTATCTTCAAAGATCAATTAATAGAAGGGTTATTTTTTTCCTTTATTAAAGAATTGGCATGTCTCCCGTGCCGTTTCTGAAGTTGACCCAAGGAAGACATTGAGATTGTTAATCACATAAAAGTAAAGACAGCTCTATAGTTAGCATCCATTGAGGAAAGTACTGGTTTACATCCCTTATAAATATTTAATTACCAAAGAAAATAGGATGGAACTGTTATGGTACAAGTGACTTCCTGCATCTGATTACAAAAAGGATTCTCAGTTTGAAGCCCGGTCTATTTTAACAATATGAAATACGTTGCCTTGAGCAGTTTATTTCTCAGTTACACTAAAATAAACAAATTTGAGTGTTCAAAAGGTACATTACAAAATTCTAGAAAAAGAGTCAAAATGTTCTTCTTGGTTTGCAGTTGTTATCTGCTATGTACAGCACTCTTACTCGAGGTGCTTACATGTATTTTCCTTCTCTTAGTTGCAGGATTTTGCTCTCACATTTTACTCGCTACTTTTCTTTTTCATGGCAACTCATTTTGTGAAGTTTTAATGATATATAGATTTTAGCACTGTCATTTTGTGTTTTAACAAGTTGGAGTCTATTTCGGCTTAAAAAGACTACAAAAAGCCTATTTTTATTCAGTCTGACTTTGATGTCTAAAGTTACATGATAGCATCCTTCTAATATTCGCAAAGAAGCAATAGGGCAGATGCGATTACAACTGGAAACTCATCAAAGTAAATTGATGCCCCTTTTGGTCCTGGACGTTGCTGTTAGCTGTCTTCAGCTTCAGAAGTAGAAGTGGTGCCTGAGAAAGGTGCAAGGCTCTTTTTCAGCTGGGACAAGCAATAAAATTTATTCTGTTGGAATGGATGAAACAAACGATCACCCAGCAGCTAAACCTGAAGATGAACTAAGTGTAAGTAAGGTGATTTAAGCATCTTGATTTCATATGCTTCTTGACACTATTAGATCTCTTATGATGTAATTGTCAAGTATTAAACTTAACATCACAGTTAGATTTGGTGCGATTTTCTGTTTTATAACTCAGTCTGGAAATGTCAGCATATGTCTGTATACCTTCAGATTGCTAGTAATATGTATTTGCAGACAACTGAAATAATGGACATGTCAGTGAGACAATATGAAAAGCTTATATTGGTGTCATGGCAGCATGTTTTTCCAAAAAGAAATAAATTTCTAGGTCAGAAAGGCGACATTAAAGTAGGTAAAGCATTTTGCTTTTCCATGGGAAGAGACAGAAGGGGATTGTTTCATGAGCGTTAATTCATGACAAAGAAGTAATTAAATAATTTAGTGTATGGTGATAGTCAAATTGCAACTTTAGCTGGAAACCAATTCTAGAATACAAGACCTAAGTTGCAGTAGAGAGGAAAGCTGAATAAAGAATTGTGATCCTTATAGAGGGAAGGGAACAGCTTAACTTTGCCTTTATTTTTCTTACTATAAAACGTTTATGGTAAACTAATATAACCTAGGGAAATATTTCAAATGTAGCACGTAGCATTCAATATTCCTATGAATCCTGTGTAACAGAGAACTTTGCCATGCAAGCCTTCATACATCATGTGCATTTTTTTTTGAAAATAAGTTTAGAATTACCATAGAGGCAATGAAGACATTAGTTGTTCCAAGTGCATACTTGGAACTTATAGTCCAGTGATGTCAATCTTGAGTAGTCTTTAATGATCATTGACAGGATCTAATTTTTAAGAATAACTCTGCCTGGTTAGGTCTACAGCTGCAACAAGGAATGTCATGGGAAAACTTAAATATAAAATATTCTTAGGGGAATCTTGATCAAAGTGGCCCAAATTTCAGATGTCAGAACTGAGCACTCATTGAGCCATCTCATGCTGTCCTATTAAACACCTGGGTGTATAAGGGAACTTTACATGACCAAACAGAGCTTTAAAGAAACAAATAGGCAATTTGGTTTTCATCCTTAAACAGAATTGTACTCAATAGGGTTTTTTAAAAATACAGAAGACTGACAAATTGAGTCCTTCTTGAGAACATGCAAAACAAGTGCAGTTAATTATGGATATAGAAGAAGATATGAGTCTGATAGCTTCCAGTTCAGTGTTTTCACCTTACGTTTGAGGAAATTGTAAAGTGTGCTAGCAGCTCTTATTAGTCTACTCATTATTACTTATTATTCATTGTTCTTCTCATCTTTGAACATCCTCAACTCTGAGGTCAAAGATAGCTCGCCATTGTATTTGATTATGGGGCTGGCAGAATATTTGTGGTGATGTTGCTTATGCCCTCTCTGTGAGGGTACACAGAGCTCTCTTACTGAAAGCATTACTAGGGCATAATATCAGAGAATCATAGAAAAATTTTCGTTGGTAGGGACTTTAAATTTTTTTTAAATTTTTAAAAAACCGGGATTTCTTGGGGTATTGTCCCATGGAGTTTTGAATATCTCCAAGGGTGGAGGTTCCCTGAGCTCTCTGGGCATGGCTCAGGTGCATGGCCCTCATGCTGAAACGCGTTACATGCACATACGCACACCAATCTAGCTGGAATTTTCCCTGCTGCCGTGTGTGACTGGTGTGGCTGTCTTTTCACATGCATCAGTGAGAAAAGTGTGGCTCTGTCTTCTCCATAATCCACTTTAGATAGGGAATTCAGTAATTAGACTTAATCACACTGTCTTTGCCTTCTTGTCTCCAGCTAAACAATCCCAGGGCACTCAGCTTTTTGCTGAGCTCCTGAGCCAGTTTTTTTTGTCTCAAAGGCTGTTTTGTGCTTCATAGAAGACTTCTCACTAAAACTCTTGCTGCTGATTGCCAACTGGTGTTTGTCAACGCCTCCAGTCATGGAGAACCCACAACTTCCTAAGGCAGCCTCTCGAGAGCTTCCCTCCCACTAACATCAACATGTTTTTAGAATATTTTTCCTGAGTGTTTCTTATTGATGTGGAAATATTGCGTAGCTTATGTTATAGTTGTGTTACAACAAGGAAATTCAAGGCGTTTTATAGTTTTAATTCTGGTGCAGCTGGGTATCACAGCTATGCCTGTGTTCATACCCATCCTACTTGGTCATTAACACCCTGAGTGGTCCAGGAACTTGCCAGTTAACCTCTGCATAGATGAGACAATGAATTGACTTGAGAAAGGGTGATTGAACCTCTTGCTGATCTCACAACAAAGCACTTGACTGTCAGAGGAGCTCTCCAAGCAGGAATTCATGATGAAGTCCCAGAGATTTTCCCAGGCAGCTCTTGCTGTGCCTACAGCAACTGATAGACGTTATTTGTATACTTAAATGTGTTGATTATCTCCTGCAGAGGAAAATGCCTGGGGGAGTGTCTGGTAGAAACAGATTTGCCAGAACAGACCAAACTGTAGATAGATAAGATAATTATAGGAAGCAAAAACTGCTGCTGTAAATGCAGAAATGCTCACATAGTAGTAGACTTTTGTACCAAGATAAGATGGTCAGGAGATATTTTGAATCTTGCTTTAGAAAATCTGGGACTGTAGTTCAAAATAAACTATTGAGGAGCTGGATATCCAGGTGATGGCCTTGTCCAGGTCCCATCCCAGCAAAACCTGTGCTATGTCTCCCTGTTTGCTGGAGGGAACTTCTCAGAGGGAGCTGGACATGCAGGAGAAGGATGTCTGTACCCACTGCTCCTCATCCTGAAAGGAAGTGGAGACTTTTTTCTGAGGAATGAATGGGTTGAGCCCACTTGTATGGGGATAGTTCTGGTCTGAGAACAGAGTGGCTTTTTTCTTTTTTTTTTTTTTGAACAGCAGTGACACTTTGACCATGGGTTGTGAGGAAGCAATGACATGTGCATATGCCTGTCCCTTGGTTCTTTAGTAGGGAGATGACAAGCCATTGTATTGCAAAAAAGACTATTTGAATATCATGCTAAACCGCCTTCCCCCCCCCCACACTTCACACGAAAGGAAGGAATGGCTGAAAGGGTGTCCGCTTCTGCATCAAACTTGTGTAAGCATAGCAACTATTTGGGTCATGAGACACCCTGCTAGGTTATGTTACTGAGCTGCTGGTGAAAGGCTCCTGTTCTGCAGTACTTGCCTGTGTATACATCTCAGGTGCAAACAGTGCAAGGTAATTCAGTGTTGTCTACCCTTTGGACTAAAGAGGGCTAATTTACACTCACAAGGGATGCACAAGGATATTAACATTCATTCAGATGGTTAATGCTGGGTAGCTGTTGCATGGTGAGCTGTTGTCCTAAGGTACATTGCGGTTTTATATTCTTATGCAATAGGGATTGACTCTGTGTTATATCAGCAAGTGGAAGCAAGGCTGGAAGAAAAGGACCTTACTTTCTGACTGGAGTTTTAAACTGCTATGAAGTTAGTCATAGTTGTGTATATGTAGTAACAGAAAATATGTGTGGGAATCTGTTCTAGTCGTTGGTCAGTCAACTGCTGTTAGAAATGTTCCACATTTTTTGCTGTCTTTCACCTTGTTTTAGGTAGCCAACATCTCAGTCCAAATGGTAGCTGCAGAAGATAAGTTGGCAAAGAGGATTCTGGCAAGAAAAAAACACGGCAAATTGAAATTGAAGAAAAAAGATAAGTTGCTGTGGAATTTTCAAAACAAAATCATTCTCTTCACCCTCATTCTATTCATTTTAGGAGTTGTAACCTGGACATTACTGTGGCTCTTTATTGGTGAGTTGCTGAAAGCTCATGCCAATTTCATACATCGCTATCCCCAACAGCACTTTTAGTTGGGTTTAGGATCTCACTTGTCCTGAAGGCTGTTTCTAAAATAAACACGAAACTTATTTAAATGGGGCCTGAAAGACTTTTGGATGTCTTTGTTAAGACTTCAGACAGTTGATTTAACGAGTAATTATAAGAGCAGACATAGCTGCTGGCTTTAGGAAGAGTGACTTTTAAGTGTTATGCAAACTATTTTTTTACATGTGCTAGCTAATTGCACAGACCCAACAGTTCCTATGAACTTAATTCCTCAAATTTTGACTTCTGCTGTGTTTCTTGGCCTGCTGAAGGCCAAGTAAATTCTTTGTGTCTCATGCAGAATAGATTTAAAGAAATTAAAGGGGAGTAGAGTATAGAAGGCAAACATTTAGTTTAAGACCTGTAAACACATTGGACAGGACAAGAAACTATCACTTCTGTGGAGTGTTTCCTTCTTGCTTATGTGTCTCGGTGAGCAGCAAAAGCTATGTTCTCCTCTTTAAACACCCAATGCTAATATTGCCTAAAATTCCTTAGGGATGATCCAGAATCTGGATGTTGACACTGCCTTCATTATGCTGGTTCATTCGTATGGTGGTATCTTATTTTCCATGTAGGTAACAGGTGCTCCATTAACCTTCATATTGTGGTACTCATCTAGAACAGTTTGGCTGTGAAAACATAGTTTTCATTTGGTAGTCCTTTCCACTGTAAGGCCAAATAGATTAATTTGGTTTAGAATTTAATCAGAAAAAACCCCTCATTTTAGCATTAAAAAAAAATATGAAAAATTGGATACTAACTGTCATCTTTGTTTCTTGCAGTGCAGGCAGAAAACAAAAATGCATTGTATTTTGTCGGACTGTTTCGTGTTGCCAACATTGAGTTTCTCCCGGAATATAGGCAGAAGGAGTCAAAAGAATTCCTTTCCATGGCACAGAATGTGCAGCATGTGGTAAGATGAGTGGGCTGCTTGGCTAGCAAAAAGATCAGAGCTGTGAGCAAGAGGCGCAACTTTCAGGTGCCATTGAGTCTGCTTGTGGTGTTCTGCTTCCGCCCCCCCGCCTCCGCCCCACATTGGAAGACTGTGTGCAAATGGTGGCTATCTGGATGCAGGGAAGAACTGAGTGCTTTCGGCTTGTTAGACACAAACTGATTTTTGAAAATCTCTGTTTAACTTGTACATTTACTAAAAATTTTATGTATTTCCCACAACAAATTGGAGTCTATGAATAGAATTCTACACAAGCCCTTCAAAACTTAATTGCTACTTTTGAGACATTAAACCGATGAAGCCTCTTGCATTTAAATTGGTATCTGCTGCCAGTCTTCTGCCACAGAGCATCTATAATTACCCTAGAGCTCTCAAACATATTTACATTTACATTTCCTTCTGATTTCTTCCCAAACACCAGTCAAAGCAGAAGTAGCACTCTATTGTAGGCGGTTAAGGCTGGTCTACAGTGGGAAGAGAGGGGTGGGAATCTTGGTTAAAAGCAAATTTGACTTTAAAGCCATTTGGTCTGGGGAGGAAACAGACGTTAATGTCAGGAAATGCAGCACTGGCCACACAAGGATTCAAGCAATAGTAAGAAAATTGCTAAGCAAGCAAACAAACAAAAAGTCAGGTGCAACCAAGAGATTTTTGAATAATCGCTAAGTTTTTGACATCCTATAATATGAAGTCATGTTCCTGTTTTCCAGCTCTATCTTTGATAAGAGGGATGACTCTTCCTCGCAACCCATCTCCCCGCCAAAAGGTGGATGACAAAAGACTTGAAAGCAGACAGCCTAGTTTTCCTAGTCCTGCACCTTAGTGACTGAAGTGCTTTCAGGCAGGGTGACAGGCAGCAAGCACAGGACATGTCCTTCCCCCACTGTCCATGGAGCAGCTCTAACCCGCTGTGAGCCCCGTGTCTTGCTCCTGTCCCAGAGCATCCTGCTGTTGTCACACGTAGTGGGGAGAGGTGACAGCAGGTGTGAACTGCCAGTGTCACTGCTTCCTACAGGAGCATAACTTGGAAATTATTTTTTTGTCTGTAAACTTTGCCTGAACTCACCAACAGATTTTACGTTGCTGAAACTGCATTTCTTGGTGACGTGTCTGTTAACTAAAATTACTAGTAGGGATGTGAGGGATTCAGGGGTCTTTTTTGTTTTTCTCTTTGAAACCCTTTTGTTCATGGCTCCTGGCCCAGAGACCCCCAGAAGGGTAGTGGAAGAACGTCTCAAGATATGCTCCTTTTTGCTTCGTTAGTAACAGTAATACGTGAAATCCCTTGTAGTCTTACCTGGAGAAAGATTGAGCTCCGCCCATTTTATTTAGGCCCTTAAAATAATTGTTCAAACTTCTTGTGTCAAACTCTAAAAGTTAGGAACTAGTAGTAACGTAATAATTTTTAAGCCTTTGCTTCAAAACAATCCGTGTTATAGTCCCTTGGGTGTTAATTTTAACCATTCAGCAGCAGGATGAGGTCTGAGCTTGAGGTACATGCCACCTTGTGGCTTTAGAAGTGCACCTCTCTGAACATAGAGGAATGAAGGTTATTGTCCCACTGGTATCATCACACACATACTAAGAACTGGTGGAATTGAGAGCTTGCTTTCCCAAAAGGCAGTCCCACAGCATGAAATGAGTAGAGGTTTTCCTTCTCCACATATATTACACTGTGTATTGGAAAGAAATATATTAATAGTATATAAAGAAATAATATTAATAGTAAGCTGTTAGTAAAGCAAATAGACACCAACTGAATTGAAATGGAAGAAAATTCCACATAAACATTAGAAAAAAACCTGTTTAACTGTGAAGGCAATCAAACATTGGAGCAGGTTGTCTAGAGAGGCTGTGGAGCCTGCATTCTTGGAGATATTCGACTGGACGTGGCCCTGAGCACCCTGGTGTAGTTGATCCTGCTTTGAGCAGAGGGGTTGGACTAGATGCTCTGAAGAGGCTGCTTTCAACCTCAGTCTTTCTGTGATTCTGTGGAAGAAGCTCTGATATGTGGTTGACTGCACCTTAGTACCAGCACACAAAATGTAACATGTACATGCTTATTTCCTGAAGACTGGCCCTAAGTTTTGGCATTGGGATAGGGAAGACCTCTGTGGGATTTGCTGGGCAAAGAATGGTGTGCTTTTTTCAAAATTCATTGATTTGGAAAAAGCATTGCTGTACACACCAGCTGGCCATGGGCAGAAGATTTGACGTTTCCTGGGAAAATTGGACTTGTTATGGGTGCATTGCAGAGCTGGTCTGTTCATGTCTGCTGCTCTGCCTAGCTTGGCTGCTGTATGTCTGGAAATGTGTGTGGATTGCATATTCTTGGTGGAAAAAAGGATGTTCCTAGGAAAGCACATAACATCTCTAGGTATGGCTGATTTTCAGAAATGCTAAATCTTCATTGGCTTAATACTTTCTCTTTCAGATGAACTTGGTCTACACAACCTCCTCTTTCTCCAAATTTTATAAGCAGTCCACAGTTTCAGAAGTCAGGTAAAACTGTGATTAATGTAATTGTATTTCTGTTGGGTAGTATATAATGTAAGGAGCCCACAAGAGAAACCTATTTTGGGTGGTTATGATTTAATCTTTTTGCTATGTACTTGTATTGATAGCAAAATACATTTTTGATCTGTACCAGTTCATTTCACAAAAGTAAGGGCAAACTAAAGTCATATAAGCAGTTCCTTGTCTGCCAGGAGTATAATCTAAGGTAAACAGAAATAACATCCCTAAAGATCTTTGGTGATGCTTTGGCTGATAGGTCACACAGAACTTTAACTTTTAAACGTGCTGTTAGAGCACAACTCTGTATTATTGGCCAAGTTGCACATGTTTATAAGTAATGTTACTGGTATAAAACTATTTTCTACTGACAGAAGAAGGGGTAAATCCCTATACTGCAATAAAGTGTATTTACTCTAGTATTATGTATGCAATTAACCCTAGAGGATAAGTTACTGCAATCCAATGATCTTTAGGAGATAACCCAGCTCTAAGTCAAGTAGATATGATGATTTCCATAGATCTCAAAAATCAGGAGCCCTTGGGAGGTCAAGCTAGTGAAGTTCCCCAACTGGGTGTGAGGAGTGCGTTTTGGCATTTGGGGCTTTTTTTTTTTTTTTTTTTTTTTTTTTTAGGAGAAAAAAAAAATTCAGTGTGTCAAAGCAACAAGGCAAGATGGAAATAAGCCATACTCTCCTAAATTTGTACTTCAGAACCTTCTGTTGAGAGTCTAGTCTTCAGAAAACTTTCAACATGATGGTAATCTGTAGGATTTTTTAATTTCAGTAACAACAACAATGGAGGCCTCCTTATTCATTTCTGGATCGTATTTGTGGTACCACAGGAGAAAGGCCAGGTGCTGTGTGAAGACTGTGTGGCTGCCATTTTAAAGGATTCCATTCAGACAAGTGTCATTAACCGGACCTCAGTGGGAAGCCTTCAGGGCCTTGCGGTTGACATGGACTCCATTGTAGTAAGTGGTTAGTATTAGCATTACCCATATCCTTGAGGAAATACTTAGTTAAACAAATATTTTTATCTTGGAGTAGCAAATTCTGTATATAATCCAAAATCTTTATCCAGCATCTTTAGCTTCAAATACTAATATTATTATAGCAGGAAAAAAAAAAGAAAAGGAAAATCAAAACCAGATTTGAGGTCAAATCAGGGTACAAACTATCCTTTTGAACACTGATTGCAAAACGTCTTTTACTTGGAGTGCTTATGTTCAAGTTCAGGAGCTAAGCTTGAGACCTTGTAGCCAGCTCAGATCTCGGTTAGTCTGTGACTTTAAAAGTATAAACGAATGAAAGGTTAAGCTTTCCACGTGGATCAAACTTTAGCCTCTCCATTGAAAATGAGATTCTTGTCACCCCTTTAAAGATTAAGAAACAGATTATAAAGCTGCCCATTCATTAAACAACTCCTCTGCCATTCCTGTCTGGGGAAAGATTAGCAATGTAAGATTCAAATACATGTTTAATGTAATTAGCTACAAAATATTGCATGACTTTCAGCTCTCTGAACAAAGAACAGAACAAGCTTCATTTGAACACCTCTGTCCAAACGAAATTTGAAAAAGACTTTCTGGCCAAGGGTGAGAAAATGGCCTCCTGGGTACCTCTGTCTCAGTCCTTCAATTAAATTTGACTGCTTAATTGCCATACAGTCTCTTCTTGCCTCAGGCACTAAGATGTCTGGGGACATGACACCTCCAAAGCTGTTTGTAGAAATGAAGGGGGCTTGGGCAGTCTCCCTTGCTAAGATAGCTGTTTTGTCCTGTGTGTTTCGTGTTATGGATAAAGAAGTGTGATTGAATTAAACCCTGAATGCTGGATTTTGGGCAAATGAGAAGACTCACACAACTCTCTTTTCTGTGCAGCAGGTCTTCGATCAGATTATTGGTCAACAACAGGAACAGGTAATTCACCATTTTGACAGTTTGCTGGCAGAGTAGAGGTGGAGAACAAAGCATTTAGTTCATGTCTTAGGCTCAAAGATACTCTTCAGTATTTATTTAAGAGGGTTAAATTCAGCCTTGGCATTTATGTCCTGAGTTGCTCTAAGAGTGACCAAAAGCCTTACATGTGACAAATATGGGAAATACCTGCCTTTAGTCTGACTGGTAATTTTTTCAGATGTACCTGGTGTCATGGTAGGAAATAAACTCAGTGGGTTAGTTGTTTGCTATTCACTCTGTGATGAAGAGAGGATGAAGCTTTTTCTAAACTGGGTAGTACTCAATTTAAATCTATTTATTGGCTTTTGAGATAAACAATAGCAATGCTTTGGTCCACCCTTTATCCTCTTTTACGCTCTTTTCTCCAAGGTTAATGATGAGTTTTTCTTTTGAATGAATTCTCTAACAGAAATTAGTTTAAGCAATTCAGTTTTGCCAGGGTTATGGGAGACACTACTTGTATACCTGCTTGGTTTCATGTTGTAAACCGCCCAGTACGGTTCTTCGGCAGCGTGCAGAGACTTTATAAGTAATTTAAAAGTACAGCGCATCTATGTTCACTAGTATGTGGAGTAGGTGGAAAAAATTTCTACTAGGCTAAGCCATAGTATGCTAATCACCTTTGATGCAGATGCCTGATAAGTCACTCTTGGGCCAGCAGTTGTCAATCAGGTAGGGATGTGTTGGCCTTCCTTATTCCATGTTATAGGCTTACTTTTCATCTTGCAAAGTTTCAGGGTTTTTTAAGGGCTTTATACCTTTCCATGTCTGTATTTGTCTTTTCTGAGACATTAACTTGTACTATTTCAACAATTACATACCTATGTGTGATTTCTGCTTCTGTTATCTTGCAAGGTTTTAGCTTGACTGCTTTCTCAGAATTCAACAATTACCTTTGCTGGTGCAGCCAAGTCAGGGTCTCTTAGTAATGCTGTCCACAGGTGGACTTTGGGTCACAGACCCTGGGCCATGGTTTGTAATGATTAGACTGGTATCAGCCCATAATTTCTCAAAATTCAAGTCAAGTTTGCTACAGCATTCATTTGCTCAAAACCTTTCCTGACTTAAACTGCAAAGCATAGCAATATCAGCCTTTGTCACATTTCCTTACATGCATTTAAGTTACTTAAAAGAATTTTGTGCACTGGTGCTTACTTGTATAGCAGTTTCATCTCCCTGTTTGGTGTTCCAGGGCAGAGGAATTAGTACAGTCAGATCTTATGTTTCAATTGATTCCAGAATCCATTCGCTAAAGGAGAAGAAAATAAGAACACCGCAATACAAATAGTGATTCTATGGCTTTTTTACGACTTATACAGTATCTTTCACACAAAGGGAGAAAAATGACCTGCCATATGCTATTCTTTCAAACACTTACAATGTAGTCAACCACAGGTGGCAACTAGTGTATCTATGAGAAACACAGTGCCTGTACGCAATGAAGTTGCAGGGGAACAACAACATTGATTGCCACGGGAGCTGGGAAGGTCTTATGTTGCTGCAATTTCATTTGTTGGGGTACCTTGAGTGAGTAGGACTATTGAGTATGGCGCAGAGGATAAAATGTTAATGCGGCAGCACGCAAGGAAGGCGCATCGCCTCATTGTATTTTGAGAGCAATGGAGTTATTTTGGCATGAAGATGCACCTAGTTATTAGTTCAGGCACAGCACTGGAGTGTAGATTTATTGAAGAATGGGTTGGAGAAGGGACTTGCCACTTGCATCTGCTGCATCTCCACTTGCCATGATATCTGGCTATGCACGGTCTGCTTGGGTAAAGGCTGTATCCAGCTTTGGTTTCAAACTTGTAGTTCTAGTTCCAGAGCCAGCTCTGAAATCTCTGCACCATGGTCCTTACCAGCAGTGAGCTTGTCACATTATTTACTACTTAGTAGAAATAACAGTGGTCACATAATTCTGAAGATTATGATCAAAGCTGGCTTTGTTAGGGGTGAGTAAATAAGCACAAATAACTATTATAAAGAAGAATGTTATTGGGAAGAGATAAGAACAAGAAGGAAGGAGGTGGAACAATGGCTCAACCAAAGCTCAGCAGTTATAAATAGTTATAACTGTAAATCAGTTGAACAGTATGTGACCCTTACACAGTGTTCATGAACATTCATAGCATTAGTTTCAAGATTGTAAATTAGAATTGGAAGTCAGACAAAGCCTGCCACTTCCTGTCTTGATTAGCTGCTGGTTAAAAGGCCAACATTTAATTTGAGTCAACAATTGATAGTGAACTTTCACAGTGCTCTAATTGCTGTTCCATGATAGTAACTATTTCAGAAATTTGTCCCTTTAATAGGCAGAAATAAATGCAAATATTTACTTTGGATCTTATTCTCCCTAATTTGCATTTTCTTCCTCCTTACCTTTCAGAGAGCTATGTTAAGAGTTTTAGATATGACCAAACAAAAAAATCCCTAAGCATTTTGCTGAATAGGACCTGCAATATTGAATTGTAATAAAGACCTCAGTATGTTTGACTTGAAAGCAACAATTGTTTCAGCTTAATTGGAAAACTGGATGCAAGTAGGGTAATTTTCTGGTGATTCTTATCTAAATTTTGGCATGGCTTTTTTTTTTTTTTTTAGTAAAAGGTTTTTTTAGGCTAGGCTGTATCACTTAACGTTTCACGGTACTTCCATTTCTAACAGTGACTTCTAATGCTGCAAATGTTTTCAAGGCTTGACAGGACCAACTCCTGGTCTGAATTAATTTTGACTCTGCTTTGGTCAGGGTATTGAACAAGAAGGTCCTAGCATTCCTTCTAATTTGAATGAATTTGTGAACCTGAACTTAGTGGTAGCACAGCTTATTTCACAATGAAACATTGAGAAGCCTCATGTTTGAACAATAATCTAAAAAACCCAGAGTAATACAAAAATGTACCTTTATTTTTATTTTGTTTTATTTATTATAAATATCCTAATATCTGTGGTGGTGAACAGTTGATTTCTGCCTCAGTGAACATTTTCCAGTGAACAATTATTTGATTTAAATACTTTTATCCTCTGGGAGCTCCTCAGATCTTTAACTGTGAGTACCTGTTATACAAAATGGCAGTGCTTTTGTGCAAATACTCTACAAGGACTTATTTACAGCACTGTTTGTGATGTTGTGTAGTTTTATGAATAGAATTTTCCTTGACCACAGCCTTGTAACTAAGATGCAAACAAAGAGTGGCATAGTCTACCTTGTTTTCACGTCTAGTTATGCTTTCATATGTTGTTTTAATTTAAAATTATTTTTAGGACTTTTTTTGTACTCCATGAGGATGAAACAGTTTTGTAGAGTGTGTCCAGTGTTGAAAATGTACTATTTCCACAGGAACAAGCTGTATGTATGATCTGTATGCTGATCGCCTACATGAGCACTTTCCTTTGGATATCCACGCTACCTCAGGGGGAACAATCTGCTATTTGAAGCTGATTGCATCAGTGGGCCATCTTATTCGTCTTTCAATAGCATCCCTTCAGATTGAGGCAGATAACTGCATCACTGACTCGTTTACCGTTTATGACTCTCTGATGCCAATCGAACATAAGATACTGTACCAGTGAGTATAAATTTTCATTGAAAATTCATTGACAATCATGTGGGGTTTTTTCTGTAGATTTGTCAACTGCGTTTTTGGTGGGTTTTGGTCTGTTTTGTTAAAAATACCCTGATCTTCATGTATTATGCATACAACACCTGGAAAAAAATTTTTTTTTTTTCCAAAAATGGAAAAGTTGATCTTGCTAATAAAACAAGCAGTTAAATATTCTTTAAATTCTTCTTTATTTTTCAACTGGAGTGCATCTTCACCTAGCTGCAAGAAGTACAGGAAGTTCACATGTTACTAGGCAGAATTTTCTGTTTCTTATCAGGAAACAGATGCTAGCTAAAATAAAATGTCAAAATTTCCTCCCCTAAGCAAACTCTTCTTCCATATGAAGTTTAGCGCTCTTCATATGAAGGCTGAAAGTCTAAAACTGTCTCGCGATTCTTTGGATGCTTACCGCCACTCACTAGTTCGGTGCTTTTTTTAGCTGCCTCATTTGAATAGTTTAGAGAGTTATTAAAATCTAGAGTTGAACTTCTGATGGGTTGAGGGATGTGGACTATTTTCTTTTTTAAAATTATTTTTCCTGTTTTTTTTCCTCTCTTTAATGATCCAGTAGGCTTGTTTGGTTAGTTGTGTGTTGGGTTTTTTTGTTATTTTTTTTTTTTTTTAAATTCCTGGTAACTAGTTCCATAGGTTTCTGACATACCAAAAGGTGAAGACAGAACCTCCATCAAGTAGATAAAGAGCTCAGTGTTTTGACCCCTGAAATCCTTTTCTCTGGCCTGTAAGTCTGTGTATAAGCCTTAAAAAAGAGCATTGGTTTTTCAGTCCACTGCCAGAGCTGTCCTTTAGTAAGCTGAATCACTGACTTGTCTATAAAACAGCAGATGGTGTTCACTTACTTGTTAGCATGTGTAGAGGACTGAGGATATCTGCTAGGTAATGCATGTGGAAAGTAACTTTTTTTTATGAGACTAGTTGATTGACTCAGGTTCCTCATTTCTGACTTGAAGAATAACTTACTTGTCTTTTCCACTCTCCAACCTCAAGCTAAATCTGTTGGCCCAGTAAAATAAATTTTCTATTTCCACAAGCCTTTCTTTACTATTGGCTTCATTCATTTTTGCTTGGAGTGAAGGCTGAAAGTCAGTATTAATTCCCCGAGCTAACCACTCCATATTTCTCTTCATGTTTGTAATTCCTTTTCTTTTTTGTAAGAAGTGATTGTTCCCATAGTGAGTTTCTAACTGGCCTTGTAACAGGTACTTTTGTGTTTGAGAGCATGGAGTTTTTACTAGGCTTTGAAGTAGGTAAGCTCTGCACTGGTGGAAAATTGATGCACAGAATGAGACCAATGTGTTGGGTTTGTGTTTTGGTTTTTGATTGGTTGTTTTTTACCAATTGCTTACTTATGTACTCTCCTTTCTTCCCCCTCAGAGCTTGTGAACCGGCTGATTCACTGGTGTCACTTGTGTCCACAAATAATCTCATGCTGGTAACGTTCAAGGCGGCACAAATAAAGGAACGGAAGGAATTCCATGGGTATTTTGAGGTCGTTACACAAGAAAGTAGGTTTGTTCTGTGTTTGGAAGTTTGTTTATTGTATTGTTTCTGTCCAAGATCCCAAAGTTACTGTCATGCTGCTGACTATGGATAGGTGACTCCTGTACCTCGGTTTCTTTTTTTTTCTACACGCCTGTCTCTCTCCTTCATCTCCTCTGCATTACTGAGTGTCTGCCTTCCTCTTGATTCATTTAATATGTGCAGATTAGCTGTCCTTAAGTGAAATATGAAGGGAGAAAGCTGAAACCAGCACTGACTGAATTCAGTTGGTCAGGACTGCAGTGTGCCAGTAGATGGAGTTGTTATTCCAGGTGTAGCACTGCTCTGGCCTCTCTCCTGGTTTGGGACTTGATGATGATGTTAAAGGTAGAAGGCGTTCAGCACTAAAAGCTACTTAGAGAAAATAAAACTCCAGTAGCTTTGTCTGCATTTTCTATGGGTCCCTGCCTCCTCATTAACACAAAGGAGTCAGTTATGGTTGTGCATCAAGCCCATCATCTGCTTTTTAGGGCTTGAAGCTTTAAGAAGTGGTTAGATCATAATCACAAATAGTACAAGGAACATCACGCTGGTAGCACAGGGAGAAAAATCTAACACAATCCAACGCAAGGAAAGTCAAACTGCTCAAAAAGATTCTGTGTACTTTCCATGTTTAGGAATTAAAATACCATCATAAAAGCATGTGATAAATTCTCAGTCATAAGTAACTTTAAGTTCAGGGCTGTTATTTTTGGTTGGCTGGTTTAAATTCAGGGCTGGGTTTTCTTTGTTGGTTTCTGTATGTGTGTGTGTGTGTTATTTTTAATGAATTCTCTAAATCCATTGGGCAGTTATAAGAGGAAGTTTTGGCTTCCAGGATGGTGATTAGATTAGCATGTTGTCCATTTCTCTTCTAACTGGCTGCACTTTAAGACTAAAGATCCTCATGTACCACTGCTGTGTGGATGTACTGATGTGCAACCCTGTTCACTGAGACTTGTTTGCAGAACTGCCTTCAGTAAAATAACTGATATAAAACTTTGCAGTCTTTTCTCCTGGTCCTGCAGAGCTCAGAAGCATTCCTAGATTTTTACATCCTTTGTCTGTCTGTCTGTCTACATCATTGGGAAGGGTATCTTTTTACAGCTTGAACCCAGATAAATGTAATTCCTAAGCTGCCCTGTTTTGCAATGGAAGACTTCTGATAAATTTGGATTCTTAGCCCACTGAACAGCTTTGCTGAAAATATATTAAGGTTCACCAAATTTTGCTTCCTTTTTTCCTCTAGGGTGTGGAAAAGCAATAGTGACAAAAGAGAAAATTGGCTATGAAGGGAGAATCACAAGTCCCTATTACCCAAGCTATTATCCTCCAAAATGTCTTTGTGCATGGAACTTCCAGGTAATGTGAAGTTCTTTCTCTCTTAGACACTTGTATATTTTGGGCACACAGAGCCTGTAAGTACAGCAGAAACAACTGTGTAGGGAGAAACCTGCATCCTTACAGATGTGGCAGTTTATAGAAATGACATAGCTGAATAGCTGGCTCTGCTCATTTTTTTTTGTATTTTTTCCTTTTTTTTGTTTTTTTTCCTGTACACTTATTCTTAACAAACTGAACATAGTTCCTAAGCTGCCCTGTTATAAAGGCGAAGAGCTGAGATAAGTTTTGATGTTTAGTCTGTAGAATTGCTTCATTGCGGAGTGTAAGACATTACTGTTCTTAATTCACCTCTTCCCATCCCCAAAAATTTGGAAAAAAAATTATGTACGAGAGTCCTCTAACCTAGTGATTACTGCCGCTTCTCTGATATCTCTTCTCAGTCTATTTTGTTATGCTTAATAAATTGAATTTTTGTCTCCTAAGATGTTCTGTCCTACCAGCACAATCCCACAGACTTTTTTTTTCTTAATTTCTTTTTTTCTGCATCTTTTCAGGTACTTTCCTGAAAGCAAATGAACAAAAGTTTACGTCTGTTTAAAATAGTTTTGTCATGCCTTGTCTGATGACATCAGTATTTCCCTATCGATGCTGCTAAAATATGATCTTTGACTTATGGTTTGCCTTTAGACTTTTCCTCTCTAAAGAACCTGGCAATGGATACAGTGCAGCCCACTGGTTACCCATCTTTCTACTTATGCTACTCATGTCTGGTTAAGCTAGTGGTTGCCCATGTTGAATCACACCAATCTGAATGGAGTCCAGCTAGCCATGATCTACAGCCTCTTCCTCTTGTAGAAAGCTAAGGCAATTACTCATTTGCTAAGCTTCAGGTCTTCGATTCACCCTGGACTTTTGAAGGAAAAGTTTTGGGACACTTTTAACATGGGCAACCCCCAAAACTTATTTCTCAAAACAGTTTCATTCCCAATAGTTCAATGCTGAAGCTTCCCTCATTTCCTGAATCATGTTTTCTGTAAGAGAGAAGGAGACAAATCTCTACTTCTGGATTCTTGTCCTGAACCAGCCCGTGTTTTTAAAGGAGCATTGCCTTGTCTTACAAGAAGGTTCTGTTCCTTTTAGTGAAGGAAGTCCTAATTAATTATGAATCCTCGTGATACTGACGGGCTTAAAAATCCTCTGTAAATTGTTAAAGAATGCTTGGCTGAGCAGATGCTAAGCAGAAGACTACAATATTGTGGCAGAAATAGCTCCTAGCATTACAAAGGTGACACAGGTATTCAGTGCAGTATCCTAGCTAGCAATTGCCCAGGGCTGTGTGTCCCTACACAAGTAAATTTGGATGTGTTTGAGTGCTTTGGTCTTGATACAAAAGCTGCTTTCTATGGCCAGTGGCTTTTCAAAGATGAAAGGACTGTTGGCTAGAAGGGGAGAAAGCCTGCAGCTGTGGTGGGGCTTTGCCAACCTTTGCTTTTACTCAGGACTGAATAGCTGGCAGGTGTCTCGAGTGCTGGCTGTTGAGCTGGCAAAGTCAGCACAGCTCCCAGAGCGTGGCATTGCCAAGCACCGCAATTGCTGAGATAAGTCTAAAGACTTTTGTGTGCTGTGTCCACAAAAGGAAAAAGAAGACTGCTTGCACTGTCTTTCTTGCTCACAACAGGCTCCACAGAAGAGCCTTGGTATAGCTCTGAAGTTTCATAACTATACCATCAGTGAGAAGAATATTAAAGGCTGTGAGAGAGGATGGTGGAAAATTAATGAACGCATGTAAGTACTTCTGCACGGGTTATTAAACCAGCATTACCAAAATAAACATTCCCATCACTACTGCAGCTCACTTGGGGAGTTTCCACAAAGACAGAGATGCTTCATTGGTGTCTCTTACCAATCTTTCACTTTGGCTGATGATGTAACTGAATCTTTGTGAAATACACATACAAAATTTTTCTATTGAAAAATACCAGAAAGATGAAAACAAGAGCGTTTGGTACTTGCCATAGAGCAAGAAATGGGAAGAGTTGGGTGAAAGCAGATGTCCTGTGAACCCCAAAATAATTCTGTGTTTTCTGGGCTCATAGAAAAAAGTCTGTTAAACCTTTTTAAGTGTAACTTAATTCTATGATTCCTCATGAGGACACTGAACTTAATTAACTTCTCAGTGAAAGCTATTACAATGAGATTATTTGGAACAGAAGAGTAACTGCTGCTGCGTTCCAGTCACTAGCTCTTGAAAGAGAAGCTGCACAGGTTGGCTGCCAAGGTATAACTATATTTCTTCAGTGTTTTTTATTAAAATATTGCTGCTATTTTTTTTAATTAAAATACTGCTGCTTTCCCATGCATATTGTCCACTAATTTTGTCCTCAATTTTTTAAGTCCTCTTCCAATCACTGGACAACGAGACAAGGTTAAATTCAGGATGTTGGAATTTAAAATTATTTTTTTTTTTAAACTTTGTTCAAATGGAAACCTCAGTAAGATCAGACTTGAAACTGAATTTCTGAACTTACTACTGAAAATAAGGAAAGTCAGTCAGGCCTTTAAGTGTGTAGTGACTGAAAGAATTACAAAGAGGAGGAAAAAAAACCCCTTTCTCTTTACTCTTTGATACTGTGTTGTACTTACATAGAGAAAATTCAGTTTGTCTGGAGCTCCTAACATTGTGCCTTGATGGGAATTGGTTGCTGTACTAGATGGGCACATAAACCCACCAGTCAAACAGACAACATTTAGTGTGTTTGTGGGGCTTTTTGGTGTTATTTTTATGACGCAATTCAAAAGATTTGAGAAATTAGGGATGGCAGAGATATGAATCAAATAAAGGCAAAATCTGGAGGAAAAAAATGATGATGGGTTATATTGTAAGGATTCTTTATATGAAAGAGCAACTTTTAAATAAGTCTACCAATTATACATTCCACAGAATCAACAGTCAGAGCATGATCCTTAGAAATTAACTCAGGGTTACTTTTGAAATACTGCACGAAAACACGTGCTCCTGATTTCTGTTGCAAGTTGCTGAGGATATAAGTAGACCAGGATAAGTTTTTCTTTGAAAGTGTGCTTTTTGCTGAAAATAAAGCTTTTGTATCTCTATGGTTTTCTGTTCTATGTCTACTTTCTGTGGGAAAAAATATGATTTAAAGCATGAAACATTTTAATATTTGATTTTGTTTGTTTGTTTTCCCCAAATTTTAATGGTTAATGAAATGGGGGAACTACATCTTTTCAGCTTCCTGCAACTGCAGTTTGTAGCATGCATATTCTGCTGTCTCGGGTAAAAAGGGTTAGGAAGCTTCAGGAGACTCATCTTGGTAAGTAAAGACTGCTACCATGAAGATAGTGTAGATAAGGTTCCTTTAAACATTTAGGGACAACTTTATCTAACCAGATACTGAACACAGCCATGCAGTTCTTCCTTTTTCTTCCAGTGGCCATGCAAGTGTTCCTCTGCCTTGTCAGAAGAGTTAGAGCGAATGAACTGCTTTGGCTGAAATTCTTATAGGCAGAAATATCAACGAGTCTCTACAAGCAGATCATTAGATGTTTGTATGAACAAAGGGGTTGCCAGTATTTTATTTTTCTTAAAGCCATTGGTGCAACATCCCATCATCTCTGCTACAGGATGCATGTATCTGCTCTCCCCTTGAAAAGGTATCCCACTGCCTGCTTCAACATAGGGAATAGCATCCCCTTAATTAGTTCCTCTCTCTAGCAATGGTACAGAGTTACAGGTGGTGCCTTGCAACCTCCATTTGCCCCCAACCTGGAGAAACACCTAGTTAAACAACAGTAGAAGGCTCCCAAGGATCTGTAGCTCTGTCTTACAAATCCCACAAGCATATGTCTCAGCTCTTTCACAGATGGGCAGGAGCTTCCTCTACTTCTGGCAAGATGAGGTTGTTTTATGTGGCTGAAAAGTGGTCAGTGCAGCCTGCGATCTTTTTTTTTTTTTTTTTAAAGGGTGCGAAGGTTTGTTGGAGGGAAGTTGTCTAAGTCATTGACAGAAGGAGAAATGTAGAAAATGTGGGCTAATTGAGGGGAATCATATGGTTAGGTGGCATTTTGCTGTGAGCTTTGGCAGGCTGTTTTACGTTGGGAACTCTGATGACAGAGATGCTAATATGAGTGAGAATGAGAATTCCTGTAGCAGGAAGCCTTCACTCTTAGACCTGATGATTTTATTTATTTATTTATTATTTTACAATTCAGTGTTTTTGGAAGCCGTTACATTAACTCTCTTCTTTGTACCTGTTTTCAGGAGGTGTAAGAGAAGTCTATTCTTTTTATTGTTTTGTTTATTTATTTTTTGCATTGCTGGAACAGAATCTCCTAGATCTGTTAAAAGGGTGTTTCATTTTCATAGGGTGAAAGAAAACTCATATAGAAACAGCTGAAAGAGCATGGCCATTTCCTATGGCATGCTTCAGTGGGGTGCACAGGACACCAGGCAACATCTGTCCACATGGAAATCATTGCCAAATTTCCCTGCATTCTTTGATGTGAAGAGTAGCCCTGGTGCCATGCCTGGTGTTGCCAAAATAAACAAAGGAAATACTTCTGGATCATAGTCCATTAGTCCATTTAACAATACAATAATCCGTTTTCATGTTCTTCAAGTTTATTCTAACTGCAAGTGTGTGTGCCAAGTCTGTTAAGAATCAATATAACTGCTTCTGCTCTTAAATCTATTTAGGCTGATAAGTACTTTTCTTGAAAGGAGTCTTAAAGCCAGACATTTTTTTCTCGTAAGTGCTGGATTTTGGGGGTGTTTTAGTGGAACAAAGGAGAGGGTCCTTATTTCTACTTCTAGAACAACCTGTAATGTCAGTGTTTACTGGTTTACTACATTTAAAACTGTCTCCAATTTTTAATGCACAATCCCTGTTAAAGAGGTTTTTTTGGTTTTGTTTGGGGCTTTTTTGGTTTTGTTTCATTTTTCAGCAAGAGTAGCATCTAAATGCCAGTTGCAACATCTTTGGCATCATTAATGAAAGGGGCAATAGAAATGCATTAGCAATGGATGGGTGAAATGTTTGCAGACATCAGGGAGCATTTAGGTTTCTCTGAGTTAAGTGGCACCTACACAGAAGTACAAGGAATTCTTTGCCATACTGGCAGCTTAGTAGCTGCACACCCAAGGCATTTTTTTTTTCATCTAGGATAGTCATTTGAAGACATGACTTTCAAAGGTAAAATTCCAGGATGTTAATGGTGGATGAAGGCTGGGTGACTACTTAGAAATATTTTCATTTTCCCTAAATCTATTCCCCTCTGCCTCCAAAGTAGTTGGACCAATTTTATCCCAATGCCTTTGTACACTATTCTTTAGGGGCAGTCCTCAAAATTGGAGCAGCTAAATTTTCTCTCCACTGTGCTGACATTTCACCTCCCACCAAATTTACTTAAGTCTTCTCAACAATACAAATCTTTTGAAAACAGGTATCGGAAGTAGTGACAGAAGTACCCATGTTTGTCTTGATAAATTTCTCCATTACATCTCCGTTCCTATAGACTTTCTGGTAAAACATTCTGCTTGCATGTGTGTGCTCATGAAGGATTATGACATTATGACCAGCGTTTTGGAGAATCTGGGTACTGTTTCAGATTTTGGTTCTTAATTGAAGTGTGGCAGCTGACTGTATTGCTGAATTTTAGTGATGTTGACATTTAAATTGTATGTAAGGCAGTTTTGATGTGAAGGCTGCTCTAGAACTCCATTGAACACTTTTAGGTACTGCGGTTATTATGTTGATCACCAAACAGTCTTCCACATTGCAAGTTCTGCTGTCAACATCGAGCTTCAGTGCAGTTCGAAGGTCTCAGAGAAGCCACTTCTGGTGGAGTATGGCAGCTATAACATCAGCCAGCGTAAGATGGATTTTATCTTTTTCAACCCACCTTTGCATTTCAGACCTGTGAAGCAGCACTTTTCAGGTCCAGTAGGACTTAATTAGGTTTACGCAGGAAATTCTCTGTTGGGTTTTCGTTTATTTTCTTTTCTAATCTTACTAAGTCAGGTGACTAGCAAACAAAGAGCCTTTCCTAGCTCATCAAGGCTATGCAGCCAAGGTTTGTGGGCATGTGCAGCTTGCTCTGGTTTCCTGTATGCACAGAGTCTGCTCTCTTCTGCACAGTCTTTAAAGCTTCCTGCGTGGCTATGGCCACAGTGCAGTCAGTTGAAGTCTGCTGTTCCTGTTTGTTTTCATCCCCAAGGTTTTCTTTGCAATGTTTCTATTACTACAAAGATTTCCACGTAACAAACAGTGAGTACCAAATAACTGACTGCTTATTCCAGTGTTTCCAGAAGTTTAAATACTTTGTGTGCAAGTAGAAATCTGAGCTAAAACCAAGCAAAACTCAAAGTTGATAAAATAGTCTACCGACTGAATTTTTTTCAAGCCCTGAAACAGACAACTGTTTACTGATACTTTTTCCCCTGCGTTAGTCTTAGATATTCATGCTGTTAAAGTAGCAGAGAAGCCATGGTTTCTAGTCATTGCATGTATGTGGAGTATGTAAAAAATATGGTAACTTCATGATTTTAAAAGCAAACATTAATGTAATTCAGAAGTTGCCTCAGTACAGGTTACTAATTGAAGTTGCAAAGTGCTGCAAATTTTGGTTATTAAAAAGTGAGACTGTCCTTTAAAAGAAGATGGCGTTCTAAGCTGTCTTGTATTGCACCATAAAACACTGGCTGATTTGGTCCAGTCCTAGGATAAAGCCTGCAGTACATATGGGAGGCTGAGGGGAGACCTTACTGCTCTCCACAGCTCCCTGAAAGGAGATTGTAGTGAGGTAGGTGTCAGTCACTTCTCCCAGGTAACAAGTGATAGAATGAAAGGAAATGGCCTCAAGTTGTGCCAGGGGAGGTTTAGATTGAATATTAGGAAAAATTTCTTCACTGGAAGGGTTGTCAGGCACTGGAATGGGATGCCCAGGGAAGTGGTTGAGTCACCATCCCTGGAAGTTTTTAAAAGATGGGTAGACGAGGTTCTTAGGAGGGACATGGTTTAGTGGTGGACGGGTACGGTTGAACTCGATTTTTAAGGTCTCTTCCAACCAAACAGTTCTACGATTCTATTGCAGTAACAGCTGAATTGAAACTGTAGAGATGTTTTTACTTCTTTTTGAAATCCCAGTTTTCAACATCTGAACTCAATTTAAGTGCTGGCAATGCATACAGACTATCAAATTTAGATCAGCTTTATCATTCCTTGGAACAGCTTAGTGACTGTAAATTGAAATGAGCTGGTAATGTTTGGTAAAAGGAAACTTTTAAGTTGGTTGGGGTTTTCTTGGTTTTGTTTGTTTTGTTGGGTTTTTTTCCCTCCAGCTTGTCCACCTGGACATTTCAAGTGTTCCACTGGCTTATGCATCCAGCAGATGCAGCGGTGTGATGGGATAAACAACTGCTTTGATGAAAGCGATGAACTCTTTTGTGGTTCGTATTCACTTACTAGAGATCTTGACTGGAAACCTCAATGAATGTATTCCCTAGTCTTAGAAGGCTGCTGAAACAAGGTGACATTTTTTGGGAGGCGGGGAGAAGATGTTTTTCAGCTTCCTGTGTATCTCCAGGTACAGACTATCAGTCAGTCTCTTGAGTGCTGAATTCTTAGTTAATTAGCAAGGAATGAAACTAAGAATGAGGAAGGTATGGCACTGGAAAGCACGGGAAGAAATTTAGATGTGCAAAAATAACTGTAATAGGCTATGCTTTAGTTTTTCCTCATGTAATAAATGCTGGTAATTATAAAGTTCTGTTCTATTTCAAGATTAGTTATTTTCTGTTTGTGGGGGAATGACAACCTGTGGTGCATAATGTGGATGAGAGTGGTAAATGTCCATGGTAAAGAGGATTAGAACTTGGGCCACTCCACTCGGGGCAATGTATGAACTGGGTTAGGTCACTGAGCAATTTTGTCCTTTATTTTCTCCATGCATAATGTGGCACTCGTACTCATCCTTGTGCCATGCAGTAAAGCTATGAAAGTGGTACCCAGGCACAGTCAGAAGGGTAGTGTTAGCATTACAAGCACACTTCTGTAAATGATTTGACTTACATTTTTAAAGTTGTCCCTGAGTGGAACTGTAACTCCAGCTTCGCAATACCGGATAACCTGCTTGCCTGCAATGGAGTAAGTGATTGTGAGAATGGCAAAGATGAGCAGAACTGCACCCACAGTAAGTCTACTCTCTTGATTAACTTTTTTTCTCTCTTCTATCATCTATCCAATCCTGACTTGAATACTGGATGCTTTATTCAAAGAGTTAAGAGGCACTATCAATTCTGTTAAGTTTTCTGATATGTTTATAAACAAGCCATTATTGATTTTAAACTATTTTTTCTTAATGAGCTCATGAACATCTGTTTCAGCAAAATACTGGCAGAAGAATTAAGTACTATGGGTGCAGGATGGGGATAAAGGGATTTAAAGCTTGAATCCCAGACTTTATCTCTTTAAAGCATAATCTGTGCAAATTATTTCCTGGATCTGTTTAACCATCTGTAAAATAACTACTAATATGATAGTTTCTTTGGAGCAGTTTTCAGGGTTAGAAGATTAATGTGTTTAAACTGCTATGGAAGCTATAAATTTAGCCAAATAACTGACTGCTTATTCCAGTGTTTCCAGAAGTTTAAATACTTTGTGTGCAAGTAGAAATCTGAGCTAAAACCAAGCAAAGCTCAAAGTTGATAAAATAGTCTACCGACTGAATTTTTTTCAAGCCCTGAAACAGACAACTGTTTACTGATACTTTTTCCCCTGCGTTAGTCTTAGATATTCATGCTGTTAAAGTAGCAGAGAAGCCATGGTTTCTAGTCATTGCATGTATGTGGAGTATGTAAAAAATATGGTAACTTCATGATTTTAAAAGCAAACATTAATGTAATTCAGAAGTTGCCTCAGTACAGGTTACTAATTGAAGTTGCAAAGTGCTGCAAATTTTGGTTATTAAAAAGTGAGACTGTCCTTTAAAAGAAGATGGCGTTCTAAGCTGTCTTGTATTGCACCATAAAACACTGGCTGATTTGGTCCAGTCCTAGGATAAAGCCTGCAGTACATATGGGAGGCTGAGGGGAGACCTTACTGCTCTCCACAGCTCCCTGAAAGGAGATTGTAGTGAGGTAGGTGTCAGTCACTTCTCCCAGGTAACAAGTGATAGAATGAAAGGAAATGGCCTCAAGTTGTGCCAGGGGAGGTTTAGATTGAATATTAGGAAAAATTTCTTCACTGGAAGGGTTGTCAGGCACTGGAATGGGATGCCCAGGGAAGTGGTTGAGTCACCATCCCTGGAAGTTTTTAAAAGATGGGTAGACGAGGTTCTTAGGAGGGACATGGTTTAGTGGTGGACGGGTACGGTTGAACTCGATTTTTAAGGTCTCTTCCAACCAAACAGTTCTACGATTCTATTGCAGTAACAGCTGAATTGAAACTGTAGAGATGTTTTTACTTCTTTTTGAAATCCCGGTTTTCAACATCTGAACTCAATTTAAGTGCTGGCAATGCATACAGACTATCAAATTTAGATCAGCTTTATCATTCCTTGGAACAGCTTAGTGACTGTAAATTGAAATGAGCTGGTAATGTTTGGTAAAAGGAAACTTTTAAGTTGGTTGGGGTTTTCTTGGTTTTGTTTGTTTTGTTGGGTTTTTTTCCCTCCAGCTTGTCCACCTGGACATTTCAAGTGTTCCACTGGCTTATGCATCCAGCAGATGCAGCGCTGTGATGGGATAAACAACTGCTTTGATGAAAGCGATGAACTCTTTTGTGGTTCGTATTCACTTACTAGAGATCTTGACTGGAAACCTCAATGAATGTATTCCCTAGTCTTAGAAGGCTGCTGAAACAAGGTGACATTTTTTGGGAGGCGGGGAGAAGATGTTTTTCAGCTTCCTGTGTATCTCCAGGTACAGACTATCAGTCAGTCTCTTGAGTGCTGAATTCTTAGTTAATTAGCAAGGAATGAAACTAAGAATGAGGAAGGTATGGCACTGGAAAGCACGGGAAGAAATTTAGATGTGCAAAAATAACTGTAATAGGCTATGCTTTAGTTTTTCCTCATGTAATAAATGCTGGTAATTATAAAGTTCTGTTCTATTTCAAGATTAGTTATTTTCTGTTTGTGGGGGAATGACAACCTGTGGTGCATAATGTGGATGAGAGTGGTAAATGTCCATGGTAAAGAGGATTAGAACTTGGGCCACTCCACTCGGGGCAATGTATGAACTGGGTTAGGTCACTGAGCAATTTTGTCCTTTATTTTCTCCATGCATAATGTGGCACTCGTACTCATCCTTGTGCCATGCAGTAAAGCTATGAAAGTGGTACCCAGGCACAGTCAGAAGGGTAGTGTTAGCATTACAAGTACACTTCTGTAACTGATTTGACTTACATTTTTAAAGTTGTCCCTGAGTGGAACTGTAACTCCAGCTTCGCAATACCAGATAACCTGCTTGCCTGCAATGGAGTAAGTGATTGTGAGAATGGCAAAGATGAGCAGAACTGCACCCACAGTAAGTCTACTCTCTTGATTAACTTTTTTTCTCTCTTCTATCATCTATCCAATCCTGACTTGAATACTGGATGCTTTATTCAAAGAGTTAAGAGGCACTATCAATTCTGTTAAGTTTTTTGATATGTTTATAAACAAGCCATTATTGATTTTAAACTATTTTTTCTTAATGAGCTCATGAACATCTGTTTCAGCAAAATACTGGCAGAAGAATTAAGTACTATGGGTGCAGGACGGGGATAAAGGGATTTAAAGCTTGAATCCCAGACTTTATCTCTTTAAAGCATAATCTGTGCAAATTATTTCCTGGATCTGTTTAACCATCTGTAAAATAACTACTAATATGATAGTTTCTTTGGAGCAGTTTTCAGGGTTAGAAGGTTAATGTGTTTAAACTGCTATGGAAGCTATAAATTTAGCATTAGGCACATGAAAGTTTTGAGTCAGCCATTTCTTTAACTTTTTAGAATAAATGGACACCATGACATATAAAAGGGAGCACAAGTGGGAAGTGCTGCAAGTAACTTTTTTAAAGAAAATTAATTTTTTTTTACCTGCTTGACTAGACAGCCTGTGTAAAGGGTTACAGGATACTTCTGTGTGTTGACAAGAAAAATAGATTGGGCTTGAGTGGCCTAATTTATTGCGAGTCACAAGGAAATAGGAAAATGCCAAGGTTGGGGTTGAGGTTTAACTGAATAAAATTAGTAAGACTGCTTTCACTACTATCTTTCATTTCAGATTCAATACTGAAATATAAAGGAGGGCTTCTTTCCAGAGTACTGGAGGTTTTCTCATTCTAGCCTAACGCTTGCTCTATGGATAAGTTTTCACTACTATATGCATGTTGGTTAATGCTATGGGAAAGGATGGGAGGAAATCTTTGTTCAGGCTCAGCCAGCTCAATGTAAGCCTTAGTATAGAAGGAGTTCTACTTGAATAGTTTATTCTGCTTAGAGATTGGTTTAAGCCATCCCAACCAAATTGCTCTTTTGCTATGTTCCCTCCTATCAATACATGTATGAATCTTTTATCTGTGCCGACATGTCTTTACATGTTAAGCTGAGCCAATACTCTTTATAGTCTCTCTCTTTTTTTTTTTTTTTTTTTTTTTTTTTTTTTCCCCCCCCCCCCCTTCCACAACTATTTCTTAGCTTGACTACACCAACCACACATTTAAGTGCAGGAATAATATTTGCATTAGGAAACAAAATGCAAAGTGTGATGGGACTGTGGACTGTATTGATGGAAGTGATGAAAGCAGCTGCAGTAAGTCCCTCTCAAATGTTCATCTTTTTGAACTTTGAACTTTTTAAACAATAAAGCCCTTTATTTCTTCCTGTTTTGGAGAGAGTACAACTCATGCAGCAGGTATTGAGTTTTTATTGCATCCTCTCAGTGACAGTGGGGTAATGATCAGCTATCAGTTTACTTCAGGTCTGGTTGCAGAATTTCCCAAGTTCTTGTTGAAGGGTGGGCTTACCGTTATGGGGAGACTTAGTGATCTGTAGTGGTTATTGTAGCTATGTTAAGGAGCAGGGAAGCAGGGCTAACTGCAGTTAGCTTGACTAGCTGGTAAGGCAGCATTTTTGTTGCCTGCAGCAGTGTCTGGTACTTCGGTTGGAGTCAGACTGTATTTAGACTTTAGGAGTGACACAGCTGCAATGAGATAAAAACCACAAACATTCTGGATGGTGAAGTCCCCGATGTGTCATAGCATCAAGCTAGGTTCTAGTCTCAAATCTTACTAAAGTAACCTCTGTACAAGCTTTTTAGTTTGTTTTGCTGTGAAGTGAATGGGTGATTGTTACTGCAGAAGCAATGAAAGTGGGGTTAGGGTTAGTTGCTTAAACTGAATATTCTTGGGTGTTTTGGCTGGCCCTCAGCTGTTTCTGGCATGCTACCTGTATGCCAAATCTGCCAGCACCTGCCTTGGATGCAGTAGAACATCTTAAAAGACTAGCTATATGCCTACTTGTGTTTGGAAACATTAATGCTGCTTTTGACTCTTTGGCTGGGTGCTGCAGAATGCCCAGATGCATTAACACCTGTGTGTGGGAGTGTGGGACTAAAACTCCTGAGCTTTATGTGCATGCACAAGGGATGGGCACAAGGGCCTACAAGAGGGGTCTTCCTCCATTGCTCTTCAAATTACAGGGTGCAGCTTTTTGTGCTGAGACATGACTTCTTCACCAGTGAGTTAGTAATATACAACATTTTCAGACTTTCCGTTGTTTCCCATACCAATTAATGATTGGACCACCTGATTTCTGAAATAATAAATGACCAAATTCCACAAATGCATCTGCTACTATAAACATTCTTCTTGTATCATTCCTACTGCTTTGGCAAGAAACAAGTGTCCTGATGATGCTGAACTTCCTTCCTGATGGACTCCTTTCAGTTCAGGGCTAACAGTATTAAAAAAAGATGAGGCGTTGTCTATTTTTATATATTCATTTTGATGCTTAATAAATCAATGGATCCTTTGACACTTCTGGCACAAGAAATATTTAGAGATCAATTTCTGCAGCAGAGCAAGAAAAGAAACTTATTAAATTTCCCAGGCCAGTGCCTTTTTTTATGGAGTCATCTCTTGTTTCAGGAATAGAGTAGCCAAATAGAGAAGTTTTCTGATTAGAGCAGGGCAAGGAAATAGATTTCAAAACATTTCAAAGTGCAAGATTCTTTAATGCTCTATGTGGGAAGCACTCTTGTTAAAGAAAAGCACTGGCGATGGAGATTATAACCTGAAATATGTCTTGCAGGTTGTGGCAGCCGCAAGAGCAGCAACCCCATCTCTCGGATTGTAGGAGGTGCAAACACTGAGGAAGGTGAATGGCCCTGGCAGGTCAGCCTCCATTTTGTGGGAGCTGCTTACTGCGGGGCATCAGTGATATCGAAAGAATGGCTTGTGTCTGCAGCTCACTGCTTTCAAGGGAGCAAGTAAGCAGTCTTCCCCTGACTCTGTCCCAAACATCGCCAGTGTCCCCAAATGCCTTTAGCTTCCAGAGTTTGAACCACACTAGGGTGGGATGTGCCCTCATCTTTCACCTACCCTGCTGTCAGGGGGTGTTTTGAGGTACTTTTGAAAGGGATGACTTCTTTGTTTGCTCCCAACCAGGCTGGCTGACCCTAGAGCGTGGCGTGCTCACCTGGGGATGCAAACACAAGGCCGTGCAATGTTTGTATCTGCGGTGAGACGGATCATTATCCACGAGTATTACAACAGCGGGAACTACGACTATGACATTGCGCTACTGCAGCTGAGCAAGCCATGGCCGGACACGATGAGCCATGTCATCCAGCCAGTCTGCGTGCCCCCCTTTTCATACAAAGTCCACAGTGGTCACAAGTGCTGGATAACAGGTTGGGGCCAAAAGCAGGAAACAGGTGAGTTTTATGGCTTCAGTCGAGTTAATTTTGTTCCCAGGTAAACAGGGGGTTCACAGCTGTGGTTGTGTGCACAGGACACCTGCTTTTGTTGCATGGCTGAGTTGTGCAGAAAATCATAATGTTCTGAATTTACTGTCATGTGGAAGTAGGTTCCTGCATGCACATACCTTCATAGGCTGAGGAAAATTGGCTGCTGGTCCTGTGGATCTGGAAGTCCCGTGTGGTCATGTTGTTAGCTAAGACTTGCAGGGAGCTATGCTTACTCTGAAGTAACACTGTATTGCTTTCCCCCTTTGTTTCTCTTTGAGGTGTGTTAGCATGCCTAGGTGGACCCTTTGCTACTTACCACAGGAGGATGAAACTTCTAAGTCTTCCTCCTCCCGCCTTCAGCCTCTGTAGGCTGAGCAGCCCTGTGGCACCGACCACAGCTGTGAGGCACCAGCTGCATCCTTGGAGTGCGGCTTGACAAAATGGCCACCCCATGACAAAATGACTGCCCCTGTAATGGCAGGCTGCCCCATGTCAGGGGTAGGCCTGGCCCTCCCACCACCTTGCTGCCAGCTGCCTCTTCCCTGGTATGAAAGCTGCCCTCCTTGTGGCCACATTCCTAAAGTCCTTCCAGTGTAACCACAGGTGTGATGGCTTCCCTCAGCATAAATCGTGTAACCACCACCGCACCAAGCCCCGGGTGTGCTGGCACAGGCCTAGCCCAGGCGGTTGGCCTGCACCTGAAGGGCTGCTCTGGCCTGGCCTGGCCCTCTCAGCTGAGAGAGGATATATGGTTGCGAACCAAGTGCAATGGCTTTACCAGGAAGGGATGGTGGTTCGGATGTGTGGTGCAGTGCAGTGTCTCTCTTCGGCCTACTGTGTTAGTTACCTCTTAAATTAAAGGTGATTATCTGAAAGATAAATGTGTTGCCTCAAAAAGAAAAAAGGGGTTTCTTTTCCCTATTTCCCCTCTTTTCCCTTCATTGGTTTATACAATTTGATTGCTAAATCAGTCTCTTAATGTTTTTTACTTTATTACATACCAGCTTTATCAAATTCTGAAACAAAATACTTGCATATTTTCTGAAACCAGCACTTGCACGTTTGAATGGGTTGGTGAATTTTCCTTGGTTATATCCAGATTTGTAGGGGGTTACTGGTGTTATTATTAGAGCTGTTGTATTGAAAGGAGGGGACAATTCAGTTTAATTCTGTTTTTCCAGAAGTACATATTTTACAGAACAGAAAAGAGGTATTTTAGCAAAATTTTCAGAGGGCCAAATTTGAGATATGTCCAAGTTTTTTATGCTGCCAAAAGAGCAATTTACATTTTGCAACTGTGACTCATACTTTTAATTTCGGATTCAGCCCTTTCAGAGACACCACCCTAATTGCAAATCTGTCTTGTGATGCTCCAAATACCTTTGTAAAATCCTGTTTTCTTTTAAAAATAATAAGAGAACAAATTAAGAAATCTGAGACATTTTGCAAAAGGCATCAGAAAAAGCTTTTTGGCCAACTATAGTGATTATGCCATTGTATGTGGCCTGGCCAAAGGACCAAGATAACGTTATATAAATGCCTAAGAGTTAAGAAGTTTTCTGTTCTCTTGCAGTTAGTTGTTTGGAATCTGGAATAACTTGGAGGTCAAATGTAACTGGGATATTATCTGAAGACCTCTTGTTTTGCCTTTCAATAGATGAGTAAAATGCTAAGCTCTGTTGAATCATCCTTCTTTCAACTTGTTTTCCAGATGATGAAGGTTCAGCAATTCTTCAGAAAGCAGAGGTAGAAATTATTGACCAAACGTTATGTCATTCCACATATGGGATTATCACAGCTAGGATGTTTTGTGCTGGACTAATGTCTGGGAAAAGAGATGGGTGCAAAGTATGTATTTTAGCACACCTTGCATAGAATTTATCTTGTCTTTCATTGTAGCATGATAAGGCATAAGAACTGACTGGCAAAACACTTTGTGGTCCATACACTTCAGTTCTGTAGAACAGCAATGTAAGAATTCTCTACCAGCAAATCTGTCATCTGGGTGTTCTCAGAGTTTTGTTGCTTTATGTATATGAATAGCATCACGAAGTTTCACTTGCAGGCCAAGGGCCAGTCAATTTGCAAGTCCCAATAACAAGTTAAAACCATGCACTTTTTGGTACAAAAGTCTCTCAGTTGAAGAAAAAACTGAGAAACTAGCTTGCCTCTTTCCAAGATCACTCTATCCCAACTTGGAACTACAGGGCATTCTGATGAGATGAAGACAACTAGGCATAAATTTTCAAATGTATAATAAAATTGATCTGAAAATGCCTAAAGATAATAAAAAAAAAGTTCTGAATTTACTTCTAGTGAATAATAGTAAAACTATACATATACACATGCACACAATATATAAATACTTATGTATCTTATTTTATATTATATACGCTATATTATCTTATATAGCACTTATATAAACCATATATATTTATTACTAAAATAGTAAATTTACTGTGAAAATAGTAGTAAACCTACTGTTTCTTTTTTTTATGATGGAGATCTGGAATCTTCAAGTTCTAGCTTTTATTGTCTACATAAAAGCTAGAGAGACCACAATGACTCTAAGGGCATGCAATGTCTGAGGGCTTTCTGAGGGAGTATACTGCTACAGCTGCTTTTTAGAGATTAGTGAAACCATTGACATCAAGCCTCATTTTTGCTTAACTGGAGAATTTGTTTCTCCAATTATCTCTCTGGCCACTCAAGATATAGCCAAGGAAAGGCATAATTTACAGGTCTTTTGGCTGCATTTCTGTGAGGGTAAATGACGTGTGACTGTGTCTAGAAGTTGTTAGAGCTGATAGAATTGTGGGATTTCTCTTTTGTGAAAAAATGCTGGTGTTCCACTTTTCTTTTGTCCCAGGAACTGAAGAAAAAAGTTGAAAACTTGGCTCTCAATGCAAAATCTTAATTGTGAAGGATGGAAAAAATTATCTTCTAGGTTAAATCTTTAACAGTTTTGTGAGGTGATTTCAAGGTGATTCAGCTCTGAACGGCAGGTGACTTTACTTAGATCATCTCCTGATGTCCCTGCCAACCTGCATATCCTAAGATCCTATAAAGTTAAAGCAAAAAGTTTGCTAGTTCTAACAAAACATATGTCTAAAAGGAAGACACTTCTCTTGCAAAACATCCAAAGTTAACCAACTGATCTTTGGCTTTTGGAAAACCTTTCTCACATCCAATGTTTTGGTAAAGTTTAATTTGCTACTAGTTGTCTGGTTTAGAGAGGTTGTGTCTACAGCAGTGTCTTAGAAGAAAGTATAAGCTTGGTCCAAGAGATTTTCCTGAAATTATAGCACCTTTTTTTTTTCCTGAATGTCTGCCAATATATTTCTACAAGAATACCATATAAAGGAAGAGTACTAATCGCATTGTCCTGTATTATGGAATTATACTATGCTGTATAGAGCTTTGAAGTCTATAACAGACTTCAACTGCCCCAATTAAAAAGACATTGTGTGCCTCTAAATGTTACCTGAGGGCTTGTATCTACTAGAGGACAACGCTTAGTTTTTTTTACCTTCTTAATAAACATCGCCACCTCCAACCCCACCCCCCCCCAAATCAATGGAGGGATCCAATTTGTTTCCATTTACTTTTAATTTGAAATAAGTTATCACATTAATTTTTAATTTTTTAAAAAATCTTACTAATTTGGCGGTCCTTAGAAGTGTAACCTATAAATGAACATGCATATTAAGTAGTAGATTTTGGAGTTTGAGGCTGGGAAGTTAACTGTGAATTTTAAACTTAGTCCATGAAATGCAATATCATTATTATTGTATTCAAAGAGCAAGAGCTAGTCCTCTTTCTTGTGAAAGAGGAAATTTTGGTTTCACTGCACAATCCCATCTGCTTCAAGACAAAAAACCATGTTGACTATCTGATGGTTTGAACTGTGTGAATGCGAAAATATAGTTGCTGTTGGAATTACTCAGGCAAAATATCTTCTGTGGAATTTTTTCCCTGTTTTAATAACCTGTATTGTAAACGTACAACTCAATATTTTCTTTTTAGGGTGATTCCGGTGGACCATTGTCATGTCAAAGCAATGGAGATGGAAAATGGTTTTTGACTGGCATTGTTAGCTGGGGTTATGGATGTGGAAGACCAAATTTCCCTGGTGTCTACACAAAAGTGTCAAATTTTGCACCATGGATTCGCAAATATGCACCTTCAGTCTTTTAACTTGAAAACTGTTTTGCTGGAATATAACATGTCCTGGGTATCTTCATTAAAAATCGTATTTGGTAAAACTGTTCAGTGGTGGAATTTAAAAAAATTATTATTTGATTCTGGAGTACACATGTGGAAGTAACAAATACCCTTTTATCAAATCTTGGTGAAAGAGGAAGAGACTGATCTTGTGGTGGTTGTTTTGTGCAGATGTCTGGAGTCAGAGGAGGAGGTACAATAATAAACTTCTGACACTTTGTGTTCATTTTCCAGGCACCAGCTAAGTGCATGTGCAATCATCTGTTAAGAAGATGAAAAAACAACTGACCAGCTGGAGACAGAACTTAAGTCTTGTTTAGTCATTTCCTCCGAGATGCGTATGGTCCAATGCAGCAGTGACTGTGAAGTAGCAATCAAGTCTTAGTACTTCTGCAAATACTATTTTCCCTAGCTCCTCCAGCAAGAACAGCTGAGAGAGAGAGGGAGGGAGAGGAGGGATTGCAGAAAGTGAAATCAGTTCTCTCAGATCTGTAGAGCCCTCATTTTTGGAGATCAGAAGTTCTGTGGTTAAGCATGGAAGAAAGCATTAGTATTACTCCTTCTCCAACTTCCATTTTAATTAACTGCATGGTTTGGAGCTACTAACTCTTTTATTACCTGCTTTAATTTCCCCGTATTCAAGGTTATTCACAGTTCATCTGCTTGAGAATTTGAATTTTTTATTTGCAGGCAACCTTAACAAGAGGAGTAAATATGGTGATGTGGGTTATTGCAATGATCTTGCCCTTGACCAAATAAACCCAATGTTTCTACCCTCTGAGAGGTATATTAAACTGCTATGGAATTAGGTTATCTAACTGTATCTAGTTTAAAAAAAATCCTGAAATAATTTTTGGAGCTGATGCAAAAGAGGGTTTGTTTCCTCTAGGCTTTTTATGTGGGTTTCTTTTCCATGAAGGAGAGGGCAAAGTATCGGTCAATCAGCAGGCTGTGTGCGTACCAGAGATAGGCTGTTGGAAAAAAAGAGGACTTGAACAAAGCAGTCTGTCTTCAACCTTCCAGTTAATCCCTTTCATAGTCTCCATGTGATCAATGTTGGGGTTGGATTGTTTCCTTTTTATTTTCTGGAACTGAGGTTTCTTGGGCCTGTTTTGTTTTTCCAGGTTTTGTTCTTCGTGTGCATGCACTCTGTCTCTCTCTCCCCATGTATAAAATCTATTATTTTGCCACACGCATCCTTGATTTTTCTTACTTTTCACACAGAATACCCTGAACTTGTTGGCTTGCTGACTTAAACCTGTTTTTAATTCCAAATCGGAAATGTGAACATGAATTGCTTTGCAATTACATTTATTTTGTGGTACCAGTTTGAGGCTTGAAAATTCAGGTGGTCTGTGGAATTGCACATTTCTTCCCTCTCATAAAAAGTTCTGTGGATTCTAGCATGTGTTCATTAGAAATTGCCTTATTTACCTTGCTCTGGGACTTTTTGCCTGTAAATTGCTTGCACATCCTTTGTTTTCTGTCATAAATTATTTCCTATTCTTGTATTTCTGAAAGAAGTGGGTAGCTCATCCGTTTTCAAATGACGGGATCCACGTCCTACTTAGCCAGTTAGGGAAACAAAGAGTTACAGTGATGGCAACTTTTCCTCCCCACCTTCTTTGATTGCGGATCAGCTGGCTCCAGCTTCAAGCAGTATGGCAAAAGTGGAATGAGAGAAGCCTGGTGTGCGTGGCGGGGAGAGCAGTACGCTATTCTGGGTTATGTTTAAGAGATGAGGTTCATTTAGGACTTTCGTTATTAGGTTTGTGAGAAGGCATCTGTGAAGGCATCATGATACGGGCTTTCCCCTCCAGCCGGGTTTCTGTGTACAGCATACCAGCTCCATATGACTCTGAGCAGACTGCAGGGCAGGTAAGAGGCACCAGCTAAGCTTTGCAGCAGGAACACGGTAAATGATCTCTCCGCTCATTCTGGTGTGTACTGACCTCTGCTCTTCATATGCAAATTGCTCCTAACCAAAGTGATAGCAATTTTCCTCCCCTGTACATAGCTTGAAATGCATGCCACAAACAAGCCGCTGAGAAATATGTGGGTTTCATACATGACATAGCTGATAACATGAAAGATGTTATCTCAACTTAAACCTCTTTAAAAACCAAAAGGGCACATATACTAAAATATGGTACAGTAGCTCTTCTTTTTTGTCTTACTAACTGATGCCTTTCCATGTCATTCTCTAGGAAAGTCCACATATTCACTACTGCCCGTCCTACCAAGAAGGCTTGTGTCAGAAGTACTGTTTCTTCAAATGGATGAGGTGGTGTTCCTGGAGAAGACGGTTTCTAGGAATGTTACCTATAGCTTCTTTAATAGTTGCAGTAATTGTGCTAGTCCTGCACTATTCGTTCTGTAAGTGTTAGTCCCCTGGAAGGGATGGGTATTTTGCACTGTGTGAACGAGTAGTACAAAAAGCTCTGCGCTAAGCATGTAACGCGTCTATAAAGGAGACTTTCCCTTTTCCTTAACGCCTTTGCTAAGGCAACAAATTGCATAACACTTAGCAGTTGATAGTTGCACAAGAATAATGAAGATGTATTTTACCTCTAAATTTTTGTCTCTGCTTGTGGATACCATCGTTATTATAATTGTAATCTTTCCCAAGAACCTATAGGAATTAACTTCCTATCTTCTGTTTGCTTTTTTAAAACAGAACAGGTGCCTAACTTATGTACATTTCTTCCTAGATCTCAGCTTTTAGCTGTTAAAATCACATCTCTCCAGGAGGGTAGTGCTGACAAAAATGGAATTTTAATGAATAAAGCTTGGTAGTAGAAATGCCCGTCTGAATCCATACCTCATGCCTCTCCTTTCCTCCTGGGCATTATTCTATCAATGGGACTGACTCACCACTCTGGCTCTTACTGGGTGTTTCTCTTAAGAACTAATGCCTACCAATGCCAAGGACAAATACATGCTTCTGCAGCCTCTTGTTCCAGAAGATTTTCCGTAATGTTGTTAGGTGTGCTAATTAATTTTCTTATCTTTTTCTTTGTCAGCTCCGGCTTTCTCCTTTATTTATATTGGTGGAAGTGTAGAAATTCCTAATTTGACTTACACAAACGACCTCAGTGATTCAAAGTCACAGAAATTCCTCCTGCAAGCAGAAGCAATCCAAAATTATGTAAGTTCCCAAATAAGTATAGCAATAATTTAAAAGTATTTATTACAGAATCACATTGGGAATGAGGAGAAGGCTCCAGTTACAATTTTTTTTTCTTCTAAATAGTAAGTTTGAAGCTAGCAAGTGCCTTGGTGTTCTACAGCTTTAGGAATATAGCTGGATTGCTGGGGCTGTGTGTCTTGCAGTAAGGCCAACAATTCCTAGGTAATAAAACCTGGGGGTTTCAAGGTTATGTATAAATTATTATTCTTAAAGTAATTAGGAACACGTTTTTTGTTTTGTTTTACTTTACTCAAACACTCTTCATTGCTACATTTTTTCCTGGATTTTTTTTTTTTTTTAAATTGTAGCTCAAATTCAATGCTCAACTTCTTGTTTTGTTTCGCTTTCCCTTGTCCCCCACAACAATGCTTGCTTTCTTGCACTTCTTACGGGAGTTCCTATTGCGAGATCAGTACTCTTTCCTGGATACATGTTAACAGCAATCTTAAATACAAAGCAGTTCTCTGTTAGACTGTATTTCCCAAAAGACCTAATCTAGTGTCTCAAAGCTGCTTTGTGCACAGACAGTACAAGTTGCTCATGTTGAGATTATATGCCAGAAATTTAAAACTGAAAGAAAAAATATAAATGAATTCATAAAGACTTCTTTTTCATGGGTAATTATCAAGAGTTTTCTCAATGGTCTTGAAATGTGATGTGAATTAAAAGTAATTTTTTTTAGTGGAAATGAATGCACTTTTATGATCCTTATTTAACATATTTTGTGAAAATGCTTGTAATATGGGAGGGGGGCAAGGAGGAGGAAAGGAATAAATAAGAAGACAAATGCTTTGTAACATAAGAGATTAAATTCACACTAAAATGTAACACTTCTTACTTTTTCTTTTGCCACTGTTTAACTGTCAGTTTGCAGAATCATATGAGTCTTCCTCCTTGGGAAAGTACTACTTGAAGTCTGTCGTGGCTGCTTTCAGGTAGGTGCTGTTCCAGCATATGGTATAAATTTGAGATATTCAATTGTGTTTGTCTTATCTTTTTTTCATGCATTTTAAATTAGTTACCTGGAAGAATATGCAGATCTCTGTAACAGGGAATGAAAAATACAGAAATGCACTTAAGTATGTGAACTAGGAGCTAAGCTAATAGTGTGATATCTGTCTTGCCCTGTAGAATCAGTGAGAAAAATGAAGTCTGATTAATCACGCCTTGATTTATGGAGTTCTTTGCAGTCTATTCATCTACTTTTGATTTTTGAAATCACTGTTCAGCAAGGTTTTTTTTCTCTTCCCCTCTTCCACTTTCAGAGTCTTATTCTGCTTTTGTCTATTTAAATTTAGTTCCTTTCTAACTAACTTCAAAACAAAACTCAGAGGTATAATTTTGGGCAGGGCACTCTACATAGGATCCTGGTGAGAAATATAAATACACTGAGCAGATGGCTACTACTATCCTGATAGGCTTTGAAAACTTCTGAAAGAATAATCCTTAGGCCATTTTGAAAGGAAGAGTGTGATGGACTGTCTCTTTGAATCACTTAAGTAATATTTTGTATATGCACGCATACAGTTTATTTTAACAAGGGTTGTGTGAAGTGTTGTATCAATGTATGGGTGTAAGATTATATTGTCATATGGTGTGAGACTCAGTTAAAAGTATTAATGAAAATGTGTCTAGAACTGTAATATGGTCTTAAAAGTGCATAATTACGTAGCAGGGATGGAAACATCCAATTCTGTAAAAATTATTGTGAGTATTTTCTGTGAGGTGTAGTTTTCAGCCTCAGTGTATTTACTGTTTAAGCAGCATATTTTTGAAGTATTTCTACTGTATAGAAAAAGCAGTTGTTAAACAAGAGAGCTTTTTTGCCACTGTGTTCAGCCGTAATTTTTTGCACAGCAGTTCAGCTGGCTATGAAACTATGCGAACCAAAAATGCAGACCAGTGGAAAGCATGTCCAAAATACTAATTGGAGTGTATTTATGATGTATTTTTTTCCCTCTACAGTGAAGGAGAGTCTGGACTTCGAGCTTATTACTGGAATACATTCTGGGCACCACAAGATATGATGTTTTCTCTTAAAAAGTTAACTCCAGTGGAACAAAAAGAAATCAGTAGTAAACAAGCAGCTCACATGTTCAGCTCTTCTGGGGAGGAAGATTTTGATCTCGTTGCAATGGAGCTTTTTGGTAACAATGTACCTGTCATTTAATATCTATTCTGTCTATTTTTCTTTCTCCAGTTCTTGTCTTTCACTTGTGTAGCTGACAGTTATTAAATTTCAGTTTCAGATTCCACAGAATATGATGTGATGCTAAAATCAGGTAATTATTCTTGAATCCCAACTAATATCACTTTGGGGGAAAAAAATGTTGTAACATAAAACTGGCAGTTTCCCAGTTATTCTTATATCTGTCGGTCCTATGAACTAAACCAGACTAGGGACCTCCCTGGCCTGTGCTTCAAATAAAGGTTGATATGAAAATGGTTTACAGCTTTTATTCTGATATTCTGACTAGAATATGTTTGAAATTTAATAGTTCCCATTGAATTGCAATGAGCTGTGGCTCCTTTTCTTGGCATCTTTCAAAAAGCTACTATATAAAATTATACATAATTTATTTGCCTTGTAACAAGATAATTTTGGTTATTCATAGTGATCAGTCAAACACTGTAGAGATTTAAGTCCTGGTTTCTCCATATCAAGCACACCTAAAGATTGGCTTCATATTCTTAGTGTTCTCATCACATGGTGAGGGGGTGAAGAGAAAATGGGGAAGGAGGCAGTAGGTTTCAAGCAGAGATGGTAGCAGTTGGAGCCAAGTCCCCTCCTACTTGCTGAGTGTATGATGATCCAATGGTGGTGAAGTGTTGTGCTTCCTTGGCCAGAGCAGGGGGAGAAGGTGGTGCAGCCTGGTAGGGAGAAGTTAATAGAGCTGTAAAAGTAAGGGAAGAGGAGATTAGAGTACTCAAGAAGTGTGTGTAGGTGATTGTTGCCGCCTCTTCTGAAATTTTACTGAATAACTTAATTTATCTTTCAACTTAACAATTTTTCAGCTACTGATCTAGCTTCTTTTGTATAGCAGTATCCTTTGACCTGTATGCCAAGCCAGGTAACAACAGGACTCTAACTCTGATGAATCCCAAAAAGTCTTTTTATCAATGGAGGCTGCGAGTTCCTTCTAACTATGTGGTGAGACTGGTAGTTATCACTTTGCATGGTGTCACTCCAGAGACCTGTGCCTCACACCATTTATCAGCATACGATTTCCTTCTTCCTCTGCAGAACAAGATCATTACAAGGTATGATAGTACAGAACAAAGATGTTTTATTGAGCTGTACAGAAACTCTCTGAAACTGTCATGATATCAAAATGATATCAAACAGGCTTCCAAAATGTAGACTCCAAATACAACTTCATTAAAAATCTTGTATAAGACTATAAAAAGAACTTCCATTTTGTTTTTCCCTCCCCCCCTCCCCCATGGGTTATAAATTCCTGTGGGTTTTATTCTACATTATGACTAATTTTTACTAGTTTCAATTTCATGCAATTACTGTCACAACTCAAAACAATACAGACTTTAATTTTTTTAGAGTATTGTATTCTGCTACTTTTAGACAGTACATGTTTTATGGCAGTTCTGTCACAGGCAAATCCCTGTTTGTAAGAGGGGTCTTGTGTCTATGGAAGGCTCCATCCTGAGTCACTGTGTAGTCCACTTGCCTAAGTGAGATCAGATGATCTTCTAACCTTTAGTGGCCACACTACTCCCATTTTTCAGAGTCAAATTTCATGTATGGACATGTTCTCCACCTGTCTTCATTAACAAAATAAACAAGTTTTAGAATCTGAGGGGGAATTTTTTTTTTTTTTAAAGAACTTTTAGGAAGAGGCTGGCTGAGCATGCAGGTTCAGTTAGTGGTGTCTGAAATGTACTTATTTAAAAGTGCTTTAGCTTACTTCAAATGGGTAGGTAGTCCTCTTCAGCTCTATTAACAGACTTTTGTCTCTATCCTTATGCAAGAAGAGCTTGCCAGTGTTGGCAGACTGTCAGAAAGCCAGGCATGGAGTGAGCACAGGGTTTTTGTAAGGAGTTAGTTTCAGATTGTAGCATAGCATGGAGAATCTCATTCCTGATGCTGGAATGCATCTGCTCTGCTGCTGACTATGGGTTATTGCTGGGACTGTTACTCCATTGTGCCTTATTAGCAATGGCTCAGCTTTTTAGGAACCAGAAGCATAGCTGGTCATGCGCATGAAAACACCTGGAAGCTAGCAAAACCGACACAGGTGTATGATGTAGCATGTTCAGAGAACATCAATGCAGTAAGCTGTAAAATAAAAAGTTCAAGAATGTGCGTTGGTGTCTGTCTATCAAAGGACTGGAACAGAACTTGGTGACTGAAATGATGTTAAAAGCCCTATCGTACCTCCAAAAAAGTTGACTTTTTTGGTTACTTTTATTGCCAGCCTAGCAAATGTGTCGCTTTGCATATGCTTATAATTTTTCTACTTAAGCTAAAAGCAGCTAGTCACATACTTAGGACAGATGCAGTAGAACTAATAATATTATTTCCAATATCCATGAGAGCCAGGAATTATTGTCTTGTAGCCACTATTCCCTGACATCCTGTGCTGGGATCACACGCAGTGACTAAAAAGATTCTCCTCAGTTTCTGTAAAGTGCAGTAATACAGCTGTTCAGTGACAAACACTAAACAGTGAGCTGAGATTGTGAGATGTACTGTAGAAGCAGATGTCTCATGGAGAACTCTTCTCATATGTGCTTGCCTTGCTTTTCTGAAGATACTGTGACAAATGTTATAGCTAGAAGATAATCCAGGCTGTCAACTGGGTAAAAGATCAAGATGCTGAAAGATTTCCATGTGGCAGTGGGGAGGGGATGCAAATTGTTCATTTTATAAAGAATTTGAAAGGTATTATGATTATAAGGATTTTAAAATGTCTGCAAAAGAGAATCAAGCCACAGATCCATTATCTAGTGTCTCACATGAAATGAGGAACAGCCTGCTAAAAGCAAAAGAAGACTACTTTTAGTTTAAGATTCAAAAATTTGCTTTCAGTGCTGCCACCCTGGATCTCAGTGACAAGTCAAAGAACTTGATGCAGGAGTGTGATGAAAATGTTCTCTTATGAGGTCTGATCTTAACTGTTTTAACTTGCTGTGCATAGAAAAAGAGAGAAAGCTGTTAACTTTTCACATGTGGATTTGTAAATTAATGAAAAGAAATCCAAAATATGGTCTGGATTTCAAAATGGAAGAAATATAAAAGTGAATTTACAGATGCAAGAAATAGCATCTCAAATTACAAGTGTTAGTAAGTATTCAAGCTTCAGGATATAAATTAACTCATCATTATTTAAACAAAAGAAGAACAATAAGAAGAGATAGTTGCCATGCATGGGGCTCCACATCTTTGTGGGACAGCTGTTGTGACATGAAACCAAGCTGAATGTCAATAGATTGGAAATGCTTTGGGCTTATTGCCTGTTGCATAGATGCTGCACAACACTGCTGCACTGGCACTTGTTGCCTTTTGGTGCTGCCCACTACTACTCAGTACCACTATCATTACTGAAGTAACATAATCTGGCACTGCCTTTTTGATGCTTCTACAGATCTGAAAACTCCAGGGCACCCATTAGGCAGCAATATCTGTGATGTTCACCCTGAGTAACTCATTCTCAATCCTGGGAAACTCTAGCATCTCATGTAGTATCAATTGAGTGGAACAATGAAAGGGAAGTGGTAGCCAGGGGCATACCTCTGAAGCACAGATGACCAGAGCAGTGTTACTTCTGCCCAGTTTCTCAGCAAAGATGACTGCAATGTGGGAATTTTTATTTTTTTAATGCAATTTTGGTAATATTTCAGATGGTGTGGACCTGGAGCCTGGACTACTCCTGTTGTACGTTTAACTTCATCAAGTAATGTAATGTTGCTTACCTTCTCACTGCACCAAAGAGAAGAAAGCAACGTATTAAAAGCTCACTTTCAAGCTGTTCCTAAAATCAGTGAGTAATTAACAGAAAAAAACATCTGATGTAAGCGCACTTATTTCTCTTGTTGCCTCTAAAAAAGTTGATTTTGCCTGAACATATCAGGGGGAAGGGAATGTTGGCATATAAGTCAGAGATGTTGTTCTGATCCACTTAAAAAAAAAAAAAAAAGTCTGAGAACTGAACAGAGAATAGAGAATATCCTTAAGTCTGGGAGATTTTTTTGTCTTCCTTATTACTACCCAAGCCATCTTTCCCAGACATTAGTCTTACTACATGGGTAACACTGAGCAATGGTAACAGAGCAGCCAGCCAGATAGCACTGCAGGCACTATATGTCTAGCCAAAGTTAGATAGCCCCAGTGGCAGAGCAGCACTCTTATCAGTTTTGTCAATCTATCCCCAGCTTGGGGAATGAGGTTTTAATGAAAATGGAAAAACAAGAGCAAAGACGTACTTCTAATGTGTCTTTGATCCTTTTCTGAAAGCACGGTTCAGTGTAGTTAACTGCGTAAGAAAAGTGTATTCAAGACCCAAGAAGTCTATTCCAAGCCTACACAGTACTGTGAAATTGGCAGGAGTTCTGGGTGATTAGTGAAATATTTTGAATAACAATAAACCATAGTATTTTACAGGAGACATAGGGGCTTCACAGTGAAAGTTTAGCCTCAGTTGTTTGGTAAGGTCTAAGAGAAAATATTTTGATGATTAAGCAAGTAACATTTTTTTAACTTGTGGAAGAAATCATAGAGGTTAGTATGTCTCTATGGGTACTGCTTAGGCAAATAGTCATCTCATGCACATTACACATTACAATTGCTTCATTGTTCTGAAGATGGGCACTCCAAATGATGTATAGCTCAGGTTTTGCCACAAAATTTTGCTGTTTCCAAAATTGTCTCAATTTCTGTTATACTCATATTTGCATTTACCATGTTACCTAAAGGAAACCAAAAGTACTGAAGACTGGATATCTAGGAGAGTTCTTGGTAGAAAATAAAACCTCAAAGATATCGTTCAAATGTGTCATTAATTTTCAGACTGAGAACTGACACACAAAATTCCCAGTTTACGTGAAATTAATCAGAGGTTTCACTTCATTGGGCTAATTGGGTTTTAATTTTTGAAAATGTCTACAGAAAGGTCAGAAGTAAATTGGAAAGGTGACGTCTGCTGTGTCCACATTTAATTGCTTCTTCCACTTACCATGAAAGATTGTTTTTAAAAAAAACCCAGACAGAAGTGTTTTGTGCTTATCCTTAATTGAAATTTGTTCCCAAAATAAGAGAAATTCAGAGTGATGGGGAAGCGGTAGTTACATGTTTTTCTGTTAATACAGACAAAACCTGAGTTTAATAGTGGCACAACCCATTCTTCTAGCTCTGTATATAGAGGGTCCTAGCAAGTGAAGCAGGCTCTGTACGTTAGCCCAGCTGAGATAATTGTGTTCCTTGCTGATATATTTCTCTCCCAGTGTGTGGTGGTCATTATATTTCCTGGAACGGGACACTGAGTTCTCCTTATTACCCAAGTTACTACCCACCAAATATTGACTGCAGCTGGATCATCAGAGTAAGTGCTGGGAACTATTCTGAGTAGCAATGACTTTGCTTTATGTGATATAGATGTAAAATTGGGAGAAATGGCTTTCAGTGTGGGTGAGATGAAGGGAAAACACATGAAGACCTCTGCACCTGACTGCCTCTCAGGCACCATTTCTTTCCTGTCTTATGTACAAGTGCCAGCTATGGGAGGGAAACATTGCCAGCTTCCAAAAGGTTGGGTATTATTCCTGACAGAAACAAAGTGATGGGTAAGATGACAACTCCTAGCAGCCAGAGAAAATTGTTAATAGTCAGAGCTTTGCTTCTATGTCAGAAAGAAAAAAAAGATGTTCATGTAAATCACACCTCATATGGTGGAGATCACACTGTATTTGCCTGAACTCTGCAGAAAACAGGACCTTCTCTCACTCAGAAATTCAGCTCTGGAATTCTGGCAAGACTTAGACTCTGTTCATGATTTACACCAACTTCCCGGTGTGTTTATCTGTTGCTCCATTAAGCATTTCACTACTTTTTTTGACCTTCCCTGGAAAACGATGTTCTTCATGTCTATGAGTTGGTAACAGTCTCTACCTTTCACCTGCTCAATGGAAATTATTAGCAGCTTGTAGCACAAAATCTCATCTGTATGCAGGAAAGAAGGCTTTCTAAAACAGAGAGGTCGTAGCTAATGCAGTTGAGTGACCAGCTGCTATAGATGTCTTAAATCTCTTATATCCCCTACAGGAACACATGGCAGTACAAACATAGCATGAACCTCAGATATAGTGCTTCATGCTGGCTGCAGGAAGGCTTACGCTCCTTTATCTGGCAGTCTGGCTAAAGTTGGGTCTAAAAAATAGAAAGGTTTTTGGTTCTCCAAAGGTGCTTATTTGCATCATAAAAAATGCAGTATTTTCAGACTGATAACAAGTAAAAGAAGATTTTCCATCTTAGAAGCACAAGTCTTTTCATTTCGTGGATGTATGTCAGGATATTTATCCTTTGATTTTTAGGCACCATTGCCTGGCTACAAGCTCTCATTAAAAATCCTTTTAATACAAATTCAAGAGAAGTCTCCAGGGTCCAGTAAATGTGATAAAGACTGGTTAGAGATTGATGGGGTTAGGTGAGTAAATACACTATTTTCTGACAGACTAATTTGCACTTTGATGTTCTGCACAACATAATGTTCTTAAGAAAAAAGATCTCACTGCTTCCACTGCAGAAAGATACATTTCAACAAGAATTGGCACGCTTCCACTAAATTTTGGCAGAATAATGTTTTTAACCGTGCCCTAGTACCGAGCATTTGTCATCATGTTAAGTTAAGCATACTGCTTTTTCCGCTGTTAGGCATTTACTTACTTTGTTGTTCCCTGTAAGAGCAATGACGTAGAAAACTGCAGGATTTTACACAGCTGCAGTTGAACTGTAAATTCCTGGCAGAGGTCTTGACATGGGTGAAGAGCTTGCATCATCTGAAGTTTCATTTTCTATACCACTTACTCTTCGGTGAATGCAATTCTTTTCTGTAAATAAAACAGATTGAAATATGTGTGCTTACAAGAAGCCAAAACAAATTAAAACCGAACAAAAAAACCTCAACAAAAAAAATACTCAGAGTGATTTGTCTTTTGGAAAGAGCGTATTGAAACCAGCAACAGCTGTTGGATTTGGCTGTATGACTCCATTACTGGATTTGTAGCCTTCTGGGTTTGCAAACCTAAACGGGAAATCTGAAATCAAGCACACTGACAAGTGGTTTGTATTTATAAGGTAGATTCTGACATTGATCATCTTGCTGTATTTTGTTTTGCAGTCTGCTAGTCCCAGAAAAGTTGTGGAGTGGAAGGCATTTGTAAATAGACTTTCTAATACTTCTGTTGAGCTGTTTTAACGCTAAAAAAATAGCTGATCTTTATTGTATTGGTTTAAAGCTTTTTGGCATTGGTACCCTTCAGTAAAAGGAGAGGTAGCCAGATGGTAACGGTCAGTTTGGTTAGAAATTAATTATTCTCACTTTTGCCTTGCTAGATACTGTAAAAGTCTTTCAGAAAACAACAGAAACAGAGAATACGGCTATTCTGTCGCAATCAACTTCCATTCCGATGAATTGGTCACACACAGAGGGTTTTATATTGAATACAAAGCCTTCAGTCACACAGATCGTAAGTGAATAAGCATACACTTTAATTTTTAGGGAGAAATCTTTGAGAAATCATGCTTGACAGACCAACAATGTACAAATCTACCTGCCTTCTTTTCTTAACCTAATTGCAAGAGAGAAATGATTAAACTGTTGTTATATATTTAATTGAACAAATAGATGTGCAGAATTAGATAAAAGGTGCTTTTAGAAGTTAGGACTTATTTTCTAACTTTTAATAACACTTCTGTAAAATGAGAAGTAAAAGTAAAATTTCCCAATTTCTGTAAATCTAATTATTTGGCATTTTTCTAACATTTTAAAATAGTCAAGCTGAAGCATGAAAATAGTATGGCAGAGAGGCTCTAATCCTGACTCTTCTGCCAACAAGAGTTAACCAGAATAGTCAGTCTTTTCTTTAAAATTGCCACTCAGTGTGCTCTGATCAGCTTCCAGGTTTAGACAAACTAAGTTTTCACTGAGAGCCAATGAGGACCCCTTGCTAGCAGGTGTTGCAGAAATATGACTGGGTTTCTTACAGACCTTTCCTGACTCCCCAGTTGCTGTGCTTCTGGAGCAGTGTTAGATTTTTTTTTTTTT
>NW_009260608.1:789242-824349 GCF_000687185.1 Egretta garzetta
GGCAGGTGGGGGAGGGGATGGCTTCCAGGGGGTAGAAAAAGGATTATCAGAAAAAAACCCCAAACATATATATTCTCGTGATATTTCTTAGAAAAGATACATCTGCAATATATTCTTTGTAAATGCCTTTTCTTTAGCAGTTTCCAGAAACATTCTCTCTTTTTTTGTTTCTAAACCAACCAACTTATTTTTCCCAATTAACCTCTAGGTAGCTGAATTTCTCCATGATATCAAGAAATCAGTTCAGTTTGCAAAACCTCTTCAGATCCTCAGTTTGCTTGACTGAGCATAGTTCTGTTTGTTCTTGACTTAGAATATTTATGTATTAAGATCTCTGGTATAGATTCTTGCTTCATGTCTTTCTTTAGAAATAAGTGGTAGATTTTGTGGTCAGTCATTCTATAGGACTCTGATAATTTTCAGCGATTTCTTTTTCCAACGGTGTGTGTCTTTCTACTGGAAGAAGTTACAAACCATACTGTGTCCTGCGGTTGCTCTGGTTACTGCCTCAAAAATGGTTCAGAGACAAGTGAAAGCCTAAAAATACCTTTTTCTACAGACAAAATCCTCAGTCTTTACGACATGTAAAATTCTTCACTTTCTGCATGCTCTGCTCAGTTTCTAGCAGTGAGCCAGCAAGCAGATAGATAAGTCACAATCCTAAGGATCTGTATTCAGACTCACCAGGAGGGGTAGATGAGCTATGATATGTCAGGATCAAGTTGGTACAGTAAAGGCATTTGTGGAGGGCTATCTGAGAGAACAGAATGTATTGAGAGCAGTGATCTTCCATGACAGGCTTGCCTGTAGCAATAGTAAGAGGGAGGAAAAAAAGATTCATTTTCTCCCACACCTTTAGTACCTGCAACCACCCACTTCTTCCTATTGCTGGAAGCCTACCAAAGCACAGTTATTAAAATCACAGGCTGTGCTCTCAGAGTCGACCTGGAAGGCAAACGCCAGCCATCAGCTGAATAACTTCAGGGAATGGTGAAGAGAACACAGAGAGACTCTTGCTTTGAGCTAGTGCTGGCTGCATAGCGTGCGCTTTCCTCCCAGCGGCATCACACGCAAGGCAGTGAAGAGGACTAAATGACTCCAGATGAGAATTGATTAAATAAATGTGGGATGTATGTGTTTGGTCCTTCAATCTCATTTATCTTTTAATTCGTCTGTGGTGCTAGAGGGGAAAAAGTTTGAATTGACCTGACCTGGATAGAAACAGGAAATTTTTTGCTACTTATTCCTCTACAGGTCATTTATCTGTGTGTGTAAACCAATGTCTGGGACTGGTGCTTTTTTTTTTTTGTTTGTTTTGCTGGCATATCTGAAAAAGTAGAAGAGAACAAGAAACACCTTAGCATCAATACTAATTTTTAGTTTAAGTGAAAGAAATTCTTGGTGAAAGGCTGTTTCATAATTAAATGAAAGTTTTTGATAAAGCACTTACATCAGACATGAAGATGGAATGAAGTATCACAGAGGTGAATTTCTATAACATTTTAATGTCAGGAAATTTGTAGCTATAATACTAAGGAGAATGCCTAGTTTTGCCTTCCTCCCTGCCTTGGATGCTCCTGTGTAAAATATATTACCTTAAATCGAAGAAGTGTTCATTATCAGTAGCAATTATGTGTCTGTGCTGAACCACTTTCAATCCTTAGAGTGAGGCAGTGAATGTGAATTTAATTTTCTAAGTCCATTTAGGTGAATATTGATTCACTTAACTCAGACTGCTTGCCAAATATCTTTGGCAGGTTTTGCTAAGTAAGATAGCAATTCCTTTTTTAACATTCAATTTAGTTTATTAATGACACTAGCCTTGTTTTTTAATACCCATTTTAATATTTCTTTATGGTACAGTCCTGCATTAATGCATTTAGACTGCAACAGTATTTCTAGTTGCATTAATTTCTTATTTTTCTAGCTTGTCCTTAGATGTGCAGATGGAACATGTATTCCTTCAAGCAATCAGTCTGAAGGCTGGAAAGGCTGCTCAGGTGGTTGTGATGAATTAGATTGTAGTAGGGCAATTATCTCTTGTGTTCTCCTGTAAAGAGTTTGCTCTAGGAAGTTTTGATACTGGCTGAAATTATCTCGAAAATACCAGTGGCTATCTTTTAGATCACGTGAAAGTTGTGACTGAAGATCTAAAAGTCTGGAGAAGAGGTTGTGTAATGCATTACTTCTTTAAAGAGAGAGAGAGAACAGAAAAAAATTAGAAGGGATTTTTACATCAATCTTTACAAGTTAAGCTTCCAAAAACATATTAAACAATAAGTGGTTGAACTAAACTACTTGTAAACAGTTTAAAAAGTATTAGAAACCAGCACGGAGTTTTTTATTTTGTTTTAGTTCTCTGCTGTGAGAGGATAAATACAGAAGTTGTACTTTGACACTGCCTTGTATGACAAAATTATCAATAAGTAAAAGAAACGCAGTGAGAAAAAATACAGAAATCTATTTCCAGAGAATGATTGCCAATGGCTCGTTACCAAAATGGAAGGATATTTCTGTTGTCATTCTGCTAGTACCTGTTATGGGATGTCTCATAATTTTTGTTAGTGATCTAAATGATGGATTAGAGAAGATGCTTGTGAAACAGGAAAAGTGCCACACAATAGAAAGAGGGATGGATTTATAAATGATCCTGTCAAGCTGAAGAATGTGTATGGAGAAAATTATATCATATTCAATAAAGACAAGATCTGAACTTAGTTAATCAAATACACATGTGGGTTACCTAAGCTGCTTTTTTGCTGAGAAATAGCCGGGGGTGATAGAGGCTCAAAAGCTGACTTGAGAGGCACAAAGTCATGCAATTTTCCATGTGTGTTTTGTGTTTGCTTGGTGTTTTTGTTGTTTGTTTCTTTTTAAAGTGTCACACTGGATGTAAGACAGGAGTTTGAAAATATCTTCCCCGTCACCAGTGGGAAGGCTTCAGCTAGAGTACTGTATCCAAATTGGGTACTGCACAACAAAGAAGATAGGGAACAAAGAAGAGATGCCAGAGTGACCAGAAGGTAATTCAAGGTCAGAGAGTGCAGCACAAGTTAGATAGTGCAGTAAGTCTCTTTGTCACTGAAAGCTATCAAAACCAAGGTGGATTAATGTCTGGCAGAGGTGATACGGTAGCATCAAGGTGACATCGAGGGAGGGAGTGTAGCACATGGCTGCTAGCCAGCTATTTGGATTATAAAGCATTTACAGACCTTTCTTCTTCAGGTTGTGATCCAGAACAGTTGAACTGTGGTGATGGGAAGTGTAAGCATCAGTATAAGACTTGTAAAGATGATGACAGCTGTGGGGAGGCCAGTGATGAAAACAACTGCTGTAAGTATATATTTTTAGCTATTTTCCAAAAGATGGTGGAAGGCAGAAGCAGGAATATCCTTATTTTAATGGATAAATGCAGTATTTCTAAATATTCTTTCATAGCACAAAGTACAAGTTTTGTAATAGTGAAAACAAAACATGCAGACTACAACTAGTTCTTGGGAGCCTAGACAAGAGATTAATGAAGCAAAATCCAGGATAATTATTTTAGTTAGATGACCTAAGCACATAGAATCATAGAATCGTTTAGGTTGGAAAAGACCTTTAAGATCATCAAGCCCAACCGTTAACCTCACACTGCCATCCCACCACTAAACCATGTCCCTAAGTGATCCTGTTAGAAGAGTACTTTTTCTCCAACTGCTTCCAGATCAGTACCAAATAATGTAAGGGAGAGAGACACAATAGCTTTGGGACTTTTGCCTTTTGCTACCTGCACGGTCTCTTTAATATAGATACACCATGGTTACGGACACTGCTGGTGCTAGCAATGTCTCCCTAGTGACTTGCTGTGTTTTGCCTTTATAATTTTTACCTTGCTTTGAGTCTTAGGTCCTTGAGGTAGCCAGGAGTATGTCCTTGTTTGTGGAAAAAAAAATACCTACCGCTGTTTAGAGGTCACTGTAAAATACTGATAATAATAGTAATGGAAGCCTATTGCTGAGATCTGTCAGGATTTCCACATAGTAAACTGTGATAGTCCTGAATCAAAAATTTCTTGGAGGAGAGGTATAAAGCTCTTCCACAATTTTCTCAACTTTCACTTAAAAACAAAAAGGTTGACTTCCAGATGATATCTGCTGTGAAGATTTATAATTTGTAATGCCAGTAGCACTGGGGAAGGTAAAACAACAGAACTGACAAGCCTAGCTTGCTCAGTTTAGATTTAAGTAAAACAGGAGTGAGGACAGTTGGAAGGGTCTTCTGTCTTTCCTCATGGACAGTGGAGACTGAAATTACTGTGATCATTAATCAGAATGGAACATTCCTCCTGCCCCCTTTCCATAGATCGACCGGTTTACACCAGTACAGACTACAACTCCAAGTAGACTGGAATGTATAGCTTTGAACAACTTTCACCACTGAGTAGGTTGAATGTGCAAGTTTTTTTAATAATTTGAAACCATGGCTCCAAATATGTGACACTATCTTATCTCTCTTTTTTCAGCCTACAAAAGTTGCTCCCCTTATGCATACAAATGCCTCAATGGAAAATGCTTGCTGAAACCAAATCCTGAGTGTGATGGGAAAAGTGACTGTCCAGATGGATCTGATGAAATAAACTGTGGTGTGGTAACATTTATTTAAAAGTTAATTACTTGGGAAACTGGGTCAGGAATTTGTGCTATGGTCGAGCATTATTGAGTTAAGAAATGATTAAATCGGATGTGAATTAAAAAAAAAAATCTTCTGGTAACACCTGTATGAAAATGTCTGTCTTGAATTTTGCACCATTTCATTTTAAAGCCACTGATCTATTCTGTCTATGATGACTTATTTCAAGCAATGCACACTTCTAGGTTAAGGTGGTAGGTCTTAGTGCTTGTTTGAGCTGAATTACATGCAGTCAAGGAACATGTAAGGAAAGAAAAGATACGAGATTTTATTTGAGTGAACTTTTGGAAATAACCCAGTTTAGAATTATGCTTTTTGGGTTATTAACCTCTTTAGAAAGCTTTAAGGCAATGATTGGTTTATTCCTGACCTGACCATTGAGTGAAAATGGGCAAGTACCCTTACCTTTTTATCAATTGCACAGTAAGAAAATACTTCTTTTTTCCAACAGCTTTGACGTCTATGGATAAAAATGCGTTTATTAAGCAGGGCAAAGTGAAATGACCTTGTGTTTTTTGTTTCTATTTTATTTAACTATTTCTATTAGCTTGTGGAAGACACCAGCTTAAGAAAAACAGAATTGTTGGAGGTGAAGATGCAAGATCTGGGAAGTGGCCTTGGCAAGCAAGTTTACAGATGGGAGCATATGGCCATATATGTGGCGCATCTGTTATTTCCAACAGGTGGCTCATATCTGCTGCCCATTGCTTCCTGGATTCTGATTCTATGAGGTATGAAGAAGTTATACTGTCATAGAGTATCTGCAGCTTAATAAACTTACAGAGTTGCTTTCAAAAGTCTGCAGTAGCTATTCCTTCTCTAGATAAGTTGATTCAGGGTATAACTCTATGACATGATATCACTACATGAACCCTCAACATTGTATTCCGCTGGCTTTGAAAGTCCTAAGTGTCTGAAGTAATTATTTTGCCTCCATTGCCAGTGAATCCAGCATGATAAAACACACTGTTTTGTTATATCTAGGGTAAACACCTTTTTTTTTATTTATTTATTCTTTTTTTTTTTTTTTTTTTTTTTTTTTTTTTTTTTTTTTTTTTTTTTTTTTTAAGAAGGCAGGGATTTTCTGAGTAGAAGCTATGGCCTTTTCTCCCAGGGAAAGGACTATTTATATGGAGTGTAAAACTCACCAACATCAGTTTAGGTAGTGTAAATTGAAAAGATGTACCTCCTACGTGTGGCAAGGAGGAAATAGAGTTTAATAATACACTTTTTCTGACTTCCAAAGCATGGAACGGGTCTTCTAGTCCCAATAAATTATTATTTTCAACATGCTAAATAAACCCATTACTTAATGTTTTAGGAGGCAGAGACTATAGTGCATCTATCTTCCTAAGTGGTATTCTACTCCATTCACTTTGGTTTTGATGAATCTCATTAAATATCAAAAAGCAGAAAAAATGGAGTGAACTGACACTACATTACTTTCCAATGGGATGTTCTAAAAACATTCTCTTTACAGATACTCAGTTCCTTCGGGATGGAGCGCATATATGGGCTTATATACTATTAATGACAAGAGCAATCATGTAGCTGTGAGATCAATCAAAAGAATTATCGTCCACCCACAGTATGACCAATCTATCTCAGACTATGACATTGCCCTGTTGGAAATGGAGACGCCTGTATTCTTCAGTGAGCTGGTACAGCCCATTTGTTTACCCAGCACCTCTAGAGTATTTGTTTATGGAACTGTCTGCTATGTAACTGGCTGGGGAGCCATAAAAGAAAATAGTATGTTCATTTCCTGGATATACTTTTTGCAAGTTTGGCTTAATTTTAAACTCTAACAATGAAATATTTATAGTCATAAGAAAAAAATACCTGTGGTTTACATAGTAGGTCTATAAAAAGCTAGAAAATATCCCCTTAGCTACAGCCTGTGAATTCTGAATGTTTGCTTGGATGTTGAAAAATATGACTGAGGATATTTAGTTCACGATGACACCTTATACCAATACTATAGTACAGAATTAAGCTCCTAGCATCACTTGTGACTTTCAGGCTTGATTTCTTTAATTATTCCCTCCCTCCCTCCTCCCCCCATCAGCTTAATTCATCATGTCCTTCCCTAGAAGTGAGAGAATGGAAAAGAATGTAGGAATTTTGTTTACTAGGATCTGGATGATGTTTGGAGCACAAACAACCAACCTCTGGGCGTAACTTGAAATGTCATTCAAAATTAGTCACATTGTGTGGAATACTGTATTACACTCATAATTTGCGTGGCTTTTTTTTTTTTTTTTTTACTACTTTCTGGCAGAAGATGCTTATAAGGATAAAGACTAAAGAATGGGAAGGCAGTGCATAGGGACCTCTATGTCTAGAGGGTAGTGTAGACAACAGCTTTCAAAAGCTGAGGGCAGGCAGCAATTGAAGGGAGGGGAATTACTCTCCTGCTATCAGCTGGGTAGATTTTGAGTTTAGAGCAATTCTCTTTTGTTTTGACAAGTGATATCTCTGTTAGAAATCTGTATCACCATGACCTCTGCAACACCGTTTGTATTTTTTCTAGGTCATCTTGCCAAAACACTGCAGGAAGCTCGAGTGAGAATAATTAACCAAAGTGTTTGCAAGAAGCTGTATGATGATCTTATCACATCACGTATGCTGTGTGCTGGGAATCTTAATGGTGGCGTTGATGCATGCCAGGTAATCTGGAACCTGTAGAGGAACTACAGAGGAATATTTGCTTTCACTGAAAAACTGTTCAGGGTTGTGTGGGTTGTGTGTTGTTTTTAGTAGTAGAGTGAGATGTCTGGATGGTATGGTTAATTTAACTTAGCAATTAAGCGCTCTCTAAAATAAGGAAGGAAATTTGGCATAGATAATCTCTTGAGAAATGTTGTTTTGCAAAGATAAGGGTTAAAATGGGTCAAAAAGATTTCTTTTTTCCTCTTTGACAGTTAACGTTTCCTATAAAAGAACAGAGATATAAGGGTAAAGGGAATAAAGTTAGTGCCATTTGTGATTTTTGCTAATCGTGTTGATTTTTTTTCTTTTTTTGATGTCTGTGGGATTAATAAAATACTCTAACAGTATGATAAGTAATGTATTGTTACAGTTACAAAGATATACAAAAGGCAAAGTTAAGCTAAGTTTGGTAAATACAGTTGCAATTCTGCCTTTTAGTTTCATATGTTTGTTTGTGTGTATAACTTGAAAATTGCAAACACAATCGTTATACTAGTTACTGTGTAAAGGGGAGAGAAATTTGTACTGATTTTAGACTGTGGTAATTTGATAGAATTTTTCTGTGATTTATAAATTTTACTGCTTTAATGTAATAGGATAATTTTTGCAAGATCATATATCTTAATGGGTCAAAATTCTTTACACACAGTAGACTATTTGCAGGATCTTCCTGCAGTCTCTAAGTTTTAATTCAGTGAATTATTTTTCTTTATCTGTAGTTTGTATATAACTTTAGACCTTGGAATTGTTTTGCAAAACGTTGATTTAGAGGCTTGACATTCCTCCAGAAAATATGTTGCTTAAGAAATGCCCTTGAATTTTTAGATGGGCATTTTAACCAGTTCACCTACATACCTTATTGGTGAATCCAGTTTCTAGCATAATGTGCTATGTTTGAGTCCTAGCATGCTGGCCCCCTGGGCCTTTGAGTTCTTAGTCTGAGTAGCATCTTTGCTATTTCTTTCTTTTCAGTCACTGGTATATTTCCTCTGCAATACTAGAGAGGAATGATGTTGGCAGTTCAGGAAATCCCCAAAGCACCTTGTGAAACCCTTTTACTACAGTTCCAGACTTGTGGGCATCCTGATTTGTTTCATTTCTTCATGGACACGTAAGCTGTGCATGTATTGCACAGGTTATGTGAAGCTCCCAAACATTTTTCATCTTTAGAGGATACTTACAGTGAGAAATAAAATATTTACTCTTTCAGGCTCTGTTTTCTTGTCACTCTAGGACGTTCTTTGGTCTTGGTCACTCTCTTTAGGATCCTTCCTCTCCACCAGCATACAGCCCCTTTGGTCTTTCAGAACTGGCTGTGTAATTGGGCAGAGTATATAGCCTGCTTTCTCAAGCCACTGTGATATCAGCCTCTTGGCTTATCAAAATTACCAGTATGATAGCAGCTTGAGAGAGAGGAAGAACTGTTCTGGCTTCTTTTCTTATCTCTAGATAATTTTGTTTGGTTGGGTGACGAAGGCTTTCTACTGTTACTCTTTTCTCTGTACATGGGTTTCTTATGACCTCTTCCATGTTTTAGCTCCAACTGGGGGCAGCAAGCAAACCCCTGGAGGCTGCCAGCTGCCTTGTATGCATAAGGAATAGCTGCAGAGATGAGCTGTGTTGATAAATTCTCAGAGTTCTGTGAACTGTTCTTTTCAGAGAAGGCATGCAAGGTTAAAACAATGAAGGGCACAAATAATTTGTGAACCCAAATGCATTTATTTTGGTCTTGTGAACTGAATTGGAATTTTTACTTTTCTGCGTTGCTGTACTGTGTTGCACCTTCCCTTTGAGAAGCTAGTTCTTATTTGCACATTCCTTAGTCTTTGTTCTTCCTCTCCCTCTATGAATGCAGACACAGTCTTGATTATATAACTGCTGATAATACTTAATTGTGCCTTTTTTGGGTTTTGGTTGGGTTTGGTTTTTTTTGGGGGGGGTGGGGGGTGGAGGGGGGCAGAGTCTTTCTGTTCCTATTTAATAGAGAGTATAAGAGTTCTGCCTTCAGCCTGTGAACAATTTATGGTCAAATGGTAGCAGAATTCCCATTTCCCATCCCTGTCTTCTCCTCTCCCCACTCAGCCTGTAACAGATTCTTTTATGGACCCTGTAATAGGACATTAGCAATGAATAATTTTTTTAAACAACTTCTTGCCATTGCTTTATATTGATTAGTGTGCTACTTCCATAAGTTAAATTAAGTTGAATAAAATTGACATCTAGCTGGGTACATTCTATCCAGAAATAAGATTCTAATATTAAATTGTAATTTGAGAAAAAGAGGGGCAGGTATTTCCTGTCCTTAAATAACCTAACTTTTGTTACAGTGCTCTGCACAGTGTGTGTGTGTGCACACACACTAATGGCCAAACTCCCTTCATTTTAGGGAGACTCTGGAGGTCCCTTGGCCTGCACAGGAAAGGGAAATAGATGGTACCTCGCTGGCATTGTGAGCTGGGGTGAAGGATGTGCTCGGCGCAATCGTCCTGGTGTATACACTAAGGTGACAGCACTTTATGACTGGATTCGTCAGAATACAAACTGATGTGCCAAGGAGAAAATGCAGATCGTCTCCCTTATGAAAGCTCCTTCCTACAGCAGTCGGTCATGTCCATCTCTGATGATATAACTTGAAAATGCCCTTGACTGTTTCTTTGTGAAAGAATGTGCTTCCTTAATGAAGAAACTGTCATTTGCTGTTCACCTAGCAGTAACTGTTCAGATTGAGAGCAACTTCAGATTCCTTATGGATTCATCTTCCTTATCCCCAGCAGCAGAAACAGCACTGCCTCAAAAACAACATAAAATGGATTAGAACCTGTAACAAAAATCCAGCTAAATCTTTTGCAAATCTTCTCCCCTCCTTCTATCTCCCTATATCTATATTATGGTTCCACATACACACATCGTGACCACATCCCATATACACTCAACTCATAATATATTACCTTAGTGACATTACAGGATTCTAAACATAAAATATTATTTCATGTTTCTTGAAAATACAAATACTATAATCAGCACACTGTACAACGCTGAGATTAATTAATTCTTTAGTTATGCTGCCACTGCACAACTCTTCCTTTCTGGACTGTAACTTTTGGGCTGTCTCCTGTGTTTTCCTGAAAACACTAGATACATAACTCACAAATGTTGGGGTGCAAGAAATTTTCCTTAAAGAACTGGAAGACCATCATTTAAGTTCTTTGGGATGATGTTTAAGTAAGAGGAAAGAAATATGCTGTTTTAATTAATTAAACAAAACACAACTTCGGTGCTTTCTTACATTCTCTTTACAATTTGAACATAGTTGTAGGGTCTAATGTTTGCAATGTGTTACAAGTGTATTTCCCCAGCTGTGGCTCTTGCAGGCTTTATGAATTTTATTATGCTTCTGGTGGGTTCATGCTGCTTTTCCTGATGTCCTTGGTCTGCAGCAAGAAGCGTCTCAGGGCCAGAATTGTTGGTTTGTACCTCTTCCCGGGCTGTGCCCACATGGCCATATGACATTGAAAGGGACATAAAAGGAAATGAGATTTATGCAGTCGGATGCATCCTTGGACTCAAAGAAAGTAGAAGAGGAAATGACAGCCACATTCCTTTAACCCTTGCAGTAAATCTAGTTTTGATAATTATAATCTCCTGATGAGAGCTGATCAGCCCAAATCTAGCTGATTTAAGGTTTCCAAAGCTGTTTATGGGACTTAAGAATGCTGGTATTCAGTTCTGTCTAGATTGTCTTAAGACCATTTAGATGGTCTTTCTAGATGGTCTTAAAATTGTGCCCAGTATTTGAAAGTCTTTAGCTTCCACCTTTAATGTATAAAAATAAAAAAATAATGAACACGGCAATTTGAATACCTGTCATTGTTGTCCACACAGCACACTTTTATTCTACATAAATACATGTAGACACTACATAAATATGTGATCCTTGTTTAATTTTAGACCCACCTTGGCAGCATGTGGGGAAAATGCTGGAATTAGCTAGCACTGTAATCTGCATACAGTGAGCTTCCTGCGTCTAACACTGATACTGCTTCTCCTTCCTTTCCTGTGCTAGTGTTGGGCATTTCCCCCCCACGATGCTTGTGTCAAACTCACTACATAAGCTATACTCAAAGCCTATATTTTAGGGGGTTTGGTATGTTTAAAGGCTAGTCAGTCACTCCCATCTTCCCTTTTAATAAACGTGCTAAAAATGCAAGTGGCTACATTTTATTTGTTTGTGCCTCTGAAACTCTAATCCCCATGTGCAATCAGAAGTGTGTTTGTACCTTGGAGTTGCCTCTCTTTGTAAAGCCGAGCCTAACTTGCCCGTTTTACTAAAGCACACCTTTAAGGGCACAAGTTTCTTTTCCTTGCATTGAAACCAGGGTTGTCTTCACTACGGAAGAAAAGTTTTCCTGCTGTTCTGTTTTAGATAAAAGCCTAGGCCAGAAATTTCAGATCAGTTCTTGACTTCCCATTTTCTTTAAGAGTTTCTCAGATCCATGCATCAGAAGGGTCAGCTGTGTCACATGCAAGAAAGACACCAAGTATAGAAGTTGGATCACCCAGACGAAAGAAACTCAAGACTTCATAAGGAGCTCCTTCACAGATGTAAATAAAAGGACTTTGGCTTTTGCAGGGTGAGATCCATAATCATTAACTCGTTTGACTTAGAAACGCTGCTCTGGTTTCATGTAATTCAGTAGGAAGGTAAGGTCTTTTACAGTGAGTAGAAGTGAAACAAATGAAGCTCATTTCCAGCAGAAGTTTCAAGTGAAGATATCCCAGGTAAAATCTTGTGGATCCAGACACATGTTTTGACCTTTGTGACTGCTCAGCTTCATTCTCAGTCCTCTGGAATTTTAAGGATTCTCCAGAACTAAAAGGTGGGATATGCAATTTGTATTTCTTTTTATTCGCTAAATGAAATCAAGCTGTGTGCTCAGCCTGATGGAGTGCCTTTGCCTGGATGGCTGCGACATGACATCAGGGATCTGAACCCTTGGGAATGTTGCAGGCATCAGTAGCCAGATGAGTTGCACAATGGGAAAATCTGGGGTGGAGGAAAAACGTCCTCAGCATTTGGCAGGAAAAAGAAGGAGCAGTGCTGTGAGTGGATGTTCAGCCAGCAAGGGAGGGAGCTGGAGAAAGAGGCTTTGTTTTCCACTTAATGCGTGATCTTCTCTGTGCTGGGACGAGAGACTGAGCAAGAGTGCAGTTATCGGCTGCCTGCCCAACCCTTTTGATCCAGAGGGGAGAGAGGTGCTCTGTGGGGAGAAACACAAGGATGGAGTCGGAACAGAAGAAATGAGAGGAGGTAGGATGAAGCATACTGGGGGGGTGGGGGGAGGAATCAGCCCCTGGCTGCAGTAAGTTCTTATGAGCGACTCCAGGTAGCACGGGAGAGTTCATGTGGGAAGCTAGCACAGACCAGATCTCAACTCACACCGTGGTTTGCTTCATAAAAGCATGCCCTGTAGAACACAGGTTGAAATTGAAGGCCACCTTCCTCCTCTCTCCAGGTTCGTCCTTTTGGTTTTTTGCTTGGAAGCGGCTTCTCATGTTTAGGCTGAATAGTATGTGAATAGACATAAATGGACCTTTAGCACCAAATGTGATTCTAGACTACATAACAGCTAGAGAGAGGACAATTCATGGCACAGAGGTCAGTAACATTCATTTCTTTACCGACTAAACAGGGAGACTAAAATTAGGAGTGTCAATGGATATTACAAGTTCCCTTCACAGCCTGACTGAACCACAAGCTATGTCAGCCTTTACTTGGTTTACACTGTTCCGAACCACATCTGTTTTTTTATCTGTGCAGATAACAGCAATAGTATTTTACCGTTTCGGCTGAAAGCAGCAAGGAAAGCAATCCGGTTTCTTTCAAAATTGCCTCAGCAAATGACAACATTGCTGAAGGTTTAGTCACCTGCTTGTGTTTGTCAAGGGCTGGTACAGTAATGTAGACAAACTGGAAAACCTGGTATTGCACAGCTGAGGGCTGTAGTTCTGGCGACTAGGCAAATCGATACTTCCTCCTCCTCCCATTCCTCCGTAGCTACTGCAGATGACATTATTTTTCCTTTCAAGGAATTCCCCTTATTTATCAGTGTTTTGAGATCACTCCTGTGAAAACTGTCCCAGTGCTCACTGTTACCGTCTCCAGCCTCATACCAGCAGTGCTGCTGAAAACAGAAGGAAATGAGTTGCCTCCGTGCGTGCTTCAGAGACAGAGGTCCTCGCGCAGAGACAGAAGCTATGAAAAGGCAAAGCTCTGGTCAGGAGTGTGAGGCTATTGAATTGCAAGAAGATAACGTGGAGGAAAGCGAGGCTGGTCATGACAAGCCTCTAAATACTCAAACAAGAAAGGTAGGAATTTCACTTGCTCATTTGATGCTTGCTGTGGGGGAAAATACCACACAGCAAGAGAAATGACACTTTGCAGGCACATCTTGTAAGGGTGGTTTAATTTGTTGTTTGAGGGAGAGGGAAAGGTTATTCACTTGAAAGTAGAGACTGAAAACCTGTTAAACATATTTCTTTTCCTCTTCTCAATTAAGTATTCTAATATTTGGAGTGGGATTTTGAGCTTGTTTATTTTTTGGTGCTTGGCTGTTCATGAACTTTAACTTAGAAAATGAATGAGTTTTGCTTTCTCTTTGCATGTGCAAAAAGTGGGGTTGGCCTTAAAAGCAGAAAGCAGAAAAGTTGAAACCCATATTAAAAACAGAACAAATTTCAGAACAAATTAATCCAAAAACAGCGTTGCCAAAACAAGAATAGGATATCCTGCAAGAGACCAAGCTGGATTCTACCTCTCTGAGTAATTTGCAGTTGCTAACACTTATGAATTTGTATGACTAGAGTGCCCCAAAGCTGCAGTGAAGACCAGCACATGAGTCCTGAGGGAGGTAGCTCCCAGCATCTAGCTTGAAGCTATGGAACAGACTAACGCTGGCAGAGGAGCAATGTATAGTCACAGGTGGCTGTTGTACAGTGGTTTTCATTACTTACCCAAGAGCAGAGGGGCTATCTGTGGCAGAGCTAAGAGGTTTCCTGCTTTTCTGTAGGGATGGCTGAGCCCTCCCAAAAGCTCGCTGGTATTAGTCACGCCACCCCTCCCTTCCTGCTCCTGGCCGAGCAACAGCGACTGCTTCCTTGTGTGAGCCCCGCTGATCATCTCTGTGGGCTGGTTCATTCCACTGGCTAGGCAAAGAAACCCTCAAAACCCAAAAACATATTATCTACTGTATCGGGGGCCAGTTACTTCTCTGGTCTGGTAAGCTGAAACAGCTTGCTGCAGGGTCAGAGAAATTCTAGGGAGGAGCAAAGAGGAACAGGAGTGGGTGGAGGAGAGGCAGGGGTGTGAGCTAGATCCGCTTGGTTATCTTGAGAAACTTAAGGGTAAAGTTTCTGTCTAGACTTCCCCTTCCCAGAACTGGGTTTTCATCTGGGCTCTGTTTCTGCTGATTCTGACGCTTGGCTTCCTATCCTATAGGGACTGCTGGAAAATTATCATGCCCTGCTCCCTGCTCAGGTGGCAGGTTTATCAGAAGACCAGCCCTGCCTACCAGGGAGAGATTTTCTCTGCTGCTGCTCCCTCCCAGCAGTCTTGCGATGTTCTTGGGCAATGACCAGAGGGTGTGGGCCCAGCTGCTGGGGGATAGTTGGGGAGCTGAGTGTTTGCTTGAGATCAAGCCAGTTTGCTATGCGTGATTAAGAATTACACTTTTGTGATGGACTAAATATCTGGCTCAATTGAAACCCAAGCTTGGTAACTGTTTGTCTCTACTGATATTACTATGCCTGTCTTCATAGTTGTACTCTAGGCAGTAGTTACTGGCTTTTTTCTTTTTTTTTTTCAGAAACAAACCAGCATGCTAGTTTCCAGTATTAAATAGAAACATCATTATTCTAATACGTTTTAAAAATCAAATAAAAAAATAAACATGATTACACCTGAAAGCATGCTGTAAGCGAAACTACATTCAGCCTTTGCCCTTTGTTCTCCACCAAAGCAAATTTCTGTGTGCAGGGGTGTCTGCAGAGAGCACTTTCCCTTTCTCTGCCCCCGCTCCTGGAGAAATGGCTCTCCTAAGATCTTTCTGTGGGTGTCTGTTTTCTCCCCGTGTTCATCTGCCACCCCCAAAGAAGGTTTAAGCCAGCCGGTGGATGTCAGTTAAATTCAGTGAAAGGCTTTCTGTTATGCTGGGTTCTTAGAAAGTCCAAAAAGTAAAGGAAGGTAACCTGGGTTAGTGCCTCCAGCCAGTGGCTAGTTCCTGCCTACCTGCACGTGGGTGGTCCAGCCAACCTACAGCACGTGCTTTTCCTTGCATGGTACTGACATCAAAAAGGACGTGGAGTTTACAGCTGGGTTTACGGTGGATGGGGAGGAGGAGAAATTAAAAAGGCAGCATGGTCTACTTAAGAATTCATGCCCTTCCTTCAGTCTTCTGGCTGTGGAACAAAACAGTTGGAGGTTTTATTATTTGCTTTGCTATATCGCCTAAGCTTCTCCCTCCTCTCCCCTCCCCAGTATTAGTACTGCTGGGGTTGCTATAAAACACTAGCTTCTGCCATGGTTTTAAATCTTAATAAAAATTAAATGAAAGGCAGGTATTGTCCTTTCTCTCCTTTCTCTCCTATATGAATGTGCACATATGAGCAATTTCTTTGAAGAGAGCTTCCTTGTGATCTTCTAGAAAAGAGGTGAGATTTGTAATAAACTTTCTGTTAAATGTACTCAATAGACTTCAAGTTTCCAACCTGCTGAAGGAAAGGGGAGTCAGCTGTAAAATTCTCAATTATTTTAGTGTTCTTTAATGCAGTAGTGTCTAACGAATAGCAGTCCACTTGCTTTCGGTGCTGGCATCCAGGAGCTATGCAGACTGATATCATCAGTGTTGTAGAGGTGAATGATTTTGGAATTCTTCCACAGACACCTTTTTGGTTGGGAGAGATGGCAAATATTGAAAGGACAGCTTGTGGAACATGCAAATCAAACCTATGTATTTAAAAAAAAAAAAGGAAGCCACGAAAGCACCTTTGTAGCACCTTAGCTTTATGGGCAATTCAGGAATTGGAAATTCTGCACAAATGGGGAATAATAGGTCTCTTTCAAGTAATAGCCTGCCAGTGGGTGTCCTTTGCCTTCTGCAGGTCTACGTTCCCACCTGCAGCTGCACTTAGGGGTGGGAACCCCTCGTATAGGGCATTGCTTACCAGTGAGATTCTCCCATCTATGTGGTGTTTTTTTGATTCTAAATGTTACAGTAGATACATGCTTAAATATTTTTTCCTGCTTTTTTTTCATTAATCAACATGTCCCTTCCTTTTGTAACTAGGAGGGAGATCACTGGAAATCATGCGGGAATGTAGTTTTCTGGAAGTGTAAACTATGGATGGTTATAACTACAATTTTTGTAGTATTCTTCCTGGTCATTCTCATCAGCCTAATTCTTTATTCTAGTAAGTATCTCGTTCTCGGTCCATCCTCTAATAAAAATGTGCACTCTGATATAACACTAATTGAAAAGTAGCATCCTTTAAGCTTGTTCTGTAAACTGCTGAAAGGACTGGGATGCTGACTGCAGAGAGTGGTGTGTTGAGTAGTGAACACTTTTATTTTAGCAGGCAGCAAGCAATTTGTATCCTGATCAGATGGCAATTCCAGTTTGTAGCTAAGTGAGAAAATGTTACAAGAACAGAGTCAAGGATGAGGATGGAAATTATGCTTGTAACGTTGCAACAAGTGCAGTGGATCACTTATGTCCCCTTGTGTGGTGTCAGGGTCCGTCAGGCTCCCAACGCAGCTCACTTTCACTAACAGAGGATGGGTGATTGACCTCCATGTGCTTTCACTTTTCTTTGGGGGACTTGCACTTTCTTTCTGTCATTCCCAGTCAGTCATCACCTAGGAAATTTGTGAGAAAGCTACCCTGTAGAAAGCCAAGAGGTTTTTTTTTCAGTAATACTGCTAACTGGAACTTTTCCCTCCCCTTTCTGTCTGCTTTTGAATATCAGATGTTTACACAGATGAGGATGACTATTGGGACCCTGATGTGCTACTAAATAGTGGAAATTGTCGCAATTTCTCGGGAACCTTGGAGTTAATGTGTGGTCTCCCACACCTTTTCTCTGAAGACATTACTAAGAGGGTATGTGTTGATGTGTTTGTTGGCAAAGCTCATTCTACTTGTAACATAGATTCAGTGTTTTACCTTTTAAGAAGTTTCTGTTTCTCTGGGTAGTGACTCAATCCACAAAAAATTGTGCAAATCCACAAAAAATTCTGAGTTGTACTTTTGCTAGTATAATTTTAAGTCCCGATCTAGAAAAAAGAATTGTCTGCTTTTAAGTGAGCAAGTGGTTTACATTGATTTTTAAAAAAAAAAAATATTGCCTGGGTTAGTTTTTTTTCCCAAATTTGAGTAATGGCTGGGACATAGCCTTCACCTTTTTCATAGAATCATTGAATAATTTAGGTTAGCAGGGGTCTGTGAAGGTCATCTAAACCCAAGTGCTGGCTAAAACCCCTGTGTGTTGTATCCTCCTGTTAGTACATGATGACAACCTGGGTTTATAGCTGCCATTTCCTTTGAGCCATCGCAGCTCTGAGATACGGCTGACAGAAGCTCTGCAGGCATGGCAGTGCTGGTTGAGACGTGCTGTGGAAAGGGAGTCTCAGTAGAGAGACCCTTCCCTCTACCAAGTAAGAGTAGAAGGGCTTTTTGGTATTAATAAAAACCAAAGCCAAACAACATAAATTGCACGTGGCAACATGAGCACATATTTTTAGTTCACCCTGAATGCCTCTATTGCGTTAAGGTAGTACAGTAATCACTCAAACGCACAGATTGACTTGTCTGTCAAGCTTAGAGGGGTTGTGTACCTTTTCCAGGGCAGATATTTACTGATATTTGACCTTCATCACCTGTTTTTATGCTGCTGAAAACACCTTGTAGGAATGACTCGCTGTACTTTCTTTTATGGGGATAAGAGAGTGAATGGAAGAAATTTTTTTTTTTTTTTTTTTTTTTTTTCTTTTCAAGTTAACAGATGTCTACCGTTCATCTCCAGCTCTAGGACGCTACTTTAGGTCTGCTCAGGTGTTTTATTCCAGGTAAGCAATTTCTGTCACCAAAGTTATCTGAAATTCCAGGCTTTGACGAGACATACGTGTATTTATGTAGATATTCATGTCCTGGTTTTGGGTGGGATAGAGTTAATTTTCTTCCTAGTAGCCGGCATAGTGCTGTGTTTTTTAGATTTAGCGTGAGAATAATGCGATAACACACTGATGTTTTAGTTGTTGCTAAGAAGTGTTTAATACCAAGTCAGGGACTTTTCAGCTTCTCATACTCTGCCAGCGAGGAGATGCACAAGAAGCTTGGAGGTGGCACAACTGGCACAGCTGACCCCCACTGGCCAAAGGGCTATGCCAGACCACAGGACGTCATGCGCTGTATAGAAACTGGGGGCAGTTGGCTGGGGGAGCAGTGATTGCTGCTCGGGGACAGGCTGGGCATCGGTCAGCGGGTGGTGAGCAGCTGCATCACTTGTTTTTCCTGGGTTTTGTTCCTCTTTCTCCCTCTCTCTCTCTCTTTTGCTATTTTCTTTTTCATTACTATTATTATTGTAATTATTCAATTATTAAACTGTTCTTATCTGAACCCATGAGTTTTCTTACTTTTGCTCTTCCAATTCTCTTCCCCATCCCACCATGGGGAGGAGGGTGAGAGAGCGGCTGTGTGGTGCTTGGTTGCCAGCAGGGGTTGAACCACAACAATGTACAACATTTAAGAAAAATCAGTTGTTTGGGGGAAAGTTACATATACAGGTAGTGAAAACCTATCGAAGCATCCTCTGGTGTAAATGGCGAGTGCTGTTATTAATATATAATGACAGTAACGTTTTGTTGCTGTTAAGTATCATCTCTGTTGTCTTTGGTTCTGAGTGCAACCCTTAATAAACATATTCAAGGATATTTATTAAAAAGAAAATGATCTGCTGGAATCACTTGAGATTGACACATCTTAAATAGCCTTAACTAAATAAAACGGGCTTCATGGGGATGGGAGAAATGTTTTGTTTCCAAAAGAGCTAAGGGCAATAAAGACATACAAGTTGTGAAAGCCAAAACAGTAATACTGCACTGCTTGTTTCTTTGGACCACTGTTCCCCCTCGCTTTATTTTGGACAAGAGAAGCAAATCTCAAAGCAGCGGCGTGTTGGAGAGACTGGTGGACCAGGAGAGAGGGGCAGAGCAGGCAGCAGAGTGGAGGCTGGGCTAGCCTGGGTGGGAGCTGCCTATGCGTGAAGGAGAAGCTCAGCCACCCAAGGCTGGTGGAGCCAGAAGCGTAGCAGTGGTGGGAAGAAGGGGAAGAGCACCCAGGCCCGCCTTGCAGAGGCAAGAGAAAGCTTCAAGCTGGAACGGAGGGAGGACCTTACTCTCAGCAGAAACTGGCACTGGAGTTAACTGTGTCTGAGACTGTAAAGTTTTAATCTATGGAGATACCAAGGAGAAGCTCAGCCACCCAAGGCTGGTGGAGCCAGAAGCGTAGCAGTGGTGGGAAGAAGGGGAAGAGCACCCAGGCCCGCCTTGCAGAGGCAAGAGAAAGCTTCAAGCTGGAACGGAGGGAGGACCTTACTCTCAGCAGAAACTGGCACTGGAGTTAACTGTGTCTGAGACTGTAAAGTTTTAATCTATGGAGATACCACAGGTTTACAACAGGAGGGAGGCTGAGCAGCAGAGGGAAAAGCAGGGCTGGAAAGATCAGCTGCAGCGTGATCCTGCTGTGGAGAGGTAGCACGGAGGCAAGGGAAGGCGGTCAGAGAGCTTCCCCAAGGACTTCTGAAAAAGCAGTTACAAAAGGGACTAGAAAGAGAGCAGACAATCAAGGGAAGTAGATTTGCAAAGTCCCAAGGCTGTTGAGAGAGCAAGGACAGAGGCAGAGCCCCCTTGGGCTGTGGTGAGGGGCAGCCCCGAGGGCACTCTGGGGAATGTGCTCCCCTGCACTGTCAGCCTTGGGCATGCTGGCTCTGTTCAATGACTGAGCTGCAGCTGCTTAGCCTAACGGGTAAAAATAATGATTTAGACAATCAGGCACGAAGCTGTAGTTCTGAATACATGTTGACTAGCTGATCTCTCTCTCTCTCTGTGCCTCTTTGTGTGTGTGTGTATGTGTGTCTCTCCCTTTTTCTCCCTCTCTCTGTGTCTCCTTTTCTTTTCCCCCACCCAACTACTTTTTTATGTTTTATATTCTGTGAGTACAAAATGTAACTGTCAAATTGTAGTCTGCAGATTTGTTAGGCCACAAAAAATGAAATCTCCAGAGATGGGACTCCAGTTAGGTGGTTTGTGTAATCCACTCCTGAGCTGAGTTAGGAGCACAGCTGGGTGGCCCCAGGTACTGTTAGCAGGAGAGAAAAATCTTTCTGCAGGTTCTCAGCTAAACTATGCATGAGATATCGCAGCACCTCTTATCATTATGTACTTCTGAAGCATGAGTGCTGAAAACCTCACCCCATTAGGGCACATGTCCAATTGCCCTTTGTGCATTTGAAAACATGTCTCAGGTTGGCTTTCCAGGTGTGTGCCTGGTTTCTGTTAATGTCAAGAGCTGCTCTGAGAGGGGAAGGGGAAGGAGTAAACTGGAATCTTTGATGGCAGTTTTCTTTTATAATGCTTTGCTTTAGAACCATGGCAAAAAAGTCCATGGCAACATTGATATGAGAAGACTTCTCAAAAAAAGAAAATATCCAGTGGGGACTTGGAAGTATTCATACTTGACTTTCTTTTTCAGTAATGAAAACTCCACTGTATTTTATCAGCTAGAGTTTTCTGTACCACCATCAACAGAGGGGTTTATGGAAAGCACAATGAACCCAGATTTTATAAGAAACGTTTTACGTCAAAGTATTTATGATGAAGATGATACTTCTAATCCTGGGACATCTGAATGTAACAGGTTGAGGCTTGACCCAACTTCTCTCACATTAACATGTAAGTACTGTACATTAGAGAGATTGTTTCTTTACAAAGAGCAGAATTATTTACTTGAAAGGAGGGAAATCTTCCTGGAAAGATGTTGAGATTTGTTAGTAAATATATTTTGTACAACAGTATTAAGAAAATTGTAAAATAATTCAGTTTTTGAGGAAGCCTTGCTATGCTTAGTTTATAACCTAGGATTCACTGTTTGGTCCCCTGATGAGAAAGGGAATAGTGATGAGAGTGGTTAACTATGGACTCCAACCAAACTTTTCAGATCTCCTCTTGCAAATTAATTAAAAATGTTTCTCGTTACTCTTTATTCATATTTGAATGCTTATAAAACAAATTTTAATTAAAGTAAAACAGGATAAGTAATTTGGATGCGAACTTCTGCTTTTTTCACAGTCAAGGATGCAAAAGCCTCCCAATTTTTGTCTTTTCAGAGCTTTTTGGGAAAATTTATTATGCACAGAGATATCTTTTAAAGGAACCACATGTTCATTCTTCCAGCTTTTCTAGGTAGTGATTACAATGGCTACCAGTGACTAGGTAGTGACTCCAATGCACTGAGATTTGTCTTGATTGAAATGTCAGTGTAAAAGCCCTATGTGCTTTGCAGTTTTACTGAAAACAATATGTGGAGCTCCTTCTCCCCATCCTCAGCTTACTGAGCCACACCTAAATTCTTCAGAATAATTCTAGGCTAACACATCAGCATACAAGGTATGTAAGTATGATTTGCGATTAACTCTTATTGATTTTTTTTGGTACCCTTATCAAGGGACAAGAGAGCAACAAGTAATGAGTTCCAATTCTCAGTACAATTTTCTTCGTTATATATTGATAGGATTAATAGAAAATGCAATGTAAAAGGGACAGGAAAGCATATGCTGAAATGTCTAACTGAAGTTTCATTTTAATGTTAATAATGTACTGTTTTAACTTTCAGAGAAATGATGGAAAGACTCCTCATCTTCCTCACCACCTAGAAGGCATGGACTTCTCCTATCTATTAGTAATCCCAGGGTAGGGAGCTATTTGTTAGGTAGAAACACTTCTAAAGATGTCGTCCTGCAAATACTGTCTCTGATGTGATACTGTAAATGGAAAATGTGGTATATTTGTAACAGTGTTGTACTTCTATAACACCGCTACCTCCTCCTTTATTGTCCTGATCTCTCATAACCCATTTCACTCTTGTGAAAATGTTGTATCTGGTCTGATGCATGCTCTGTTGGCTTTGAAACTTCTGCTTTGTCTTGCCGTACAATTAAATCTGAATTCCCTGCACAAGCTTTTAAAGCAGGCTTGCACATGGCTCCATTCTTCTCTTGGCTTATCCAAAAATATCTGCACAGCTTCATCCTTAATGCTCGTTTCCACCCATGCTCATGTCTGTTACTTTTTTCCCTGCTAACTTCATATGCTGTGTTTCCCCGTTGTTCTTTCCTCATAAAACAGCCTGAAAGCTTAAATATCTTCTTTAATTGCATGCAAGACCTTTGCACTATCTTCTTAAGTGAGATTCAACTCTCACTGTTCCCTTGTTCATCCTACAGTGTTCCTGGATAAAGTGGTATCTGCTCTATTTTTCTCTTCTGTAGTGTGAAATAGAAATGAAGGAAGAAACACCAGGAAGAAACATGTCTTGTTCACTAATGCATCTGATTGCCACAGGAATCTTTCGAGGGTCAAATTAGCTGAGGGCTTTAATAATTAGCCACTGGTACTAGTGAATAGGCATCTATTTGACCCACATTTGTAAATTCGAAGAGAAACTAGTCTATATACTAAATTATGGTCCCTATCCCAGCAGTGGGGATAAAAATGAACAGATGCAAGATATTTGCCTTAATAAGGCAGCAAATAGTTGTTCTTGTTGACAAGAGATCAGGTGAGATGGACCAATGCTAAGAGGAAGGTGCTGAAGCAGACCATGTAGGCCAGTGTGGCTTGAGAATTATAGCCGGTAACTGGCTATAATATGAAAATTAAAAAACAAGCATTAACTTTACACAGAATGCAACGGATTCACTACCATGTTAGTGAAGTATAGCTTCTTGTCATTTGTTTATAGCCAGTATAAATGTTAGTACTGTTGGATAGAGAAACTTATTTTAAGAAACCTTTTGTATTGTGAGAAATACCTTATGGGAAATTGCGTTCCTATTTTTCTAATTTTACTAGTTTATTTAAAGAGTAATCTGAAAATTTTACTGTGCATTAAATTATTTATTTTTACTCTTAAAGTGATTGTTTTCATTCTTCAGCAGCTCCAGTCTTTCATCTGTTTGAGTTGGAAAATAACCATCGGAATTCTAAACGCTGAGAGCTGTCTGTCTGACAGAGCCGTACGCTCAGACCTGTAGTTGTTGTTGCCTGAGTTTTAGCTGAGCTTGGGCAACAGTCTGGACAAAATTAGTAGTTCACATGGCTCTCATATTTATGACCCCATCTTGATTTATAAGATGTAACGTTGTCCGTAAGAACCGTAATTCCTCTTGATGCAATAGTCTGTGCAGCATACAACTCGAAGAGGTATTCCTCCTGATTCTTACACTAGGGAAGGATAAAATTTATGGTTTGTCCCAAAAGCAGCAGGCTAGGAAAATACTGGCAGCAAAAAAATAATTTGCCTTTGAGATGCTTCTTGATCTTATTGCTCTAAGGTGACTGAACCTGCCCTTGAACACTTTATCTTGATTCTAAGACCTGCAAAATCATATCATGATTATGCTGCTTTATGGTGATACCCCTATGTGCATTAAGAGTCAAGCCAGCCATCCTCCTCTGCCCCCGTACCTTTATCACAGCAATTCACAGGCAAGAAGGCGGTGAAGTTGTAGCAAGGTGTTGTGACATTCAACAGAAAATGTCTGACTTTACAGTCTGCCTCCAGTCAAGCTTTGAACTACCATTGAAGGAAATGCCAAAAAATGACAAAAAGTGGTTTCTGGGTTTATATCTCTGAGGTAAATTGATCATGTAGAAGAGAATAGGCAAGTGAATTAATTATGACCTCATCCATTAGAGACAGAGCAGTGTGAAACTCATTATTTCATCAAGTTAGAGGTTTTGTGTAAATGCTTAATGTTAATTTTAGTAGGAGGAGTGTGGATAACACTTTAATGATGGGGCAACTGAGACACTGTTAAAAAGGAAGAGAGAAGATCTGGTGATTCAGCTTGCGGAGCATACAACCAGCCCTTGAAAATCCCATGGCAGGCAGTCCTCTGAGAGTGCCGCCTGCACCACGCTAGCAGCGTGTCTGCTCACTGCCGCCTGCAGCCGTTCACCCGTGGGACTGCCCCCGGCACCAAATCCGCAGGTGGGAATTGCAAAGGTGCTATCCCGTAAAGCCAGGGCTGCAGCCAGCAACCACGTACAAAGGAAGATTTAAAATCAGGAAAACCGTGTTCTGTATTTTCTTCCAAATTGTTTTACTACTAAAACGGAGGGAGGAAAAAAACACGCTTAAGCAAGAACAGAAGCACATAATCACTTTGTGAGCTCTGGTGAGCATCTGAATAGCCCATTTCAGTCCTTTGCGCACGTCCAGAAGTGCTGCTTGCAGAGGGGCGATGGGCTGTGGGGAGGTTGTGTTCTGGCCTGGCAGAGTGCCGAACGTGAAACTCCAGCAGGAGAGAACTGGAAGTGTTCTGTCACGGAGGCAACAGCTGGGAATCTTCTACTGAGAAGTACGCAGTTACGCCCTGTGTAACGTCAGGTTTCATCGTCTTCTAAGTGGCTGGAATTTTTCTTCTGCTTGGAATTTGTTGCTTTTTTTTATTTAATTCCAACTTCATTAAGACTTTGCCCTAAGATAAGTAGTATTACATTAAAAGGGAGGGGGGGAGCAATTTGAGAAATGAGTTATTTATTGAAATTGTACTTTGTATAATGGTTTATATCGAGCAGGCCAGAGAAACTTTGGAAAAGAGTAAGTGGACTTAACACAGGGTTTAGGCTTTCATTTAAAAAACAAAACACCACCACCACCACCACCCCCAATAAACAAAAAACCCAACAACAAGCGGTGTTGGTGTTGCATTTTTGAGATTTCTATCAGTAGTTCTGTAAGACCCCCTTTTAAAAAAAAGTACGGTGAAAGTCCAGAAAAATGTGCAGCCTCAGTTGCTTCTGGTAACGAAGCACCTAATTTTCTATAGAGGAACATTGCCTTACAATGGCAGTTGCTCCTGAGTCCTCTTGGTTTAATTGTCAAGTCCTGTACCCTGTCCATGCCTCTTTCTCTGATCACCTTTTCATGGACAGATTTGTCTCGCTGGCGGTGACTGGCAGATGTGTCCTAATGAGTAAGCTCGCTAACAGGAGAGAGATGTTTGTTTGAAGACCTGACAGCGGAGGTAGGATGGATAGCAAGGCTGCATGCTGCTGGCTTAAACATTCAAGTAAAAGAGGGCCTTGGGAGCGGGAAGCATCCCTTTCTAAGTTATCAGGACATAATCGTATTCACTGTGCTCTTCAGCTCTGGGAATGTTTCCCTTCTTGGGCACGTTGACAGTCGCGTATTCTGTCTGATTATCGAAGTTAAACACAGAGGCTTGGTGTTTTACGTTGTGGCTGACAGTGGAGTACCACAGTTCACTGGAATGCATAGAATCTTTTTTGTCAAGATCTTCCTAAGAGGGGGAGAGAAAGAGAGAGAGAAGCTTCAACATGATTAGAGCCTGAAGAACTTTGCAACGTGAACAAATCTGGTATAGCCTGTGTGCTCATGCAGTGGCATCGACCAATGTACGTAGCACAGAGAATGGTTTGTAAATCCACAGTCATTTCCCAACTGTATGGGTGGGACACCTGGAGCACCGACCACCGAACACCACACGCACGCCTGGTGGGGATGGAGGGTGAAGGCCTGACTCTTGTTCTGAGGTTGATAGCACTTCGTGGTAGGTTGCATAATAGAAAGCTCATCACTGCACACATGAGGAGGCACAGGGGCAGGCAGGGGAACCTGAATCCCCCGCCCCGGGTCCCCCCAGGGCTGTCCCAGGAGAGCCATCATCCTGATGGTCCCAGGGTGACATCTGCCCAATGAGGGAATGGGAGCAGCTCTCCAGATCACCTTACAGATGGGGGTGGGGGGGAATTACTAATGGTATGGGAGATATTATCGATGCATGTGAGGGGAGAGCATTTGGGGTTTACTCAAGATTAATTATGGGATGTTTGTGGGAGGAACTAAAGGGATGGATCAGGATGATTTGCAGAGCAAAAAGTAGGGGAATAAAGGGAGGGCCAGGGGAGTGGCGGCCAGCTGGCAGAGAGACCGTGGGGTGTAGGAGTTGACTGCTGAGACCCCAAGCATGTGTGTGTATCCGTGCAGGAGACGTTCTCCTGGAAGGGGCCCTGGCCTCACGGGTGATTCAGAGATGGTAAACCCCCTCCCTGGCGCTCCTTGTCTAATGGTTTCCTTGAACACAGAGGGAGAAAAGGAAGAGCCCTTGGTGAAGGAGGAGGTAAGACTGTGTGGGTAAATGCCTTCCAACTCTGTTTAGACTTGTTCCTCCTTTTGCCTCTTGAAGGTGTTTGCTAATGGGCTGTGGGTGATTGTGCATCTAAATAGCTGGCAGGATGACTCATTAAATCTAAAGGGATGATGTGAACTGATTAAGTACTCAGAGCCAGAAGTCAATTTTTTTTTTTATTTGCCCTGATGCTCTTGGTTTGGACCCCCTGGATAATAAAGCCAGTAAGTACGGGCCTTACACAGTCATCCTCTACTGTCTGCAGCAGTAGCCGTATTTTAAGTGGGTGTTGCTGAGTTCATGCTGACATTTGTGACCTTTTATAATCTGCAAGGGGAACAGAGGTCTCTGCTCCACAAGTTAATAAACACAAAGGGCGCTCTTTGATTTTTCAAACATAGAAGAGAGAAATAGTTGTTAGAGCCTAATTCCTGCAGAATCTGTTTCAGATTTTCCCCACTTATATAAATCATTTTGTCTATTTAGATTCTGCTTGGTCTGAAAGATCTCCTGACTTTGAGGACACTTCACTGAAAATAATTCCTGAGTTTTGATTTGAGGCTTTATAAAATTTGAGGATTTAGAAATTCCAGAAGTTTTAAGGAGCAGCGCAATCAGGGTGGACTTTTTTAAGAAAACAAATTCCCTATGTATCTGCAGGGGCATGGCACTTTCCTCCCCTAGTCACTAATGCAAAGGAGCGGGAGGGCAGCAGTATTTCTTTTAATGTGCCTGAGAAATGAGAATAGGTAGGCGCTTTACTTTCACGAGTGACTGGCTCCAAATCCACCGAGTGAAGTCAGGAGCACCTCTTGTCCCTTCCAACATATAGGTCTACCTGAGACTTGCTCATACCCGCGTTTTCCAGAATCCTTCCAGCTTACAAGTTTTGGAAGGCTGTTATCATTGACCTTCTCTTCTCAGGGAGAAGACTGAAGTGCAGAGGTGGAATGATTTGTCCCACACACTGAGAGTGCAGGAGGCGTGAACATGAAGATGCTTGAGATTTTGTTTGAGTCTTTCATTATTCATAGGCCAAGTTTAACACCCGGAAGGGGCATCTCTCCTATTACACTAACGACCCTCCCAGGACTGTCTCCAAAGCACGCTCTGGGGCTTTTACTGGGGACCAAAACCTCTCAGAACTAGACAGCTACTTGGCAGGTTCCCCATTACAGTTCCACCCTCTCCTCTTCCCCCACAGTCCACCCCACGCTCACATGTACAAACGATGAGCTCATTTAATCACACCCTTTTCTGTCATCTTGCCCACTTTCTTAAAAATTTTCTGCTAAACACCCACATATCTGCTGGGGACCAACTTTTGCTTTACTGATATCATCTTTATGAAACAAAACAAAAAAAACCCCAAACCACCAGGTTGGGCCGCTAAATGGTGGCGCTTTGTTCTGCAGTACAGAGGGCTTCTGGTGATCGTTCCTCATTGGTGACACGAGGCAACATCGCTCCCCCTCTGCTAAAATGAGCTCCTTAGCAAGCAGAGGTAGCACACCACAGGTTCAGCTGGTGCCTCTCCCAGCCCAGCATATTAGCACGAAGAAAGGAGTACAGGAGCCTGGGAAGTGCATCCGTTGAGAAGTGGCTGCACCACCACTCCTTGCATCCAGGACGATGAGTTGGAGCAGGGGAGCAGGGCGCACACCAGCCTATATAGTTGCCTCTTAAATGACCTCAGGGTGCATTGCCAGAGCTCCTGAATCTAACCCCAAAGCAGGGGAGTGAGATGGACTGGGCAATGTGTTAATCATGCCAGTCTTTCCTTGCTGTCCTCTCCTGCAGTGCAACAGTTTGATCCATTCTGATTTATAAAAAACTAATTGTTCAATCTGAGAGTGCATATTTTGAGGCTTTTCTTCCTTCTTCTAGAGTCAGTGGGACATTGGAAAGGGAAACCTTTTTTCTGTTCTTACAATGGAGAGATTAACCAAATTTTTTTAAACCTCCAAGTATTAAATCTCTCTCTGTCTTTCAGCTGAAGACTTCTTTTATTACTAAAGCTAGTTGGCAATAGCCCAGTTAAATGGCTTTTTACAAAAAGATGTCATGCTGAAACTGAAACTTTTTTTCAGAAACATGCCAATTTTGATGAAACTGTAGGCAAGAGGGGTTATGCTGGCTACCAGAAAGCCTAGGGGAGAAGGGAAGGAGGAAGAGGAGGAGAGAGAATTACCCCTGCAGCCATAAATTGCCCAGTGGCTGGGGACCCTCATCTAGGACACAATCACAAGGTACAGCCTCTGCAATTGCCTGATTTGGGCCAGGCAGCGTTACACTCAGCCTCTGCAATTACAGGTGAGTGCTGCTGTCTTTGGCCACCGGCTGCCCAAGAGTGGGGCTGCCTATCGTTATTACTGTTTACATACATACGTTTATTTGGTACATAGGCTTAAACTGATGTTTTTCTGCATCCCAAGAAAATACCCTGACTATGAGTTTTTGTATCTCCTGCGGGAACGTGATGGCCACCTTTTCTTTGTGACACATGGATGTTTTGGACTCCATTGCCCTGGAGAGCAGCAAAACCGTTTGCTTTTAGTCATTACCTTGATGGTACTTGGCGGATGGCTGTAGGTCTGTGCTGCGGAAAGACAAAGAAAACACATGTGAGTGTCATGCTTCAGTGCAGCAACAGGACACGAGGACTTTCTGCAGCACAGGATTTACTCAGACTTAGCTACAGACTGAGCACAGGCTGTGCAAAACCATCAGCTAGGGTAACGTTAGTTGGGGAAAGGGTTGGACCTCTGACGTCTAAATAAATGTGATGGCTTTTCAAGATTTATCTGTTCTCTAGTTTAACACACGCTTACGTCATGCAGCACTGCTCGTTGACCTTAATAAAGCTTAGGTGTGTAACCTTGTTGGTTTTTTTCTGTGGTTTGTTTGGCTTTTTTTTCATTTAACTGAAATTAGTTTTACACGTCTCTCTCAGCAATGGCTGTTCTTGCTTGCTTGCTCCCTAGCTGTATTTCAGCTTTATGGCCAATGCAGCCTTAATTCTGCTTGGGCACGGGGTTGCGGAGGCACTACGTGATGTCCCACATGCTCGAGTGTGCACTGGGTGTTTATGCATGTGGGCTTGGGCTTTTCTGGAAAAATTTGTCTCTCTGTCCCATAATCATCTAAAATATCACAGGGTGGTTGTTTGCATCGCCCTTTCTCACAGCTTTATTTTTAGCTGCCTATCTGGTTCTTGTTACGAGGTTGATTGAACTAGTGGTTGCTCCTGTAAACTTTCAGATCTGAGCTTTCACTTTTGCCTATGATAATGGGGTTTTCAAGTGTACTTGTTTTGCAGCCTGACGTCAGTCTCTCAGTATTGTGTTAAAGCTGCTATCTTAGAGAACTTGCAGTGTTTTAAAACATTACTGCTTTGCCTTGACACTGCCATGAAGTTGCCGATGTACATGACTAACAAGAAGCTGTTCCTCCCTAAGTAAATACCACAGCTTGTGAAAGTGGCAAAAGTACTATAGCATCCCCACACGAACGGCTTTACCCACTGATGGGAAAGGTAGCAGTCTGAATTGAAACCGACCTCATGATTCACGTGAACGCATGTGATCTTGGCTACTATGTGAGTCTTCCCTAGCTGCATATTTAATACGCAGAAACTATTCTGTTAGGAGAATACCTCATACCAATGAGTGTTTAGAAAAAGTCCTCAGCTGTGCTTGTAGATGGGGAATGGGGGCTGGCATGTGACCAAACATGTGGTGGCCCCCTTCCTCCTGCAGCCTTCCGCCTCGTTTACAGGGGACAAAGCAGGGGTGTAGCATGGGTGCTGCATGGAGAAGGTGCTCCCCTGCTGCGGTTCGGGAGCCTGCAAGCCTGTGGGCCCGGCTGTACCGTACCAAGGGTGAGTTTGCCATTGCAGGAGGCAGCTGCATTGCGGTGGCCAAGGCACGTGTGGTTTAGGAGGCTGGAGGGGACAGCAGCCCCCTTGTGCTGCGTCATTCCAGAAACAAAACAAACAAACAAATAAAAGGAGGCCCCAAAATAATCCAGGGCAGTGGGGCAGCAAGATGAGGGGTACTCACCACTGAATGCAAGGAGGTTTCCCCTGGCTGGGATGCAAAATGCCGTGCTATGGCTGTTGCCTACAGCCGTGCCGGTGCCCACCAGCTGCCTCCACCCCTGGGGTGCTCAAAGAGCCTCTTTACTTACTCTCCTTGTGGCAGTATCTTTTTCTCCACTTGGGTTTGCGCACTGTCCACCTAGGTATGGAAACAAGGGTGGGCAGTTTAGGTCTGGTGCTGGTTAGTCCTCGCTCCCCATTGCCAACCCATGGGTGCCTGCGGTCACGTAGGGAGACCCCTCCACCAGCTTTTCGGATGAGTCACTTCATGCAGCTTCTCTGCCTCTGCCCTTTCAGCCTTTCCCATGTCCCGCCCAGGAGGCAGCCCCAGGCAGGCAGGCGCCCAGCCCTGCCCTGGGAGCTGCAGGAGCAGGGGCTGCCCCAGGGGAGGAGAGGCACAAATCACGGGGCCGCAGATGGAGGGATGGCAGGGACAAGCCGGCAGCTGAGAGCAGGCCTTACGGCATTTAGCTGTTCCCGCAAAGTACAGCTTCTGTCCCCCTGGGGAGCTGGCAGTAGCTCAGCAAAGTTTGTGGTTTCGAGGAGCGATCAGCCTTTCTGGGCTTGTCCATATTAAATACCTCCAGATGGGATGGGTGAGTGAGCAATAAGTGCTGTGAGAGATATGAGAGGACCAGCCCCATATGCCCCCCAAATTATTCACATCAATCTATGCACTGGTCTGTCTCTGGGAAAATTAAAAGGAAGAGAAACGCGGCGATGGTGTAACACAAACTGCAAACTCACGGGTGAGGGCAAGGCTAGCGGAGAGGCCGATTCCTGACACATCTAATCTCCAGCAGCAAATAAACTTTGCTGTTTCAAGCAGAAGACTATACTTCCAGGTTTAAGTACCGAAATTATTTGGCAAATTTAAGATCCTTTAAATTACGTCCGGACTGCTCTGTTACCAAGCTTTTTGACAATAAGAGCTAGGCTCGCTGGAGGGTGCACTTTTGCTCATAGTTTACAATTTTGTGCTTGTAAACTACTGAACTTGTACAGTAATTTACAAAAATTTTACGCTGTGGTATTGGTATTTATATGTTAGATTTACACATATAATAAAAATGTACTAAGGGACTGTAAAGCTGCCGAGTGCTGTGAACTTGGGAAATGTGCCCAACTTGCTGGTGGAGGTGCATTATGCATCAGCCTCTGATTGAATATTTATATATTCTTTTTCTTCCCCAGGACTGGAGGTAAATAGGTAATGTCACCACGCCTTTGTACTGTCGATGCCTTCCTTGCTGAACCTGTGCTCTTCAATCTTAGTTATTTCATGTACTACCCAAGTTTGGCAATGAGCATGAAATAATTTCTTTTTACACGTGTCGCTGGTGTTCTTACCAGAGGAGCAGAAATTTTCACAACTATCAGTGAACGGCCCAACTTCCTGTTTAGTGGGAGAATTTAGTTTGCTTTTATTACAGTTGGGAATAAAGATAAAGCTAATACTACCTCATTCCAGGTTACCTACCTGGTTTTCTTTGAATTGTATATACCATTTTGCCCACACTGAGCATGAACTCCTCTAGCCTAATTGGAGATGCCAGTGTGAATGCTTCGCACAATTTGGCCCTAGAAGTCCTATCAATCAGATACATTTTAAATAAAATTTATATGTATATCTTATGTATAATACACATAAATTCACATTAGGTATGTATCGTAACTGTCAGATATGATGAGTTTGATGTAGGTATTTTCGTTTTCTGATCATCTATTTATTCCACTTTTTCTGGTTTATATTCACTTGGCTTCTAATTTTTTAGTCCCTCGCTCAGAAGGAAAGGTTGTTGGGCTTGAGTAGCTCTTCTCCTGAACTGTCAAAAGGTAAATAACATATGTTTCTGTAGCAAATTAGAACTGCAAATTGCTGCATGACCCTTAGATTAAGTCGTCTTATTTAGTCAATAATGTGTAATCCTGTGGGAAAATATGTCACGTGGTCTGAGAATTGAAAGCATTTCTCAGCTTCTGCATTCATACTACAGACATGCTGGCTCCTTGGAGGTGCCCAGCAGTTAGAGGAGGACATCCCTACTTGCCTGTGGCTGAAGGGTTTTTGGGGGGTGTTGGCTTGGCTCTTGTTGTGGTGGTTTTGGAGGCAATTATAAGCATAGCTTTATCAGTGAAAATGCTGCGAAAGAGTTCTGGCCAGCAGCCTCGAAAGAGGAGAACTGTGACTCAAATATTAAAATAAAAACAAAGGCAGAATCCCTTTTCTTTGTTTCTGTAGTTCCGCTTCGGTGTTTGCAGAGCAGCCGCACAAGCCGTAGTGTGGGCTCCAGGGGCCGTCACCCTCAGGAAGCAGTCAAGCCAAATATAGAAGTGCTGCTAAAAAGTAAGCTCTCCAAAGAGAAGGGATGAAGTGGCAAACTTGGGGATATATAGGAAGAAGAAAAGAGGGTCAAGAAACTAAATACAGAGGAGGCGGCAGGGCCTATGGATAAATGGTGGGGTCTGAAATCGTTCAGCTCCAGGCTGTGGCGTTTTCTCCCAGCGGCTGCAGTATCCAGCCACCTGCTCAGGTTTGCACTAGGTCTGCTTTGCACACCTGAAGCCAAGCTTGCCCTCAGCCTGATTTTACTTCAAACCCCTTTGCCAAAGTGCCACGGGATGAGGCGGTGGAAGCCCTTTCTGTCCCCGACGGGGGACTTTCTGGGTGGAGGCAGTGGGAAGCTGCTGGTTCAGTCCCACATGCATCCACTGAACCCCCTTCGTAGGGGGTGATACCAGTCTCGCCTGCTTTCAGAAACAGCGCTCCTCTGATCTGCTGTGGGACATGACAGCACTAGCCTTCAGGAGAGAGGACTTCAGTGGGGGGCCACTGCAGCTCTTTTCTCCCCCTAACTACTTCTCCCTCAACAAGAGCCCAGAAATAGTGGCTCCTTAAACCAACCACCTCTAACACAAAACTGCCAAACCCTACAGAAACCTCATCTGACCCAGCATAAAAGTGCCATCTTTGTTCCGCAGCTGGCTGCTTGACTAAGAAAGCCCAACACCCCAACCCTTCAGTGTGTTGTAATTCCTGCTACCCCCATAATGGCTTGTCTTCACCTACTTGTGGGCAGATTCACCTCCAGCTGATGAACTTTGCCTGCCGGCCTCAGTGAAGCGATAATTTGGGGTTATTTCCTCCACCTGGCTGCTGGTTTTCCCAAGCGTTGTTAGAAACTTCAGCTGCCCATCTACTGTGGGCTTTTTTCCAGGTCTGGTTAAAGCTGCTCAGGAGAGGTGCTGACAGCTGGGTGGTGTGACTGCATGAGCCTCATTCCTTAGGAATCTGGGTTTATAACTGTATAAGCTACGAATGCAGAAGAAAATGCTTTGGGGAGGATTTTTGGAGGTGAGTACACGCCTAGCGTCTAAGACAAGAAAGAGGGGTGCTTTTGGGGACCTTAGAGTAATTGCTATGGATTTGATCCTGCAGCAGCACTAAGTGCCTTCAGGAACGTAGGCTCAAGGTGGCGTGGATGGGCTATGAGATCTGTACAAACTCTCATGTTGTAACCTGAGCTTTTCCTTTAGCCTGACTGCGAGCCTGCCCAGTGCTATGGAGCAGAGGAGCCCTTCCTAACTCAGCCTCTGCCTCTCGCCCTGCCTGGTGAGAGGCAGTGGCCGGGGCTGGGCCTCCACAGCCAGAATGCTGAGTCACTGCACAGGAATGACAGCTTTTCTGGAGAAAAAAAAAAACAAAAAAGAAAAAATCTATGTCTCTCTGAACTTCTGCAAGGTCTGTGACCTTTTCAGAAAGGCCCGGCTTTATCAGCAATCGGGCATCTGTGACTGAGGAGTGGCGTGCCACACAAAACTCAGGGCAAACGGGCACCGTTAATCGATGGGAGATGGAGTGGGATGGGTTGCAGTTGCTGTCTGTCCTGCAAGGGTGGCTAGTTAATGCTCTCCCTGTGTCACCTCTCCTGGCAGTGGTTTGTTACAAAAGAATTTAGGAAATCCTGTGAGGAAAGCAGGGCGTGGAGCTGCACGAGCACGGGCTGCGACACGGCACCGTGCCAGTGCCACCTTTCATGGCAGCACACCTTCCTCCCCTCCCCTCTGATGGGGAATATGGGTTTCACAGCCCCATCAACAGCTAGCAGCAGAAATTGCTTCATGAAATCCTTGCTCATG
>NW_009260608.1:824387-827663 GCF_000687185.1 Egretta garzetta
TAGAAGTCCCATCTATAAGTGTGACTCAAGCACCTAAAGCAATGGGCTTGCAGCAAGCTTGGGAACTAAGAGCCTGGGGCTGAGACCCTGCAGGCACGTGTTCTCGTCATTGCTCCTTGCTGCCCCAGCTGAGGATCCACCAGCTTTATGGCCTTGACTCAAACTGCTTCTTAGAGCAAGGCTTCATGCTTTGGGGACTTTTGCCCTTTCCCTCAAGGCCCGGTGAAGCTGTCACACCTTAGACCTCTGGGCACAGACCTATAGGGAGGTAAAGGATGCACTCTTCGGAAACAAGATGAGCTTTTAATTTTGACAATTGAATGCCTCATCTGAGCTCCTTAAGACCAAGTAAGCAGTCAGGGTACAGTACTCAGAGGTTGCACAACTCTTTGATCTACCAAGAAGACAACGGGAAAGAGATGGGGTTTTCCTCTCTGCGGGCCTTCAAGGAAATCGTCTAACACAGTGGTTTTTTCGTTGTTTCTACTAGGAGAGGCGTTACGGGAGAACCCTGATGAGGATTCCTTGGAAGTACAAAGGCACAGATTGAGAGCTAGGACAGTATTTAGCAGAAGCAAGGCTGTGACACAAATACCCGTCAAAGCAGTGGTCAGAGGGGCTGGATGCATGGGTGGGAGAGCCGTCCAGCACCTGCTACTCTGAAGCGGTGTTGCCTTTTCCAGGTGTTTTTTCCTATGGCTAGCCAGGCCAGGCAAAACAGCGCTGTGCACCACAACACAGCAAGGTTGGAGGGCGAGAATGCCACGTGCAGCTGTGGCACTGTGGTGGGGTTCCCCAGCCCCGTGGGCCAGCCACGGACACCCCGTGCAGCACTGCCACCTGCTTGTGTCCAGGGATCTGCCTTCCCCCTTTCATAGTATTTAGGCACACAGGGTTAGGCACCCTCCTTGGAAATCCCAGGTTGCTGTAAGATAGCGTGTGAGTTGCTGCTTTGCCAGAGCAAATCTCCTTCTACTGGCATTTTAGTGAAAAAAGTCATTGCTTGAGCCAGCCAGATTTGTTGGAAGGGGTTCACTACTATTATTTAAAAACTTGCAGCTGCTTCACTTTATTTCTCTGCTTTGTAACGTGCTGCTGCAAGAGCCCAAGCTTTCCTGCATGTCCTGCTTGGATGGCATAAACTCAGAAATACCTGAGTGCTTTACTATATCCAGGTAAAAGGGAAATTTCCAGTATAATTTCCCCCCCTGTCTGATGGGTGACATTAAAGAGTGCTGTGCTGAACAGTAGCGAATCCTGCTGGAAGCCCTCACCCCAGGGAGGGCAGCGGTGGCAGCCTGTCGGCCGCAGCAGAGGGGCAGCCCGGCCGGTGCCCAGCAGCGCTCAGGGTCCCTGCACTGAGCATCTCCAGTACAGACGGCACCAAAAGCAACCCGCTGGCCCTGGGTGGCTCCCGCTGAGCATCTTCCTCTGTCTTCACAGCCGCTTTAGGAGATAATCTATCCCTACCCGCTGTTGTATCTAACTATAGTATATTTATGTATACCATGTACAGCATTTAAATATATTGTCTAATTTAATCTATTTCTACACTTCTAATCTATTTCTACGCTATACTATCTATCTATATAAAAGCTTGTCTTTATGCAACACGGTACAACAGATAACAGATGGCCAGGTGAACCTCTAAGCCTAGCTTTGCTCCCTGGAAAACGTGAGCAGATGACAAGTGCTCTCTGCTCCTTGCGTTCCTCACCTGTAACTCCTTTCCCCGCTTTAGCAGGCCTTCAGTGCTGAGAGCCTACAGATGAGGTCACCTCCATAAAAAAACATCCCGAGGCAATACTCTTTGACACACTAAGAACTATATTGTGCATCTTAATTTGCTGTCTAAATTACCTTTGTTTCATCAAGAGGCTCCTCATGGTGCCTTACATGGTCCCTTAAGGCTGATTCATTGCAGACATTGTTTGTTCCCACTTTTCATAAAGTCACTCTCTTAGCCCTCTTATTTAGTAATTTAAATATAAAATGGTATTGAACCTACCTTACTTTTGGTAGGCAGTTTCCCATCCTTCCAGTGGATCTCTGCACCCTTGGGTAGCCAATTTTGGCGTGGTTTCCCTGCTGGCTGAATTCTTTTCTGTACTGGCTGTGTTACAGAGCAAAATTCAGTGACCAAAGAGACTCATTCTCTCTCACACCGTAACATGCAGCACCCAGATATTGTGCACCTAAAAAAAACCCTCAAAAAACAAAAAAACAAAGCCTCCACCACAAACCAGCACTGATGGGTAGGGGTGGGAGAGGAAGAGGGGAGGAATGGATGGGTGACGTGGCTTCCTGGGGCGCCAGGGCCAGCAAGGGAGCGCTGATGCTGGTGGCCTCCACAAAGTGACTACCAGGTTGCAGCATGGACTCCCTCTAGGATCCCTTGACTGAAATAGCAACTTGGGGTGCTCTCAGAAAGAGGAAACCACATGCCTGGCCATCTTGCTGTTCTGAGAAACAGTGTGACAAACCAAATGGTAGAAAACAAACCCTTCAACCCCAGCGAAGCACAACCTTTGCTACTGAAGCTTTCCAATGCAATTTGATTTTTCTTCCTTCCCTCCTTTTTGTCTTTTTTTATCCCTTTTTCTTCCTCCTGAGCTACAGGGAAGAAGAAAAGTAGAAAAAACAGAAATACAATTTGCAGGGCTGATGGTTCAGGGAGTAAGTATGTTTTAATTCACACATTGTAATTGCGGTACATCTCAGGAACAGAAAAAAAGATTCTCTGTAAGACTTCAGGTGTCTGCAGCAATTTCATCAAAACACAGAGGTGAGCAGTGATGGTTAACCAGAGACTTTCAAAATATGTGCTGTCCCCTGGTAACATGTGGTTTTGCAGATCAATGTAGTCCACCATGAGCTAGGTCTCAGCAAGGCAGCACCCCTCCTTGTTTCTCTTTTGCAGTTGCTATGCAGTCCCTCACCAGATTTCAGTGCCAGCAGCTGCAATTTGCAGCCCTTACTGCAGCCGGCGGTGGTGCAGTAGTGGAGGGAGGGAGCCCAGTTCGGGAAGAGATTGCAGATCAAATATCTCCAAGTCAAACATGACCAAAGATAAACAGCTGTGGCCGCCTACAGACTACCTTTGTGCCGCATGATCTAGAACTGGTGCACAAACACGACGTGCTGTCTGTAGCCCTGCCAAAATGAGCATCACCTGGCCCTGCAGCATCCCTTGGCTGCTGCCTGCAGCTCCTGCCGCAGCCTGCCCCGATGCAGCGATGCAGGCAGGGGCGGTTCTTGGCAGGGGGCGGCCCACCT
>NW_009260608.1:827686-832329 GCF_000687185.1 Egretta garzetta
GCCTGCCCGCAGCCTGCCCCGATGCAGCTATGCAGGCAGGAGCGTTCATCGGCAGATGCAGCTACTGTCTTTACCCCAGAGTAGTGCAGCTCTCCAAATCCAGCCAAGATGTAGAGGGATTTGCTGTGCACAGGCATTATTTATGAACACGTTATAAAGTGCCAGGCCTGTTCAATTGCATTTGACAAGCTGCTTCCCCAAAGTGGTACCTACTACGAGTACTGATGGACCAACCTCCAAAAGTCACTACAGTTCAGCAGTGGGAGGAACCACCTCCCTGTTTTGTTTCTCTTGACAGGCAGTGCCTTGAGAGGCAGCACTGAATCCAGCTACCTGGTTGTTAACCTGGGTTTGGGTGGTTTAAAAACCAATGTTTTAGGTTGATAGTTGAAAAAACAATGTTTTAGACTACATTTGTGCCTGAGTGGCTACCGTCGGGACATTTTCCAGAAGCTCAGCTACGCAATTTATCGATATCATTAGTCACTTGGGCTGTGTGGAAACGTGTGAAAATTTAGTGACTGTGCAATTAATTCTTGTATGTCCTTTTTTTTTGACTTACTGGGAACTAGAAAGACCACCCCAGGGTAGCAGATAGGAAGGAAAAAACGTGAGTCACTGCGCTTTTCGAGCAGTGGTTGCAGAACCTTCTTCTGCCTAATTTATTCCCACGCTTTCACTGGCTTTGGAAAGTGCCTGAAGCTCAGGCATGGTGTGTGGTTCTCAGAAAGGAAGCTGCTGTGCAGCTGAAGCAGGAGAGCGTGGGATCTGACTGACAGGAAAGGAAGAGGTCAGTAATCCACCAAAAAGCACCAATGCAAAAACGAACTGTCTGAATAAATGCACTTAAAGATACTTAAAGATACACTCACGACATTGAAATAAGTAGTGGGGGTAATGAGTGGACCTCACATTCCTGCCTGCCTTATGTTTAAAGTAATGAACCAACTGCAGATGTTGGCTGGTCCCTGGAGGAAGGCTGGGGGGAGGCCCGAAGGAGATGCTGCAGCGGTCGGATGCACATGCAGGCACAGAGGCACGTGGGTTGGGAGGGAGGTCTCTGCCTGCCCCTGTTCCAAGTGGCACCGGGAGCTGTCAGGGGAGAGGCAGAGCCTGGAAGGAGCAGCCAGGTTCTTCATCACCAGGTAGGTGATGCACTATTTAAAGCCAACACATTTTTCTAACCGCAATAACCATCTCTATCCTTTGCTTTGATGTTGCTGAGACTGAAGGTTTTCTCTTCATTGAAAGGCGTTTGCTGTAGCAGCACCCAAGTTGTCAGGGTCGTTTGGAAGGACTTTTGGAAGAGTAAAATGTTTCTGGCAGAAAATACAATGGTTAAAGCTGACAAGAACATTTCCTATGAGCAGAAAAATACATCAGCTGGGCTTGCAGGTTTTTTTTTTTGCTGCGAGTGCAGTTCCTTTTGTGATCACTAAGTGGTGAAGTTCAGCTATGAGGACTTCATCATCACTGCCTGCAAGCTTATGGAAAGTTCTTCTGTTAATCTTCTGTTTCAAAGTTGTAGCAGGGCTAAGGTGAGGGCACCAGCAAAGCCTGGAATGAGTCTTTGTGCAGGTGACTTGCATTCTGCTAGGAGGCTTTGGTGCAAAAGGACGTAGTTTCAGCAAATCTTCACTGTTTTTCAGTTTTGGAAGTTCTGAGAGGCTGACAATCAGAAATTAAATGTTTGCTTGTGAATCTCTATTTCAAGGCTGGCAGTTTTCCCTCTGACTTGGGCCAGAGCCTGTTAAAGTTATTTGCATTGTTTAATAGCTGTAAAATCGTCCGGCAAAGCCCACAAGAAGCGTTTTTCATTGGTTTCGCATTTTGGTCAGGCCAGAATGCCCTTCCAGAAATCTTGCAGGAAAATGCAACTATGAAAATAAGGGAAAGAAAGGAAATTGAGATGTGATACTTCAAAGGAAAAAGACAAGAGTATGAAGCAATCACAGTTTGCTCAGTGACAGGAATGAATTACTGAACCTACTCAAAAGCGCATCAGAAATGTTTCTTTAGAGGAATACTGATACTTCAGCTGTTTCTATTTTCAGATAATTAATTAGCACTTGGGAGGAGAGACGGAACTGTGTATGTATAATTATGTCTGAGAATTTTTTTTGTCACATTACGATTTCAGCCCCTTGGCTTCCCCTAACCTATTTGCATCATTCAAGGTTAATCTGCGCAGCAATTCAACTAAAACACTCTTAATGCAGTCATAGTCATCTGGAGTAGTAAGAATTTGCAAAAATGTAAGCCACCTAATCAGAAAGCAGAAAGATGAAACACGGTTTACCAATACAAGTTTGATTAGCAAATGAAGTCTTGCCAGCTAGTGGCCCCACTACGTGGTGCGTGAGCAACCTGTGGGCTGAGGGTGTTGTTGGTTTCAGCAATGTGATCACAGCTGGCAGAAAGAGAGAAACACAGGCGTAAAGATGACAAAGCAAAAAAGCCAACCATCAATCAGGAAAAGGAGGGGCGACAGAGGAAAATAGTCAGGCTGTAGCTTCAATTGTGCGTTCCCATGCAAGGTGCTCTGACTCGCCGCAGCGATAGCAGTTGACTTCACTGGTCTTGCTGCAGTTGATGGCTACGTGGCCAGTTTCACCACACCTAGAGCATTTCACTTTGGTTCAGGCTTCTTGAACGCGTCCAAACTCTCCACGAGAACAGCACTTCTGCTCGCCCGCATGGTCACAGTCACGAGCTAGATGGCCAGGTTTGCCACAGTTATAGCAGTGCTGTTCTCTCTCCCTCTTCGGTTCCTTGCAGCCCCACACCACAAAAACAATGACTCAAAACAGCTGTGTGAGCTATTTTTATGTCATCTCAGGTGAGGGTAGGGAGGAATGTGTGCGCTTGTGGGGCAGCAGCCATGTCTTTCTGAGGGACAGGGCTGGGGAAGGAGCACAGACCTGTGGCGATGGGGGCAACCACAGAGGAGGAGACGGGAGACCAAGGCTCTGGTTTTTCCCTGAGGCGATGTATGACCTAGGCCCAGGGTTGGGTGCTTGGCTTGCTTTGGTCACCTTATCTGGAAAAAGAGTAGCAGTAGCAGCTCCTGAGTCTCCACTGATTTTACATGTGGGGTGCAGACCCCTAATTGGGTCCTCTGAGTTACATTTTGGGAATGTTTGTACTACTTGTTGCAGCATGAATGTTGACCTGAGCACAGGTCGGGGCCAGGGTGGCTTTTTCTTCTGCCCCTCACAGGCTGATGGGCATTGGGTGCTCAGCTAGCTTAGAAATCTGGGCTTTTATTCAGGCATTTGCTAAAACCTAACCTTATGGAAGAGGCATTCGCAAAAAAACAGACTTGTAACCTTTTTACCTCTGTTGCAGATTGTCTAGCAGCCCAGCTGGGAAATCTTCGGTTTCTGGCTCTGATATTCGTTGTTATATCCTCCAAAATTTTTATTATTCAGCTGAGTGCTGGAGGGCAGGAGGTTTTTACGAGATGCCTCTTACCGTATGTGCAGGGAAGGGGAATGTCCCTAGAGTAAAAGCGTAGTGTATAAAAAAGGGGAAGCCACGCTCAATGGATCAGTGACTTGCTCGTCTCACTGAGGGCACGGCTAAGATGATGGTCTCTTGTCTGCTCCTCTCCAGCATCTGGACCGTTGCGTCAGGTAACACCCTTGTCTGTCTATCTGTCTGTATTGTTACTGTAACGGCGTTAGGGACCTCGGTGGCCCTGCTGGCCTGCTGCTGGGTGCTGCAGTTCGCCCCTTGCATCCCCCGGGGCGAGCCCAGCGGTGATGGGGCGCTTGCGGCACGGCACACGACCACACTGCTCGGCGCGGGGCTTCAGCCACAGCAGTGCTGGTTGCGTTGACAGCATCCTTGCTTTAATTTACCACCAGTGCATTTATAAACTGCAGACAGATGTATGAACTTACTGCAATTTGCAAATCATACACCAGGCAAATGTCCAAACGCTCCTGATGACCTGTATAAATGAAGTTTGACTTCATCTCCTGTTGTGACTGAGGTTTGGGTCAGACTGTGGCACTGATTTGCGTTAGCCAGGACAGAATTATTTGTTGTGATGGACATGGTGCTTGTAGGTGTCTGCTCAGGCCACTTAAAAGCGTGGGTGTGCTGCAATTGGTTTTTTAATTAAAAATTGTCTAGAAAAGCCTGAGTTTGTTCCAAACTAGCTTCTGTGGTCATGGTTTGTATTCTGCCTATGGCACTGATGAGCTCTGAAAAGCAAAATGACTGGCACGGCTTCACCGCTGGCTTCTTGATCTCCTGCGGAGATCTGCCTGGCCATGGCCACAGCCGCAGAGGGGGCAGGACCTGAGGGGACTTTGTCCGGCAGGTTGGACAAGCGTACCTCTCGGCACTGCAGACAGCCTCACTCCTCTTTAAAACCTGCAAAGATATTTCCCTTTCTTGTAAATGGAATTATATGTTTTCTGTGCTCTTACTGTCCCTGATGAGATCTCCCTTCCTGTGCTGATGTCCACAAATAAACTTTAGAAACAGTTGTCTTTAGAGGACTGTGGAGCTGATCTGCCCAACCTGGGAGCACCCACTTTGATTGCCTCTCCCCTTAATAGTTTTTCCACATATGACTGTGAATTGGAAGAGGAGACTGATTTTTTTTTTTTTTTTCTTTTGCCTGGAATTTG
>NW_009260608.1:832356-839802 GCF_000687185.1 Egretta garzetta
GGGATCTCGTCCTCCTCCCAGCCACACGGCCTCAAGCCTGAGCTGGGAGGGCAGATGCAGTTTGCCTCAGGTCCTCCTTACCTTTCTTTCTCCTTCTGGTTTTCTGTTCTCTCATCAGTCTCTGACAAATGTGGGTGCATGTACACGTAAGAATTTTCAGCAGCTTTACCGATTTGCTTCTCATTGCGCCACAGGAGGGCTCAGAGAGCAGTAATGCACAGTCGGCCGTTTGGGCATTGGGAAGGCTGAATGTTTAGGGAACCCCTCCACAGGTGCCTGTGGGATAACAGTCTTAGCAGACAGGAATCAGTCACTCCTGACACTGGAGCTGCCTCTCTCGCTGATGCTCTCTGCAGCACAGGCTGGTGACAAGCTTTGTGTGAGAGGTGTCAGGTCCAGCAAAAATCTCAGAGCGATTCTTTCAAGCTGCATTTTCATTTTTTTCCCTGAATGGAGGGACAGAGAGACCCTCTGGAGCTGCTCTGCTCAGGAGTGAGGGCGAGGGGCTGGGGGGCCTCTGATGGGCATGGGTTGCAGAAGGGTGGTGAGAAATGCTGAGCGCAGCACCTGTTTCTCCCCCAGGCTCTGTGCAGGTGATGCACAGAAAGGTCCAGTCGGTCCAGGCCGGAGGCAATATTACTTTTTCATGCCGGTCGGTCACGAAAGAAGATGTGCTACAGGTGACCTGGCAGAAGGAGACAAACGGGGCTGAAGAAAACATAGCGACTTACAGCATGATGAATGGCCAAAAGATAGCGAAGGGCTACGTCGGCCACGTGAGCTTTGCCCAGAGCGAGTTACAAGCCTCGGCTATCTCCCTTCATGGAGTCACCCTCCAAGATGAAGGATGCTACAAGTGCATCTTCAACACGTTCCCCTTGGGGGCTGTCACTGGCAGGATGTGTCTCAAAGTTTACGGTAAGGCATTGTAATTGTGTACGGGCTGTCATCTGAGGACCAGGTCGTTTTCCCTGGGAAAAACTTCCCCTGACCACTGGTCATTGCTAAATTGCTGCGGGAAATGTGGCTCAGCTTCCTCTCTGGTTTTACCTCTGATGGGAAACCAACATTCAGCAGTTCCATAATTCGCTTTCCCTTTAAGTCAACAACAGCGAGATCCAAAGCTGATGTGTAACCCATGACTTACTCCAAGTTTCCCTGGCCATGTGCTGTGCTGGCAGCTGGCTCAGCTGTGAACCCCATGCTCTTCTGCTTCCCTTCGCTGCTGCTCTCGCCTCCTAAGCCTGGAAATCAGGCACTTTTTTCTTACTCTGCCTTCAGTCTTAAAAATTCAAAATATTCAGAAGGCAAAGTGACCAGAGTTACCTGGGAGCTGATTTTGAAGCCACAGTAAAAATGACAGTAGTTAGGCTGGGCTCAGGAAAGGGTTGCAAAGAAAAAAAAAAAAAAAAAAGGCTGAAATAAAGTGCAGCTCGTGGGCTTTGCCACATGAATATCTCGTGCAGGTCAGCATCAGTTAGCTTCCAGAAGAGAGTTAGAACAAATTACAAGTCTAGATGGCAATACGAAGTACAAGCTGAAATATAGACAAATAGGTGAACTCAAAAGGAACACAAGTGAAAAGCTGGTTATCTTTTGAGGGAGGTTTTCTGCCAGTGTGAAAGCTGAGACATTAAACAAGCCCTGAGGACACCCTGTTGGCACCTGACTTTTTCATCGGTGACTCTGCTGTGGGGATGCTGGCCGAAGATCATGTCCCATGTGGAAAATACCAGTGTCTGGGATCTGCCGCTAGCAGCATGAACCCTGCAGAATATTTTGTTTATCCCTAGTACCCCTTGTGCTGACAAAGACACAGACACGTATGCCCCCACATGTACCTCACGTGCCAGGAGTTCCCTGTGTGGAAAAAAAAAAAAAAAAGATGACCCTGGCTTATGGGGAAAGAGGACTTAAGCAATAGGGGAAAGCAGCACAGGGAGTGGGAAATAAGAGAGAAAACCAAGCCTAGAACAAAAGTTCTTTTTTGTCTTTGTCTTGGGAAAGTTCCTAGAGCAGAAAGGAGAAATTAGGAGAAATTCACTCAATATTTCAGATATGGAGAGGAAGGTGTTCCTGAAGACACCCAGCCCTGAGTCATTCAGAGGGTAAACATTGATTATACATTACAGGAAAATATGGAAGCACCTTGCAGAAGGATCCCATTCTTGTACAGCTAAGCACAGAGTTGTATCTGGTTTGATGGTTTGTTTTTTTTTTTTTATCCAAGTGGGGGAAATATTTCCCCAAATCATCAGCCTTGCGGCTATGATTAATCCTTTAGCAGAGCACTAATTTAAAAAAACCCATGTTTTTCTGCTACTCCACACACTCCCATGAGCATCTCTCTCTGTGCCTGGGATGAAAACACATCAACTGCGAAGGGTTTCACTTCTGTTGTGGGCAGACACAAGACAGCTGCTCCTGCTGCCCCACCGCGGGCTTGTGGGGGTCATGGTGGCCTCCCTGAAATGTGCTTTATCATGCTGGAGGGTCACCATGAATAAACTAAGTGTTCGGCACTGTGACAGAAAATTTTTGTTCACGTACGGTGTATTTCATTGAAGCTAATTTATGCGATGCCACTTAAAAGCCACAGTCTTACTGCCTGATTCCCCAACTCATAATGATGGGAACAGCTTGCCTGAACAAGCCCAGAGGGCTCCCCGGGATGGAGTATGAAGCCAGCAAAAGTAGAAAGCCAGCAGGAGTCTCCCAAGGCTCAGGGATTCGGGACAAGGTGAGCAAGCCAGAGTCACCAGCTGAAAATGAAACGTTGCCATGTCTTCATCCTCAAGAGGGGACTGCCAGGGAGTTTACCAGCTGGTAATTGCCTGATTGCAACAGCCTTTGCAAGAGGGGCTGTTCCAGGACGGGCACTGTCGCTGCGTGATGAAGGGAATTGAAACTGCGTAAGAACTGGCTTACAACACTGTGAAAAAAGAAACAGGTATGACTGGAGGAATCTCAGACCTGCCTGGCTGAAAACAGCAAACCCAAGAAGAAGCAGAAATTTCCTACCCTGTAGCAAACCCCATTTTGGAACAGAATAGTTTTAAGTGTGCTTGGCAGGTCTCTTTTGAACAGCCTGCTCCCCTTCCCCCTCTGTTTTGCTTTGGAAATTTTTTGCCAACCTTCATCGCCACAGCAGATGAGAATGAAACCTAGGAAGGGGATTGAGTGGGCAGCTATGGAGAGAAGGGGATGTGCCACAGGAGAATGGACAAGATTTGCTGGGTCACAAAATTCCCCAGGCGTTTGCTGGGCTGTCTTGGGAGACCTTCTGCCTTCATTGCAGATGGCACCATTCGCCTGGAAGTCTTGGGCACAGCGGAGAAATGCCATCGCTATTTCTTAGGGAAACCGAGGCACGGTGTTGCTGGTGAACACCCATACGGTTGGAAAAGGCTTTCTGCCATCACAAGGCATACTGTAATTCCTCAAATTTTTTACCAGTCTCTCTGAGACCACAGTCAAGCCTTTAAACATAAAAAGCACATCATGACCTGACAGTCCAGTCCCCCTTTAATTACAGAAGGCCATTACATTACTTCACTAGAAAGTCCTGTTTTCAAACACTTGGGAACACTGCCACAGCTTGAATTTGGGAACCTTTGTGTGGCTGCTCTGCAAGAGCTACTAAAGCAAGTACTTGCGCACAGCATCTCTTGCAGGTACTTTTTCACTGGAAACAAATATTTTGATGGAAGGCAAAAGAGTTTAAAAAGTTAATTTAAGTGTATGCATCAAACATCAGCAGTAGGCACACATTAATGAGCAGCATAGGGGGACTTCACTGCAAAGGCGAGCACTTACAGGTCTTGACTGCATCTATTACAGACACCTGTAAGGGGAAGCTCGACCCTACCGATTTTTTTCCGCGTGACAATCCTTCCTTGGGGTCCAGTGTGGCAGAAGAGAGGACCGCTCAGTCACGAGAAGAGCAAAAGTGGAGTGCATGTGTTTCTGCAAAGATACTGAGCAATTTTTCTCATCCCCTCTGGAAGCGCCTGTGACAGCTTTTCCTTACTGCTTTTAGATGTTGCAGCCTAATATTTGAAGCGAGTGCTGTGGGTGGATATGTTATTTTTATGCATCCTGTGAGCGAAAGAAGAAGTTCAGAGATCATTTATTAATCAAAACATAAACTGCTTGTGACACTTGTCTTTTCATACATGGGAGATTTTGAGAACTTCCAGCTGAAATCCCCTCACGCGCTGCTTTTTGTTCACAAAGCAACACTAGTGCGTTTCATCAGCTCTGTTTGCTTTGAGTTTCTGTCTATGGGTGATGCAAAAAATGAGAAATACCCACCTTTTTTTTTCTCTAGGCAGGCATTACCAGAGCAAATAAACGAGGTCTAGCCATAAAAAACCAACAAGACAAACAAAACTGATGGTATACAATATTTTGCTTCCACCCCCTGGCAGTTCCAGCTCGGAGGATCCAGACAACCTCCTGAGGTGCATCTGGAATTGTACCAGGAGGTTATAGGCACAGTGATGTATCTGGCACAAACCTTTCTCCCCTTTCACAGGATCATTCGGTGTCTTCCACACCTCATTCATTTGCAAATCTTTGTTTACCTCCGAAAAGGAAAAAGAGTATTTTTTCCTAAGAAGAAAACCAGATATTTTTTTTTTTAAAAAATAGGGTCACTAAATGATAGGGATATGATTGCTAGTGTTGGGACAAAAATTAATTTCAGCATAAATATTGCGCTGACCATTGTTATTTTTGCTGTGTAGATAGTAATATACACGTGGAATACTACTAAATATAGTAATAGATAATTTTTTAATCAGAGGGCATTCATATTAACTCAGACTTGAATGAAACTAGAATTGCCACTGCACTTAAATGGTTAAAAAAAGTAATATTCTCAAAAACAGGGACCTAGAAGTAGAGTGTGGTTTGGACCCCTATGCCAGCAGCACATGCACTGAAGTAGAAGGCAGGCTGGTGAGCTGCCACCCAGAAACCTGCGGGTTGTACTCCCAAATGGAGCTCCGTGCTTTTATAGATCTTGGCCTGAGCAAACTGAGCTAATTAGACTGGCTCTGAGCAGTGCCTTGGACTAGATGGCCTCCAGAGGTCCTTTCTGACCAAAATTATGGTATGATTTTATGGCTGAGGAATAAATAAGTTATTTTCCACAGGGAATAGACATGTCCTTATGTGTTCAGATCTCCCCTGGAGTTTTACCCAGGTTGAAAACAGCTTCCTGCACTCCTGCCCGTTTTTTATTCCCTACAAATACAGTTCGTATAAATAGGAATCAACAAGCAGGCTTCATGTGCGTAAGCAAGCATGCCTGTAGTTCATCCTTCTTGCTGGCTAAGACTAAATGTGACAGTATCTGCAAACCTTCTAGGGTTAAAGAGGAGGAGTTCAGAAGAAATGACCTTTAATGAAGGTTTTGAGGGATATCATGATGCCCCCAAAACCCATCACTAGAGGGAAGAAAGCACAAAACCTCCACAGGTGAAATCCCGTGGTGTAACCACATACAAATTCGCTATTACTGTCTTGCATAAATAGATGTGTTTACTCCACAAGCCTGCACATCTCAATAGCAATAAAGCTAATGCTGCAGATTAAATGCAGATGCATTTAAAGGAAAAGAACAAGAATTTTGACTCATCGAAGCAGTTCAGCCCTTTCAGAGAGTGGAGGACATGTGGTTTCATGGTTTCACTCCCAGTTGCTCTTTGTTTGTCCATAATCAGCACTTCTCACTTGGGATGCTGCAGCACTTCCCTTAATAACAGAATAGAAACATGGATCCTTCTACGCTCTTTGTCCTTTGTTTTCGCCAAGCTCTTCATTTCCAGACTGCTGCCTGATCACTTTGACGTTTATTTGCCACTGCTGGGGCTTTGGAGAGGAGGAGGCAAGATTAGATATCCAGGTTGTCCTCCAAGATAATGGTAAATACAGATGCTCTTTGCTCAAATGTGAGCAGAAAGTAATGGATTTTGTCACTTTGTGTTTTGCAGCCATCTCGGACCCCAAAGTGGAGGCTAAGCTTATACCCACTCCAGACAAAGCTGAGGGCTCTGAGAAAGTGGTGGGGGTGAGCTGCTCAGCAACAGGGAAACCAGCTCCAAAAATCAGCTGGCGCCTTCCCAGCATCCTGCAGCAGAAACCAAGGGAGTACCACGTCAGGCTCAGCAACCAGACCGTGACTGTCATCAGCAATTTCACCCATGCCCACTCCAAAATCCTCCAGGAGCACCCCATTGCCTGCGTGATCCAACACCCGTCTCTAAACGTGACCCTGGTCCTGCCCATGGACACCATGGCAAAGGGTCAGTATGCAACACTGCTCCTGTCCTGGAGCAGGGGGGAGACCGTGAAACACCTCCTGGGGTGGATCAGGGAATTCCTCTGAGTGTTGGGGGGCAGGTGGGGAAGGCGCCTGGAAAAGCAGCCAAGGCTGGGCTGGGGAGGGACGGAGGAGGTGCCGAGGAGCATCCAAACACCCTTAGTGATGGCATACAGTATCTTACTGCTTGCCAGGCACCCTGCATGCCATGATGTGCCCCAGCCTCCCTGCCTTTGCCAAGGACTTGCAGGGTTTCCGTGTCACATAGCCTAATGCACCAAGAGGACGTGCGGCTTTGGGTAGCCCAGAGGGGTGAGGTGCCACACGCCCAACCGTGGCATCAGACCCCCAGCACAGGTCTGCTAGCAGTGCCGCTTGTCTGCGTGCCAGCATGTGCTCCCAGTGCCCCCATCTACCCCATCTCACCCCAGGGACTGGCCAAGGAATGTCTGAAATGGGTTTGGGTTGTTTTATTTTCTTCATGCACAAACTCAGTACCTGCTGCTTCCTCCACAGGTCCCGACAGCAGTGTGTCACCAGCCGTTGTCATTGCAGTGGGCGTGCTGGTCCCCCTGACTTCCCTCCTCCTTCTCACCTGCCTCCTCCACCACTGCCTCAGGCACCTACGTGACGGGGAGAGAAACCCAGCCCAGCCATGCTGGGTAGGTCTGCTTTTCCCCAGGCTGTTTCCAGGCTCACCTACACCGGTTGTGGGGCTTGCTGCTGGGACCCAGCTCTGCCCGGCCACCCTGGAGCTGGCTGTGTGCTGCCCAGCCCAGGCTGCACCCGGGGCAGGGAGGGATGAAGAGATCAGCCCCCAGCCAGACAGCTGGGTAGCAGCACGCTGGGAAGGGGAAACCTGAAGGTGCTTAGCCAGGCCTAGAGGTGCCCGGCAGTGACGACAGCTAGAAAACATTCGCTTTCTCAATGACAAGACATGCTGCAGGGAAAGTGTCGCTCTGTTGCTATACGTTTCTGCACAAAAGAGTTGTGCAAGGAGTGGCCGTACCCTTGCACTGTTCTTCTGCATCTAAATCACCTCCCTCCTTCCCAGCCAGTGCAGCTCGTGGAGGAAGCAGCTTCGAGGACATGTCTCAAACAAAATGGGGTCTGTAGAG
>NW_009260608.1:839996-843289 GCF_000687185.1 Egretta garzetta
GAAGAGCGTGCCTCTGTGCAGGAAGCCCGGGGTGCCGCATTGCAGCGGGGGCCGAGGTGCTGCTGGTTGTCCACTGAGGCCGTCCTGGCACAGGGGGTGAAGGAGGCAAGCTCGAGATGGGGGTAAACTGAGTGAGGTGACATCGTTTCAGGAAAGTGCAGCCCAGGTTTGTGCTGAAGGCACCTCAGCCTCCTCGCGGGATATGCCCGGAGCATGTACTCTTACTTTCAATGGGTGTTTTGGAGACAAAAAGCAGTGGGGGCAAATGCGATACACGTCTTCTTCCATGGGTGCCATGCCTCTAGGTCCAAGCTGGAGCCTGCTGGGGGTTTGTGAGGGGAAACTTTAGTACCCATTTGGTAATGCACACAGCCCGGATCTTTACCCCTGTGCTTAAAATATCTGTATATTTCGAAGAAGAAAAAATCTCCAACCAACTCCACCTCTCTTCTGTTAGGTCCTTCCCACCTGTACCAAGGCCAAGAAGTGCGGGCAGTACGGAGCTGCAGGCAGGTGGGCTCCCGAAGTGCCCCCGAGCCCTGGCGCGCCGCTGAACACCTGAGCAGCTGCCCACCCTGCGCCTGCAAGAGAGAAACTTCTTACAATGGCACCTCGGGCTTCCAAGCAAAACCTTCTGTGACTTCACTCCAAGGGAAATACAAAAAAGGACGATTTATAAGAGCTATTTATTTATTTTGTTACACTATAATATTCCGTTTTCTAGAAAAAAAGCTGTAAAGTATTTATTTGAGACTCAGACTGTCTGTGGGGATCTGCATAATGAAACTCATGTTTTGTATTTGCTGAGGTTTTGAAAGTCATGGTTTTTCCTTTCCGATATTTTAACATTGCAAGCTTAAAACGGGGTGGGTGACTGTCTGAAACAGGGCAGCATTTTGTAGGGTTGCTGGCCGAGGAGCTGTTGCTGATGGGCCAAAGGAGACCCTTGTGAGGAGCCAGGGTACAGAAATCCTGTGGAGCAGCCTAGCACGCTGCTGTGAGCTTCAGGTGTTGAACCTGTTCCCCAAAAGGGCAAGAGAGATCAGGCCAGAACTGTGGCCAGCCCAAACTTGTAACCCAAGCACCAGGAGCAACAGGCTTCAAGCTGGGAGTCCTCAGGCACGAGGGAGTTGCCAATGCCAACTTCCACCAGCCTTTCCTAGAAAGTAATGCAAAAGCAAAGAGCACCCAGATGCTCCCTTCTCCCCTCTTCTTCTCCTGTCATTTCCATAGCCCCCTTAATTTCCCTAATCCATCACAGCTGCCTTGTGTTTCTAGGCCTGGTCCCACCTGCCTGCAGGAGGCAGCAGGGAAATAAAAGGGTGGTTGGAGGGGCAGTGGGCGGCTTGCTGGATTTTGTGTATGTTGTGGTGTGGTGGTAGGTGAGTGTAGGGGGGAGCGGGAGGCTGGTAGGAGTGAGGGGGTGGATGCTGTGTGTGGGCAGGTATACGCCAGCACAGGGCAATGAGTGTTACCTATTGCTCAAATTCATTGCTTATAACCTGTAGGTCAGATCTGAGAGGTTCTCCTCTAATTCCCCGAATCCCACCCTATGTCCATGGAATCTTTCCTTGGAGATGCAGGGAAGGAGAAGTGAGCCCACCGGGCTGGTGTGGTCTTGTGGGCAGCATGAAGATGGCCGGTGCAGGCTGGTTCTTTTCCTCCTGGCTTCCCAGAGCAAGTGCATGTCATCTGGTTTTTCCTCACCCACCTATTTCAAATGTGCATCCCATGTGATTTATCAGGCTGAGCTGTAGTCAAAAAGCCAAGTAACCTAAAATGAAAGCCAGTGGGTGAGCTGAGAATGAATAAACCCAGTCCTTGTCATAAAATGCCTTTTTTTTTTTTTAGGCTCCCTAGTAATAGTGCAGCTGGTGAATGTGGGGAAAGGGGAACTGGTTGCAACAGTCACAACCAGGAATTCTTTTTTTTTCCTGAGCCCTATAATTTTCAAAGGAGGAACCTGTGTTTTGCCCAAGCTTTCCCTGGGGCCCCTCCTGAACAGGCTGTGCAGCATCAGCCCTTGCTGCTCAGCGGGGTCAGCACTTGCACTTCAGGGGGGTTTTGGAGAGGGTTTTTTAGTTTTTAAAAGAAGGTTTCCACTAATGGGTCTTTTTTTAAAAAGGAGAAATGAGTCTCTCGCACAAACAGGGAGTCTGGACAGGGGTAATGGAAAGGATTTTCAGAGACAAGAGAGAAAGGCACAAAGCTGGCAAGAAACCTTTATAAACCCAGGAAGATTGCCGAGATTACCTATTATTATTTTCTACAAGCTGATCGCCTGGAGTGGGGGAAAGCAGGGGTTGGAATCATGAAATTACCTGTTTATGTGCAGGATTGTAATTTCTTTTACTATTTAGCTGAATGTTGAATTGTGAAAAGCTTCTGGGGGTTTCTGCTTACGAGCACGACAGGACTAGAGAGCGAGTGAAAGAGGCGGCTGTGGTAGCTTACAAGCAAAATGCTGTACAAGAAAGGAAGATGTTATTGATTTATTTGTCTTTCACATATCAGAATGAGAACAGAAAACGACATCCAAAGGCCAAACACTTAAAACCAGTACGTGTATTTGCCTTCATGCTGTACAAAGCCAGCTACTAAAATGCAGGGCCATAAAATGCTCTATGCTAGTTCTGTAGGGTTTGGCTTCGTGTAGCAATGAAACGAATGTAAGAGTACAGACTATGTATAATTAACTGGCTGTTAGCTGACAAAAAGAGCCTTTTGGGGGGCAAGGAAGCACATGACTGAGGGGATCAGAAGTTTTTACTGTGGGTGAATAACATCCTAACTGCTGTTCTGGGATTTCTTTGTGGTTATCGTGTGCCTGTCTGTCCAGTTATCTCTGTTAACAATTTGGCAATAATTCTTTGGTGGTTAGATTTCAGATGGGTTTATACAGAGGCTTAGTATTTGTTTTAATAAATAGTATCTAGGCTATGAAATGTTGCAAATCTTGAATAGGTCTTGAGAAATAAAAATAAAACTGGTAAGAAATGGAAGTGGAATGGGCTGCTTTATTTTGCTGCTCCAATATGAGTGATATGAAGTAGATTAACTTTGTAAGTAAATGGAAGCAGAGCATATCTTCAAAGTTTACTCTACAGGAATGTTCTGAGCTACTGTTGCCACCACCAAAAAAAAACAAACCACAAAAAGCCTAGGTTTTTACCTGTCTTGTGGCTGGGCAGGGTTGGTCTGACCCAACCTTGCCTTCGGCCACCTCCTGGCACTGCAACTTGTCCAGCCCAGGGCAAGAGTGGTGTTGATGCAGGGAATCATTTTTCCTAACA
>NW_009260608.1:843303-860767 GCF_000687185.1 Egretta garzetta
ATGCCACCCTCCTGTTTGCCTCTTTCTTGGGTAACACTGGGTCTGGATAATGTGTTTCTCTCTGCAAAGCAAATGGGATTATTTAGCCTGCACCTCTGGGCTCTGGGATCCTTTGATCTTGACACTAGCCAGCTTGGGTTAAGGTTTTAACCTTAAGAGAGTGTCCTTTTAAACTATTTGATATATTGTTGTATAATAGAGGGCCCTCAGGCTGTATAAAATGTCCAGGTTCCAGGTTTGGCATGCCAGGCTGTTGGTATTTTTCTCTGCCTGGGTACCGGGTTCCCGGTTCTAAGAGAGCAGTAAGCTGTAAAGGAATTGCCCCAGCAGCTCTGGCTGGAGATGTGGCTTTGAAATGTAGCTGAGATGCTGCCCTTAGACTTTTTCAAGTCACTGGCTGAAATAGGAAGAATATTCTTTTTCTGAAATCACTGCTGGCAGAGACATGGGGCTAAATCCACACAGTGAAAAGAAACTTTGTTTTGGTGATAGAAGATTGAAAGCATCATTCCTCTGTTGCATGACCATGGGGGAATGATTCATCTACTAAATGCCACACCGGTAAATTTTCTGATGAAGTCAGACATGGAAGAAAATATAACCTATTGGTTTTCACTTGGTTTTCAGCGCTGAGCCCCTGCAAATCAGCTGAAATAAGAGAATTGCACTAATTGAGTGCATTTTTCTCTTTCACAAATGAGACTATCAAACCAGGCAGATAAAAATCAAGCCTATTTTTGTTTTCACTCTTAGTATACCAGAAATCACTCATGTTTTGGAACCCATACAAAGGGCCTTCTCATATCTCTGCTGCTTTTATCTTTGCTTATACAAGGCTGTGTGTGAAAGGAGTACTGAACTCTTGCCAAGCTGTTTGCAGATAGACTCTGTTGTAGTCCTCTCAGCTTTGAAAAAAGCCACCTGAAATTTCTGGGAAGTCTGAGGGAATCCTCAGTCTAAGACCCATACACATTACAGAGTTTTGACTCCCCTAACTTGTCAGAAGCTGCGGTCCTTAACCACCCAACAGAAAAGGGAAGAAAAGGCAGCTTGTCTAGCAAAAGAACACTTGAAATTGTACGTGAAAGACTAAGACACAATTAAAAGCTTGCAGAAAAAAACCCTACGCCTTTAGACTAAAAATTAGAGATTTTTTTTTTTTCAAACGGGATATTTTATTTGATAGCATCCTTCAAATAAGTAACAGAATGTCCGTCATAAACACCCAGGGTTACGTTTTAGGCTTAAAGAAACCAGTTTGCCTTGAGCCTTCCTTGTCTGCAGGAATGTAGCTATTTTCATAAATGAGATTGTGGTGGGGTTTTAGCTGCCCATCAGCTGAGTAAGAAGAAATATCTTTCTTTGCTCCAGATTTTTCTCTGAACCTATACACAAAAAGGAGAAAAGGGGGAATGTCCTAGTATAGTTTTCTGAAGATCTTTGCAGATCTACTTCAGAACAGTTTCATTTTAAGGGTATTAAATGTAGGCTGTCTCTTTTCTAACACGGATTTATTAAGAGAAGCAAGGTGTCAGTTTTCTACTCAATGCTTCAGTATCTATTGATGTATGTAACTTCAACATTTCTTTCTGAAAATTTTTATTGTAAAGATTTCTGACCACATCAAGACAATCTGAAGGCGTTCCTCGGAGTCTAGATCAGGCTGCACGGGGAAACCGAGACCTCGCTGCACCACCAACAGAAAGTGCTGAGCTCCCTGCAGGCTCCTCTGGTGTGGAAACCTTCTGACTAGGATGCAGAAGAAGGGGGGCTGAATCCTGGGTAACAGGTAGTAACATCCCAGCCTGAAGGGGGGTGATGCACCAGGCTCTCCAGTGGGCTCTGGCCCAACAGAAGGAACTTGTGGTCATCGTGCAGTTTTAACTCTTCTAGTCTCAGGTTTGTGACTCTGTATTATTCTGCTGTGGATTTGGCAGACATGGATTTGGAGGCCGATTTGGAAAAACTGAAGCCAGAAGCCACCAGGAAACAGCACCAGCCATCGCTAGAGGGACAGATATTTTTCCTGAAAGGTAAGCGAGAAGGTCTGGGGACTCTCTACTTTATTCTCTACAGCTTCCCTTATTCTCTTAGCACATTTCTTCTTCCTTTGCTCTTTTTCTGGTCCATGGGATCCAGACCTGATACTGTACTATCAACCTCTGCTGCAAATTGCAGAAAGTTTGTCTTTGGCTTTGCTGTTACTTGACCCAGCCATGTAGTTTGCCTCTCCTGGTCTGTTTGAGGTTGTTTCCTCTACCTGTGTACACACTATGATAACCTGATGTTATTCCATCTCACCACACCTTTGAAGATGCTGTCTTCTTGCCTGGATCGCCCCTCTGCTGCTGGGCACCTCTGGGCCTTCTCCATCCAGGGTTGCCACGGGCCTGAGCTGAGAAGTGGGATTTGGGGAGGAAGGAGGGAAGGACAGGTGACCTGGGCAAAAGGCCACGCGCAAAGCCTAAGGGTAGGGTCTCTAGGTGGAGCCAAATGGGGGAATGATTTCCCCAAGAAATCTTCCAGGTTGGCAATTCGTTAGAAAACAAGTCCTGCTTCCAGGAGAAACACTTTTCACAAGATGAGCTTTGCAATAAGGATGTTATCTGGGATCTATACTGCTCTGTGGCCTCTCACTTCTGCAAGGTGTTAGCATGCTAATTGCCCAGAGACGTTTGGCCAGTTTGACAACCAAACCACAGAGGAGATGTGCCAAGAGCTTGGGAAAAGGAATTTGTGGAGTGCTTGGAAAGAGTACCACTTCAGTGCATGAGTGAGTGCCCTTTTTTGTGACGTCTGGGGAGTGAGTTAGTGATGGACAGTCTCTTTTTGCCCCTGGGTTGGTGCCAGCTGCTGTATGACATGACATTGGCTATGGGTGATGCAGCCAGGGAAGGAGAGGGCAGGCACAGCTGGGAGCTGGTGCTGCAGGAGGGAGGTGGCACTGGGTGTTGTGTTCCACATTCCCCAGTCAGTTTCTGATCAAAAGTCCAAAATCCCCATACCTTCCTAGTTGAAGTAAGCATGCTACCGGCAGGCAGCGTGTGTGCGTGGGTGAACCCTTTCAGTGATAACCTGTTCTCAGAGTGTCTGCACAGCTCAGGAGCCTGCAGGTCTGGGCTTGCAACCAGGAGTGAGCCAACGTTTCCTTCCCTCCTCACCCTTTCATCTGCAGGCTGTGGCCAGGAGCAGGGTGCCCCTTGGTCTCTGGCAGAACTGAGAACAAGAAACATAAATCAATGGAAAGGGAAGGGGGTGTGTGTGTGTGTGTGTGTGTGAAATACAGTGCTATAAAACTGTCTTCATTAGTAATTCTCTTCTTTGGCATCAGTGGAAATAACAAAACTGAAGCCTGAAAAAGAGAGCGGCCCCAGAAAGCAGTCTTTTCAGTTTATCTTATGGCAGTTCTGCAGATTTTATTTTTTTTCAGACAATAAGAATTAATTAATTAAGGTCAGGCTCTCCAGTACTTACAGTCCAAACATGCTGCTTCATCTGAAAAGTTGAAAGCATTGAAGCCTGACTTGGACAAGCAGTTCTCCAAGACAACTCTTCTTAAACAAACAACTGCATTTTCCAGGGCCTCTGACAAATGCCTGGACACAGAAACCAGCCAGTTTCTCTTTGCGTGCAAAGTTCAGGAACTACATAAAATAAAGTAAAAGTCGGGGAGGAGGGATGTGGGAAACAATGTAAGAAGTTGAATGGATTCTGTTTCAATAATCTGACCTGTTACCAGGACTTTTTAGAGGTACAAGTGCCATTTTTGTATGTTATTATTTTGTATGTGGGTAGATGGGGGCATGTTTTGCCCCGCAGCATGCAGCTGGCTGGTAGAATCCTTGCCTGGATAAAAAAAAGCAGTGAGATTCAGAAGGTAAAGGTTGTTGCCATAGCACAAATACCCAAGCTGGTTTTGCTGCCTGGATAATGAAGAGTTTCTAGAAGGGGAGAAGGGGGCATGATTTAAGGTGATTGCATCAACCTCCCCTCTCAGGTAGGAATGAAACTGAAGATATACCTCCACAAAACTCTCTATGCATGGTGCCTGCATGTGTGTTGGCTTTCCTTGTCTCCAGCCGGGCTCTGGGGACCGATGGGAGAGGAGCAGATCTGCTCTGCTCTGTCTATTGTTTCTTGGGTGCAAGATCCACGTTGCAGTGATGTTTTTGTGTTGGCTACTTAGTGTTTGCTAGGGCTGGGTCCGAGCTCGTGTCTGCAGGCAGCTGCCCGTGTGCATTAAGCATATTCACCTCCACTTGCTCTTCAGCCCTCCTAACCCAGGAAAGTCCACGCATAACCTTCACAGCATCCTCTCTTGTCCTTGTCCTCCCTTTCTTGTCTTGAGTTGCTTCCGCAAGAATCTCTGATGCTTGTTTTTGTTGAGGTTTTTTTGGTTTGTCAACAAAGTGCCTGAATTTGGTTGACAGTTCTGGGAAAGGGGACGTAAGTGAGTTGCCATGGCTTTCTCTACTATGTGCCATAGAGTTTGCTGCAGAGCGTCACTCCGCAGACCCCTGGGGGCTGGCTCCAAGTCACAGAGAGGTGGGTCCCAAACCCACTGGGGTAAGGCAGCCCCCTCTGTCCAGAGCAGAAGTCTGGGAAAAAGGAGGCTGAGATGGGAGCTGGCATGGGAGGAAAGAGGTGACAGAGCCAGGGAAGCGGAAAGAAGCTGAAAATCCCTGAGGGACCCTGTGGAAAGGTTTTGACACAATGGTATGCACCATTTTCACTTCCCTGCTCTTTGCCTGCAGTGCACGCTGGTGCTGTGAGCCCAGTGAGAGGCTGGACGGAGCCCCTTCCCCTATCGGAGGTGCCAGGAGGGATGCTCTGGGGTCCATCTTGCCTTTTTATGAATTACAAGATTGGGGGGCGGGGGAGAAATCTAAATCCATGGAAACCTGCAAGAAATCTAAAACATTATGCTGCCCCTCCTGATGGTCAAATTTGTAAATAGCAGAGACGAACACAGACAGAATGGGCATGGTATTTGCTTCTCACATTTTCCTGTAAGATAGCCTTCTCCCTTTCTTAAAGAAAAAAAAAAAACAAACCAGAAAAATTGTATAGACTGTGGCGGGTATCCTTTTGTAAATACAATTAGAAACTTCACACGGTGCTTAGTCTCACCACTGGATTACCATGTGGCCAGGAGCTGTGCTGTGTGGTTTTACAGAGAAACCCTTGGGGACAAGACCTTGCCCCTGAGCCCAGGAGCACTGTCACACCCCTGGCTTTTCCTTTCTGGAATTAAATGAGGTGTAAACACATTTGGGACTTCAGCCAAACCTGCCCCCTGCAGGGACTCCTTTCATAATCCAGTTGGCATTTTTGGTGTGCTTGTTGGTTGGGGTGAGGCGGTGGTGGGTGCCTCGATACTGCCCTCTTGGCGTAGAATCTTCTCCTGTTCTTGCTTGCATGTCCTCTGTGCCGGGTCCTGGGGAGGAAAGTGGCCTCCTCAAGGAGCCAGGGATGGGTGCCCGGGGTGGTGCCCAGCAGAGGTGGTGATCCACAGGCAGTGCCTCCCTGCCCCATCCCTGCCAAAAAGAAAGGGAGTGGGAGCTGCCAGGGCCTGTGGCCCCTTGTTTCCTCCCTCTCTGCCAGCCACCACCTGTGCTTACCAGGCAGATCCCACATTTGCACCTTGTGAGGTGCCCGTCATTCCGATGGCGCTCGTAGCGGAGCTCAGCAGGACAGGGCTGACACCAAACGTTGCTGCTGGGGGGGAAAAAAAAGTGCTGTTTCTTTCCAGTTCGTTGTGATTAATGATTAAGCAGGTTCCTGGGAGGAAGGGAGGGAACAGTTCCTGCCTGGCTGGTCCCTGCCACTACAGCTTTGCTGATTGGCCTCCGAGGAGCGCGCTTGAAAAAAGGCGCAAAATTTTGAACCATCCCCCTGGGTACACCGGCTGCCCTCAGAGGGATGTGGGGAAAGGGGGCAAGCTTTCCTGGGCAATTGCTCTGTCCCACAATGCTTTTCCCCTCGTTTTTCTGGGCTGAAATCTGCCGCCTGCTGCTGCTCTTTGGAGGCTTCCAGCTGGAGGAGCCGGTGATGGGTGAGTGGAGTACCCTTCCCCCCCCACAAAGGTTAACTCTGGAGCAGCACCAGCCTTTCTTGGCAAGCAGGGAGACCCAGATGCCATCCTAACTGAAAATTCTAATTGGTAACTGGGACAGCAGCTAGTAATCTGGGTGGGGGCTGGCCAGCAGCAAAATCGGGAAATGAGGGTCAGAGAGGGCACAGAGCGTCTCTGCACTCCAGCTGTATATTCAGCCTGTATATTCCCTTTCTTTGTAAGCATTGCTGAGCTCCTCAGCAGAAGGGATGGAGCAGCTTTGTGTTTCTAATGCATGTGTCTGGACAGTGCACACTTCTGTTGGGAGAGGCCGGAGCAGGGGGATATTCTTCTGCAGCTGTTTGCACTGCCTCCCAACTGTGGGGTGCCCTGGGCTGCCCTGCCTCCCCCTGCACCCCTGCAGGTGAGAGGGGAGCAGGGATGCTTTGGGAGCGAGAACTCCTTTTGCTGGGTGGCTGCAGTGTGTCAGATCTGTAGAGGACACCTCTGAGCTCCTGGGGACAAAGGTGAGCTAAGAGTAACACACTGGGAAGAAGCAGGCAGACGAGCCCGGGGCTTGAGTTTGCTGTGCATGCTAAGGAGCCTGCCTGCCCTCTGTTCCCACGCTGCTGCCTTCCTTGCCACAAGAAACGCACAGCATAGGCTGGTGATGTGACGGCCACCCATGAGACCAAGGCCGTTTGAGGTGTCCCAGTGTGCCACTTGGCCTCGTGGTGGAGTTTCTTGCTCCAGGGCTTTGCAAGATGGGAACGCTGTGACTGGACGCTTCAAGGCACTATAGCCTTCCCCAAGTGAATGCTTTTCCTCTTGCTCTGATTTTGGGGTTTGCTTTGTTCCTAGGTTTGAAGGAAGCTGTGAAATCTGATAGCGTTATTGCAGCAGCCCTTGGTGGAGATGTGAATTTCTATTGCAACTTCTTGCTCTCAGTGGATGTTTTGCAAGTCACTTGGCAGAAGAAAAATGGGTCTTCCTTCCAGGACATAGCTACCTACAGCCCACACCTTGGGCTGAGGCTGATAGGGTCATTTCAGAAGAAGGCACGTTTCACTAATGCAACCCTGAAGATCTCAGCTATGACACTCCAAAATCTCACATTTGAGGATGAGTCCTGTTACAGATGCATTTTCAACGTGTTTCCTTTTGGCTCTTTCAGCAAAGATATATGCCTCAACATCCAAAGTAAGCTTTCCTAGCACATTTTGGCTTTCTAGCACTCGGCACAGGTCTGTCGTAGTCAGGAGGTGGGTAAGGCACTATCCCCTCCACTGCATCAGACTTTCTGTGCAGCAGCATCTCCTTGGTGGATAGTCTCCAGAATTGCCACACCTTTCCTCAGAGGAGGTTGAAGGCAAATGAGGTGGGAGATGCTCTCAGATAAGAACCCCCATACAGAGAGGTGACCTATCTGCCTTTGACCGTAAACTTACCACAGAGTGTAAAAAGTACCTGCTCTTTTCCCTCTCAGCAATTTCTGAGCTAACAGTGGAATATGACTCCCGCCTGTCCACTGAGGGTCTCCTCACCGCAGTTTGCTCAGCAACAGGAAAGCCTGCCCCCAAAATCACCTGGCTGGATGACGGAGAACTGGATGAGTCGCCTGAGATACACCACGTCCAACACGCAAACGGAACGGTAACGGTGGCAAACAGACTTACCTTCTCTGCCAACCATGTCCGTGCCTTGGCCTGCCTCCTTGACCACCCACAAGGAAGGAAAATGAAGGCAGTTCACCTGGGAAAAGAAAGGGAAGGTAGGCTGCATTTGTATGGAGAGGTGCAGCATGCAGTGGGGAATGCTTAGGAAAGGATGGGTGATTGTGGGAGTGCAGCTTGTACTTGGTGGGTTTCACTAGACATTTTTCTGGGAGTTCAGACCTCATGCTAGATGAAGATTTCATTATTTGAAACCATCCAGAAGACTCATTCCTGGGGTACCCTTGTGTCTGCGTGCTGGGTGTGTTCATATATATATATATATATACACACACACACACGCTAATAAATACGTAGATTTGTGGGTCCATATGTGTATATGTAGCTGTATGTTTGTATTTCTACATAGTCACTGATTTAGAGCAGATGCCATCAGCTCTCCAGCAGTATCCACAGCTGGAGGGTACCAGCAGAGCAGGCCCCTGGCTGTCAAATGCTGAGGAGCATTTCACATGGAAGATCTTGCAAGGAGGGTACGTATCAGGAAGGACGGGAGACTTCCCTCATGATAAAACTTCTTCATACAGAAAGAGAAAGACAAATAGATTCAGGAGTAAAAATGCTGGCGTTTGGTTTCCTCAATACGTGGGAAGTGTGAGATGTTATTGATATTTATTTAAAAAATAAAATAATTCCTCATCTACCACAGTGTTAGGTTGTTACACTGTTCCTTTATCATCTTCAAAGAATAAATGGGCACAAATTGATGAATGTTTCACTTCAGTCCTAATCTCTGGAAGAGGACACAAGAAACATATTGACACCCCTCTATGTTTTGTGTGAACTTATTGGTTTCTTTTTGTAGGTGTTCAGAAGAGCATAATTGTGATGGCAGTCTTAATAGTTGTGATGTTCTTAGTGTTGATACATTGCATCATGAAACTAATCAACAGAAAAAGGAAAAAGTAAGAATAATTTCAATTTTCTTGCAAATCATATGCCTTGCCTTCATCTTGTAATTTCGTAGAAACATAGAATGTTTTGGGTTGGAAGGGACCCCTAAAGGTCATCTAGTCTAACCCCCCTGCAGCGAGCAGGGACACCGCTAACTAGATAAGGTTGCTCAGAGCCCCGTCCAACCTGGTCTTGAATGTTTCCAGGGATGGGGCCTCCACTACCTCTCTGGGCAACCCATCCCAGTGTTTCACCACCCTCATTGTAAAGAATTTCTTCCTTATATCCAGTCTAAACCTATCCTGCTTCAGTTTAAAACCATTCCCCCTTGTCCTGTCACAGCTGGCCCTACTAAAAAGATTGTCCCCTTCTTTCCTGTAGGCCCCCTTTAGGTACTGAAAGGCCGCAATCAGGTCTCCCCGCAGCCTTCTCTTCTCCAGGCTGAACAAGCCCAACTCTCTCAGCCTGTCCTCATAAGAGAGGTGCTCCCGAAATTTGCCTTTCTGTTCCCTGTTGGTGTTCTTATATACCTGCCCTGGAAACTTATCCAGGTGGTAAGAGCATCTTTAAAATAGCAAGATTTGCTCTAAATGCCAGAGGTTTCTAAGCATTATGTTACTAGTTTAATGGGTTTGGTTTTTTTCAGTCAGAAGGGATGTAGTGCACCCAGAACACCTGCAAAGGAGAAAGGCTTACACCAAGAGCAAAGCAAGAAAGCTGTGAGCCTGCATGCATCGAAGGACCAGCAGATTGCTTATCAAAATAAGGTAATGCAAACATCCAAGGCTTCTAATAACTATTCACATTTTTCAAAAGCCTTGGCAATGCTTACCAGGAACGTGACAAAACCCTTCCACTGGGAGCTGGGGTCCACTCCTGCTGCCATGTCTTTGCTGCATGGGACAGCCACACCAGGTAGATGACACCATCTAACCTCTAGCTATGCTGGGGAAGGCCTGGAGCGTGAAGGAGGAAAGTTAGTTAATGGTTAGATGCAAAGGCATGGAAGAGGTACTGGAAATGCTCAGGAGGACAGATGGGATGTCCCTCCTGGACAAAGTGAAGGACCACGGCAGAGCTCAGGTGCTGCAACCAGCAGCCTCACATAGAAGTTTCCCCAGAAAAATCTGCCCTGCCCTTCTGGTCACGCAGGCATGAAGGTGCTCGGGAGGGCTGGTGGCATCCACAGACAAAGCCAGTAAGTGACCACAGCTGGGAGTCACCCCCACTAGCCACTTTCCTCTGACCTCCCACAGGTTCCTTGTTCTCCTTGAAAGCTCTTGCTAGTCCTGTACTGTGAACAGGAGCAGTTTTGTGTTCTCATCACTTCTCTCTGCCAGATAACATAGACCTTTGTTGTGGTTACCACGCCACTGTGCTGGGTCTTTTGCAGAAACAGACACCAGGCTCCTCACTTCACAAACGTCTACCAGGTCTGAAGAGAAACCTGAGAGAGAAAAAATATTGCAGGCGCTTGTTTTCAGAGGAAGCAGAGAACCTGAAGAGCAACATCCACAACACGTTTGAGAGAGGACCTGTTGGGTTATGCGTCAAGGAGCTTGGCTGCGCATCCATGAAGGAGGACAGAGAGGCAGTGGTAGTTGGGGGAGTCCAAATAGCACCCCACCTCAGCTGCTCCCAAGCTCAGGAGGAATAGACATCAGCCTTCTAAAGGCCCACCTCCACAAGCCCAGAGGAGCGAGAGGGCCCAAGGTAGGGAGCCCAAACTAAGGACCCAGAGGAAGGGGCACCTTGCCCAGGCCCCTCCAAGAGATGTCTCAGGAAAGCCTCAGCCCTAGGGTCTGGCTGCGAAACCCATCCGGAGGAGTCATCAGCGGAGCACCTTTCAAACTAAGGGGGTGTCATTGCCTAAAGGGGTATGGACACATGAGGGGATGCAGGGGAAGAGCATTTTGGGATTACATAGGACTTATTATGGGATGTTTAGGGGAGGAACCAAAGGTGAGAAAGGGAGGAATCAAGGGGATTTGGGGATGAAAAAGCTTGGGAAAATGGAGGGATAAAAGGGTCTGGTCTTATGTGCACAGGAGTCTGGTCAGTACTCTTGTCTGGCCATGCCCAGTGCCTAGTCACCATGGTCTGTCCTGTCTTCTCATTAAACTCCATTTCTAACCCTTTCCCTGGGTGAGCGACTCCCTAGCTGGTGTGCATGTGTGTATGGGGTATCAGCAGCTGGGCCAGGACCCCAAGCCAGCAGGCACATGTGCCTGGGTGCCAGTGACTGGGGAGATCCAAGCAAGAGAAACCAAGTTCCAGCCACCAGCACAGACCAGGGGCAGAGCCTCTGTGTCCCTGGTGCAGCACTTGGAGAGCGTGGGTGAGCATGTGAGCACCAGCAAGGATGGAGCCAGACAAACCAGTGAATAGGTTTTGTGTCCCAGGATGCCTGTTGATATTTCACAAGTAATCAGGCAGGACGATCTGTGCTGTGGATGCAGCAAGACCTGCGGAACAGTACCAAGATCGGTATTTCGAAAAAAGTTATGCTTTTAAGGGCTCGAGCTGGAAAGCTTCCCCTCTAGCTCCCCATATCATTCACTACACAATGCGTGTTAGAAACCTCCTTGCAATGTGTTTGCAAAGGCTCTTCTAGCAGCTTGTGTCACGGTCCCTCCTCAGCGTAGAGCACTTTCTTTTATAATAGCGGAGTACCCTCTAGTGGGGGAGATGATGAATGAAAGTGAAAACGCCTCCAGTGGGTCTTCCATTAAAACAATAGCTTACTAGTGTTATTTTTTTTTTCTCTTCGGACTTTTAAATAGTCTTTTGGTATCCAGCAACCCTATCCCAGGTATCAAGAAATTACCACCACTGTATCCAAAGACATTCACAACGAAATGACTTTGAGGTTTGCCCTGTGGTGGACATTGACTTGAGGTCTCTGGAAGAGAAGATGTTGAAAGGGACTGACAGAAGGAACTGGGCCTTTGAGTTCAGTCCTGCCTTGGTCTCCTGGAGAAGGAGCTTTTGCGAAGGACCAGGGAAGGAAATGTGGAAATGTTCACAAGTCTGTTCTCCAAGCTTCCAGGCTGGCCTGCAATAAATAAAAGAAGGTATGCTAGAGAAGAAGTGGAAATGGCAGGCAGCTGGTAGTACCTGAGAAAGCATCTGGGTTGCCCAAATCCCTCTGACAAGTTTTGCCCAGGGTTGCCTCCTGTTTTCCTGCAGCTGGGCTTCTTGGTCAGCAGACCTTTAGAAAACAATCTTGGGCTTCTTGACCAAGGGACCTTTAGAAGTCAATGTCAAGTGATGTTTTAACAAAGAGTTGCTCAGCATTTAAGGGTAACTGTTCCCTGCATTCTGAAAATTATGTACTGTTTCAGCTTGTCTTGAAGTTTGCCATGTCACATGCTTTTTTTTTTTTTTTTTTTTTTTTTACGGAGAAATTATCTGTGGTTTTTTTCCATGGTACTCATGGACAAGTACGTGATCTTCAGTTGTGGCTGTGATTGGAAGCCATCAATATATGTGTGTGTGTATATATGTATATATTGACACAACAATAAAAGAAGAGGCAAGTGAGTTTAACTACTGCTTTTCAAAGAGAACTTTTTCCCCGTTCAGAGCCTGCTGAAGGAGGGGGAGAGGAATGGCCTCACCTCCTTACTTCTGGCAGTGAGTATAAGATTTATCATCCGTGCAAAAGTGTAGTTTTTCTAAGAGCAAAAAGTTAGCTTTGGTGATTCAGAAGGAAAAAGGAAAACATGATGAAATGCACACCAATGGCTCAAACAAATAGGCAGAAAAAGTCTCTGTTTTTCCAGAAGGTCTCATGTGAGGGCTTTTTAAAAACAGTTCAGAACTGTATTTCTACAGATTATCTGTTTTTCACTATTCTTCAGATAGGAGTTTAGAAGTGCTCTTTGATTCTTCCTGATGAATTGTTTCTTTCAGCCCTTGTAACTGTAGTGTTGCCTTTCAGAAGGAAAAAACATGACTGGTTTTAGAAGCAAAACAAAACAGAAAACTGAGACCAAAGCTGTCCCAAAGCCAGCCTCGCTAACAAGACCCAGATTACGTGCCTAAGCTTGCTTTCTTTTTAGTGTGCCTGTCCCAAGAGCTGAAGGAGGCTCTGTGGGAGGGCAGAAATGAATATAAAAAATTGTAATGACTGTCTCACCTTTCTTTTATGAAATATGCTTCTCTTGACTATCAAACTGATTTCCTCCTAGTTTCTTGTCCCTAGGAAACTAGGACTTGCACTGTCTGGGGTGCAAATACATTTGTCAGTCTATGTAATACGCAGCACATTTCCGAGAGAGTCCGCACAACCAGCGGTAGGCACAGCCTCTGGCTGCCAGGATGCTCAGCCTTCACGCAGAGAAAAGGCATGTAAATGAAGATCATCGAGAGAGGTGTGAACAGTCATCAACACAAAAAGACCAACAGGTTTCACTGGGAAATGAGAGAAGGGAAGAGAATGTGAGCTTAGGCATGGATATCTGAGCTGGACCAAAGATGCACGGCTTTGTGATGCCTGACAACCCCCACTCCTGTTAAGTCCATCTCATACCAAGCTTCCTTCTACAGCGAAGTTTAAATTCAGGTGTCTTCCATTTTACACAGCTATTCTAGAGGTGGAAAGCAAAGGAAAATGGAGAAGGTATCCAGCCCTTTCTTGCCAAGGGACTCCAGAACTTTTCTGTGGTTGTATCCCCACCCCCGTGGTTAACTTTCTCTGCTGAGAAACAGTTTGCAGTTTGCTCCGGAGAAAGTGGCAGGATTTCAAGCTATAAACCAGTTAGCATCTCATTGTTTGTCCTAAAGAAGTGAGTTTGAGAGAGAGAAAAGATGTGGTTTGTTCATGGTCGCGTGGTTGAATCAGTAGCAAAATGACAGCTGGTGGCAGGTCCGCTCGACATCCTAGTAGACCTGTTTGAGCATTTATGACTTGAGGAAGCATTGCTTAAATACGATGATTAAGGGGGATATGCTAATTTATACGAGCAGAGCCTGACGGGAAGGGAATCGGCAGAGCCTAACAGTCCTGATGTAAGCCTCCAGCAGGCAACATGCCTTGTAAAACCTAGTGGGTTTGATTTTATTGGAATCTGTCACTGACTCCAGTCATTCTCTAAAGCTTTTTTCTTTTTTTTTCTTTCCCTGTTAAATAATGGTAAGTTGCATCAGCTGTATCATTCTTTTTCTTAAACCTGTACAAGTTTCACTGGTTACTGGCTCAACTGGTTCTGCTTAAGAGAGGTCATTAGTCCAGAAATCAAGGGAAGAACCAAGAAATATGTGACCAGCAGAGTATGTCCACCCTCAAGGGAGAGGAAAGAATAGACCACATTTGTGATGGAAGGGATTTCAGATTGCCTCTTCTACCAGGACACAGGGTCTATTGCAAGTGAAGGAATGAAAGGAGAGGAACAAAGAACTCCCTGGGTTTTAGGACAAGTGACAAGAGGTCTCTATTTGCTCTCTTTCTCACTGACTTGAAAGGTTTTGTCGTGCCAGAGAGTTGGTGTCAGCTCATCCACCACCAGCTCCAGAGAAAGTGATGTACAAAGAACTCTGCGAAATTCGGCAGAGATTGCTGAGCTAAGCCAGGTCCCTGTAAAAAGAAACATGAGAGCACAGAATAGGGCAGAAAGGGATTTTTGTGTCCTGCTCTTCTATGAATATAAAAAGACTTTGAATTTTCTGCCATTGCTGGTCTGCCTGGAGTACTTTCCATTTACCTCTGCCTGCCCTGAGGTTACCTCTGGTCTTCATCTATTACTTCAGAACTACCCTTTCCTTGCTCAGCTCCAGTTTCCTCCCTTTCTTCCAAAGAAGAAGCCCTCTTACTTTCCAGACCCTTTTTACCATTTTCTTTTTTATTCTCCAAGTTTCCCCAGACCATTGAAGAAGCAGTAAAATTTGGATAAATATAGTACTTTTCCACTTCAGTAGATGTGAGTTACAGGGTGAGCTAATATAAAATATCACTCAAGTCCCAAAAATGTCCCCTTTATTTTCGTGAAATATGGGTGGGAAGACATCCCTGGGACTTCCCTACTTTTGTTGCTTTTTTGGCACAGGGCACTTCTGGATAAGTTTCTTTTAAGCTGTGAAGTCTGCTGTTTTCTGGAGTTCCCTCTGAAATCCCCGCAACTATAGTGAAGGCAGGTGAGCACAGGAGACTGGCTAACGTATTTTTTTCACAAAAAGAAAAACCTGTGTGAAGGGTGTAGGTATGTCAACCTCAAACAACAAGTAGTAGTTTAGTTGCTGGAGACCTGACCTGCTTTAGAGGGAACTCATCCTTTACTCAGAACAAAAAGGGGAAGGCTGGCAGAGGGAAATTTAAGTGACTCGAGACCTACTCATTGGTCCTAGGAGACAGAAGAAAATGTTGAAAAAACGCGGTGGTAGAGCTTGGGCTTTGGTGTGTTAGTTGGCAGAGGAAGGGTTCCACTACACTGAACCTGGTAGTGGAGAAGATGTCTCCAAGGACAGCTGTATCCAGCTGGAAGAGCTGCTGCCCTGACACATAGCCTCCAGCAACAGGTTAGACCTCATCTGGTGGGGGTGGCGGGAGCTTTCTTTTTTTGCAGGTCAGAAGGTGTTGCTTTGTGCACTGAGGCACTGATGGCAGCAGAACAGGCACGGTCAACACAGGGGTGAGCCTGAGGTGACTCGGGAAAGGTGCAACCACCCCCCCATTCCTTAGGACAGTTTAATAGCAGTGCTCCAAATATTCCCACACATCTGTGTCTTAAATAAGAAAGGGTTTCTGGTTTTATGTGAGCATCTTTGTCAATTAATTTTGGCAGGGGCTTGAAATTGTGCCAAGTCTGATATTTTTCCTGTGAGCAGTGAAGTTTTAAAACAGGACAACTTCTAGGGCCTTGCAAGAGAAGTATTACAATTGGTATGAATGACGTATGAACGTGTGTGTGTGAAAGCAGCGGAAGAAACGGCAGACACTGAATGTCCTGTACTGATTGCAAAGGATGCTGTTTCAAATTAATCAAATTGAGAAATGGGTTGTTTCTGTCAAGCCTGGGACAAGCCTGATAAAACTACAACAGACAACTTGTCAGCGGAAGATCCTGTAGTCTCACAACAGGAAGATGGCAGAGAGATTACCCTGTATCATTTTCTCACGCTGCCCCTTTTCCTCTTGGCCCAACAGGAGAGTAGCAGGGAAACCAAAGGACCACTCCCAACGATATAAAAGACTTATCCCAAAATCAGTTTCTTATCACCAATCAAGAGGAACCCAGAAGACCCTGGCCAGACCGTTTGAACGCCTACAGCTTGTGAGTATGCAACTGGGCATAAAATCAACATGCCTGGAGATTTTTTATAATAAAATGTCCTTTCCTTTACATAATATCTTCAAGTGATTTTTTTTTTCCCTACGTTAATTTCTGTCATGGTTTAACCCCAGCTGGCGACTAAGCACCATGCAGCTGATCGCTCACTCCCCCCATGGTGGGATGGGGGAGAGAATCGGAAGGGTGAAAGTGAGAAAACTCATGTGTTGAGATAAAGACAGTTTAATAGGTAAAGGAAAAGCCATGTGTGCAAGCAAAGCAACACAAGGGATTCATTCCCTGCTTCCCATGGGCAGGCAGGTGCTCAGCCATCTCCAGGAAAGCAGGGCTCCATCACGCATAACGGTGACTTGGAAAGACAGACGCCATCACTCTGAATGTCCCCCCTTCCTTCTTCTTCCCCCAGCTTTATACACTGAGCACGATGTCATATGGTGTGGGATATCCCTTTGGCCAGTGGGGGTCAGCTGTCCCGGCTGTGCCCCCTCCCAGCTCCCTGTGCACCCGGCAGAGCAGGGGAAGCTGAGAAGCCCTTGGCTGGTGCAAGCCCTGCTCAGCAACAACTGAACCATCAGGGTGTTAGCAACATTCTTCTCATCCTAAATCCAAACCACAGCGCTGTGCCAGCTGCTGTAAAGAAAATTAACGCTGTCCCAGCCAAAACCAGGACAATTTCCTACAGCCTAATGTCAGAAAACAAAGGTGGGTTTTGTTTATCTGGGCTGAGGATCCAGAAAAGAGGCAGTCTTGGTCTAGTACTCAAAATTTTATTGCTGACTATTACCAGGTTAGTGACTTGCTACTGGCAGTTAGATATTACAGTTTGTGGTAATTAAGAAACAAAACAATTATCAGGTTGAGGAAAACCTTGGTATATTTGCTGTGCAACTTCCAGTGAAGCCTTACAATAAATATGTTCAAGAAATTGATCTGGTCTGAAAAAAAGCAAATGGTTTCTGGAACGCTAAGTATTCGCAGTCCAATATCTGTATGGTGAATGTTGCAGCACTTGGTCATTTTTATTACTATTATAAATTTTACTATTGTTATTATTCCATTATGTTCCTGCCTTGGATTTCTGGTTTTAGTGTTTTATGATTGACAGCACAGAAGTCATTCATAAAAATTCATTGTTGGTGTGACTGGCCACTCTTGAAGTGACACCAGGGAAGAACGTGCTTTGAACAGAAAAGCAATTTGCTCTGTTGCAAGCTGAAATGCAACCCAAAATTCCTTTGGAGGAGGTTCAGGTCCATGCTGCTGCTTTTGACGAGCAGCGTCATCATCTGTCCTGGAGAGCTGTTGGCACTAACTCCATGCTGACAGCCTTGCGCTACTGAAACCTCGCCGCGTTGCAGGGTTTGCCACGTTCTTGCTTAAGCAAGTGGTGGTTTGTGTTTTGGTTTTGCGGTTGGTTGGTTGGTTGTTTATTTTTTTTATTTGCTCTTCCAATTTGTTAATTTGGTTGATAATAATAGCCCTTGAGGGAAAGA
>NW_009260608.1:861098-862263 GCF_000687185.1 Egretta garzetta
CGGGAGCTGCCGGCCACCCCCGAGCGCCGGGGCGGGGGCTCGGCCCCTCCCTTGCCGTTCCTTAACCAGGGGGACCCCCGCCCCCCCCCGCTAGATGCCAGAAGTCCGGAGGGACGAGTAGTGCCGGGCAGTGGTCGGAGCTGGTCGCCCGAAGCGTGACAAGTTTTCGGAAGCTGGGAAAAGTTTTGCAGGAGGTGACGGGGGGACCAGTGAATGCGGCGCCGGCGTGCCGGCGGTGACTGGGGAGCCCTCCGAGGTATGGTTTGGGAAGGGGAGCGATGGCTCGGTGAAGGACGCGCTCTCTCCTTGCCCTAATCTTAGAAGGTTGTTTGGGGTTTGGGTTTTTTTAATTTTTTTTCTTATTTTCCCCTGTAGTACGCTAGCTTGGACTTGGGACCTAAAGGGACTTTTTCCGTGACCGCTATAAATGTACGGTAGCCCGATTCCTCACTGTATGAAAGCTTGTAGCTGTGCCGGGTGCGAGCAATGGTGTGTTAAAGACTTAAGCGCATATTAAAGCAGCAAGATATTGGAAACTCCGCTTTCCGGCAGGTGTGACACATCTTTCACTTGTTTATAAACGCTGTTATAACTCAAAATTTCTTTCTGGCTTGCTATGCTGGCCCTTGATTTCTGCATGGTTTTAGGAATATCTATCTGAACTGCATAGAGCCACCCCCATGCATCTGGCTGTGCTGTATTATCTGCCAAATTCATTATTCATCGGGCTTGTTGCTGACTTTTTCTTCTTTCTTTAGTTTACACAGAAGAACTTGGTCTGTATTGATGCTCGGTAACTGAAAAGTTGTGCTAGGAGTTGTTTAGCACAGCGTGTTTAAAATTTAAAGGCATGCTACTTGTTGTGTGGGTATGCATTGCATGCACAAGTTTGCTGGGAATTTGTTTTTCAAATAGATTTCTCTCTCCCCCCCCCCACCCCCCATTTATTTCGCCATCAATCCTCCTTTTTTAAGCAATGTGATAACATAGAAAATGCTTTGCAGTTGATTCTCTTGTATTTTGTTGTGAAAATCTTTAAAAAGTTGGGCTTTGCTTGTGTTTTTGATGGAAGACCCTGTCAAGGAACATCAGGTAGTTCTGCAGACATTGGCAAAAACCCGCCGGGTGTAGGTGACGTGTGTTACAGAGGTTTTTCGTGCGAAAG